>NW_008751730.1:1111784-1121464 GCF_000715545.1 Opisthorchis viverrini | reverse complement strand
CGGCCTGGTACAGCATACTCAGTTGCCTGGAAACATTACAAACGAGAGATTCAGCTGAGTGAGTCACTCGGGAAACACCTTTCTTTGTGAAAGAGACGTTTATGAAATCTACCTGAACCTAACCTAAGAATAACAGTAATACTACTGACATTTTGGGCAAGAGATTCAAGTGAACCTCAGTTGTGTCCCTCATGAACACAGAGTTCATTTTCAATTCCTCACAGCTACTTCAAAAATGGTGTTTAGTTGGAAAATGGACTTGGTTAGCACCAGATCAATCAGATTGGACGCGGATCCTTGTAGTTTTCATCTCACGAGTGGTACTGGAACTTTCTCTGTGCTTCAGTCCATCTTATTTTGAGGGTGCATCCGGCCAACTTCGGGCAATGCGCCGGCTACCAAGCGAGAACTTTGTTCAAAATGTAACCTAGCGTTCGTCCAGAACACAGGTCCCACGCGGAGTGCTGGTCAGACTCTTGGGTCGGTGGAGATGAAACTCAGGTAATACATTTTGAGCAAATTTAGAGTATAGCCACCGCCGGACTTGTCAACACAATATCTCTGAGAGAAGACACAACTTGGAAGCTCAGTTTTTCCAGTGTCAAGGAATTAAGCCATAGGTCAAACGGCTCCAGTCACCATCATAAACGTGCATTTTTGTTCGGCGGAAGTTGATTGATCCGAATGGTTTTGCCAGTTACTCGTTTTCGTACGTAGCGCGCATGGTGGAGCACAGCGCACACAATGTATCTGTCCGACTGTCATTGGTCATTTGTTGTAGCCTACGTTTCGACGTACCATTGGAGGTGGTTGGGGCAAATCACTGGCCCGGAATTCGCGAAGTTCCGCGCAGGAAGATTGCGGCTTTGTCGTTCTCCAGCGTAAGCTCGAACTAGACTGGCCACGAATGATGGCGCGTCATAATCGAATGATTTCAACCAAACACCTAATTCTCACTGCTTTCTCAAACTAGGCATTTGGTGCTATCATGCGTACCATTCTGCGCAGCCCACCGACTGGGGTGACTCGACTGATAAAACTCTACCTGTTCATTTCTGCGATTTTATTGTTTGCAGAGATGTTATACTTGTCATTTCTGCGCTCCCAAGAAACCGACTTGGAATATGTACGCAAACAGTTGTTGTCCAGAATCAAGGTGAGTGCATTCTTGAGGCATTTTGGTGGACAAGCATCTTGTTATTTTTGTGAAGGCAACTACTCACAAGGTTGCTGAAAACTATTCGATAGCCCACGGCCGGTTTAGCCCCTCTTGGGGCTCATCACGTAGGCGCAGTCCCCGAGTTTCCGTCAACCTTATGTTCTACTTGAATCCAAATTGAGCTCTTTTCGAGAAATACACTCATTTGCGAATAAATTTGGTTTACACGAAAGTCAACTGAATCTGTGGTTCATGATATTCTACAACTGAATGTGCTGCACACAGGCCGCCTCATGATTCAGTTGGCACGATATTCGAGATATCGCAGTATATTTTCATAAAGAAAACTACTCACAAGGTTGCTGAAAACTCTCCCACAGCCCACGACCGGTTTCGCCCTTCTTCGGGTTCATCAGGAAGGCACAGTCTCCGAGAATATCATACACGAGAGATTCAGTTGAGTCTGTCGTGAAAACCAAATGCGTGTACTTCTTGATAGTATCTTGTTACTTTTTTCGAACTTCTAACCCATTAATTTGGGTCATTCACCAGTAAATGATAGCACAAAATGACTGATAATCCAATCTATAGACAGATTCAGCTGCTTCACAATCGGGTTGATGGTCAGTAGTCCAGCCCATAGAAACACGTGACCAATCTCTCACACCTCTAATTATAGATAGCATTTTCCGGATCGGACTACTACACTTTTACTACGAGTATTCGGTGCAACTATAGATTGGTAATCAAGAATTGAAGATTAAACCAGTAGTCTGACCGCAACAACAGGTCAATAGTTGGCTGGTTCAAACACTCGCTCAAGGTCATATTGGGCAACTGCACGGAATAGTTAGTTGAGTGTAGCGTGGGATGTCGGGAAGTCAGCGGTATTCGACGTTCGAGAGGACGGCACACGTCAGTTCTGAAATATGCAGATATACGGACTGGTATTACTGAATCCACACAGTATACACAGCACACATGCGCACAGGTCGGGTGGAACAAGGGAGAAGGCCGGAGTGTGGTAACGACACACGTGTATTGAGCGAAACCGAAACCGGAAGCGGGGGGTGTGTACAGGGTCGGGTCAAGGTCAGTTAGGGGGTGTACAAGTGGGGTACTCTTCCCTGTCCAGGGCCCGTGGTGATTCGTCCGTGGTACCTGCAATGGGGGAAGAGAGAAAGGGAGGGGCACGTATAAGGTCATATGAGAAACGGGCAAGCAGATACATTCGAGTTTCAAATGCGTTACAGAGACTTGATTCAGATATGCCGGTCAAGGCGTCACGTGATTGACCCATTCACTCCATCTAATGAAACCAAACAAGGAAGCGGATCAACCGGGTTCCAACAGGCCTTTATGGTAGACGAGTCATCAATCCAGAACGTTCATATCTTCCAACGGTTGTGAACGTTCCTAACAAGCGGTGATTCCACCTCAAGGAAACCTCAAGCAGCAAAGAAAAACCTTCCTATGCATAAGAAAAAGGCATTTGCAACGTGTCGAAATACTGGTAGCTTTTGTGTGTTTATCCGCCGTTGACCAGATAGCTGTTTATCTGTTCTGGCACGTTTTGTCACCAAACAAGGAGATATAATCAGTGCGCACCAAACTGCACACCTGATCAACTACCAATAACAGCCTCAAAAGCACCAATCCCCCGAAGAGGAAGGAACTGTGTGACGTAGTTACCGGGTGAGAAATACTGCCAGAACAAACCTGGACAGTTTATCTAAACATCCATGTAGTTGATGACCAACTGTAGAGCAATTTACGGTCCATCAACCCGGATGCTGAGTGATGTTCAGCAGTAGGTTATTGATCGGCTAAATGGTCCTATTTGAACTGGGAGTGATGCTCACTCTTTCATTGCACCACAAGCATGATCACTGAGCACTGTTTAACCACATTCAGAGTACTTTGTGAGGCTCAATAGTGTTCAAGCTCGGGACTGGTCAAATATTGGAATACGAAGCATCCATCACTTGCTGAAAAATTACAACGATCGATGGGAAGTTCTCCAAAGTTCCCTGATCATCCAGCTTGATGGGTATCAAGAAAAAAGCACGATTTAGGGAGTTAGCCTCCTGAGGGGGTAACTAAATTCTGCCAAGTGTACTACAAAGTTACCTCTGGATAGATGCTATGGGGTAACCCACACATCAGCTGCATTCCATGTCTAAATACGTACATGTCTCTTGTAAGGTGAAAGCACTGTTTTAGTTTGATAGTCCCGTCACCCGTTTGTCCCCTTCACTGTCTTACGTCCATTCCTTTCAGGTAAAATATGATCTCGAGCCTCTGTTGGCAATTCTAAACCCAGAAGTCGGACACAATGCATCTTTTCGGTTTATCCACGCACGCCTGAGTCGGATGTGGCCGGACTGGTCCGATGGCTTGCGGGAATATATAGGCTGGAACATGCCAATACGAATTACTCGCCAACATCAGGATGTAGACAAGTCCACAAGATTATTGACAATGGATGATCCTGTGTACTTGCCTCTCCTTCGGAAACGACCTTCATTGCGTGTAAGTTTGTCATGCAGAATGCATGGGCAGGCCGAACAGCAGTCACTTTTTCTGAAGTATAGAAATATTTGGTTTGTATCAGAGAGGGTTTGCAAACAATCGGTGAAATTATTGCTGGGCAAGGTTTCGCTTTTGACACAAAAGCTTCCTCAGGCCAAGTGAGTAAGTAAGTAGGTTGATTGGTGAAATTCGTTGTCAGCAACCTAATGAGTGGTGCATTACGAATATACATGTATCGCGATATCTCGAATATCGTAGCGGCTGAAACATGAGGCGGCCTTGTGCAGCACATTCAGTTGCCTGTAAAAATCACAAACAAAAGATTCAGCTGGGTTCTAGGTGAGTCTCNGAATCTCTCGAAAAACCGAATTAGTTTGCAGATGAGTGTTTCGCTAAGTTGGTTGAGCTTCAAGGCAGTCAGGGAACCAATCCGTGAGATTTCTTATGACTGGCCAACTTGATCATTGCTGCGTATTCTGTCTGATGTTCCTGTTTGTTGATTAGTGGGGATGACTAAGATGTACAATAGATTGGTTGGGAGGATTCGTCTTTATGATGAACCCGGATTTTTTCGTCCCTGCTTCTTCAGTCTAGGACACCTTAATGAAAAATTCCTCTTGGGGTCGTTCAAAGATTTCGTTCACCTGTGTTCGTTGAAGGAGGCCGGGGCAATTGGTTTGAGGATGGGGGTGGGGTGGTTAATTGGATCTAAGTCTACTTGGATTTTGTACTTTTAGACCCAGACTATTTCGCTGATAACTGCACACCGCGTCGTGTCTTCTCGGCTGATCTAAAACAGCTTTCCACACGCTTGCAAGCTCTATTTACGCTGGAATGCTTGGCGATTTCCACCGCGTCGGCGACCAATCGCTGTGGTGTGAATCGTAAACCCCGTCTCAGGATGTCCACATTTTCTAAATCTATCCTATGCCCAGTGTGTAGTGCATGCCTTGCCATTGCCGAATCTTTGACTATCGCTTGACATTCATCCACGTTTCTCGGTGGTCTAATAATGGATCGCTTGTGCCCACCGACTCTCGTGTGTATTGCCCTGGCAGTCTGACCTATACAAAACTTCGTATAGTCGTTACATTTTATTTTGTTACCCAGGAATAAATCCACCGATTGTTTACAATACCTCTCTGAAACGATGACCACCTAATCGGTCCCAAACATTTTCCAGTTGATTTGGTTTGTACTTTTCTGAATGAAGAGAGGACAATCTTTCCCGGGACCTCCCAGAAAATACCATTTTCACACAGTTCTTCCAGATTCCGACACTTTACTCTGTTGTACTATGATTCGTCCGTTGTTAGACGACAAAATATTCTTGGTAAAAACGTTAGCTAAACCAGATGGAGAAGAACCCCCTTCTCAGACCAAGTTTATCGGTGTCAGACTCTGCGCAGACTCTCCAGTTGAAGTAATCACTGGTAGCTGTGGTCGCAATGATGGCCCTCGACTCCTTTGCTAAGCTGAACAATTTGGGGGCAAATGATTCATCGCCAGGCATCGTCCACCCCCTCTGACCTCTTGCTTCACTAACAGGAAACCAGTGAAAGAATTATGAAGAAAATGGAGGTATTCGGTTGCCGAATCAGAATACACAATAAAGAATTCTGAAAAACGTCAAAATGTTTGCCGTCTGACGTCACCACACTACTCATCAGCCGACCAAAACCTTGTTTTGGAGATCGTCATTGAACTACTTGGGAAAAATCCAAACAAAACAGGAACAATAAAACCGAGGTGTTTGATTTATACACTCGTTTGCATCCCAATTTGATTAAGATGGAAGACTCACCTAGAACCTAGCTGAATCTCTCGTCTTTTGATGTTGTTCCTCAACTTACTGTGGTGTACCAGGCCACCTCAAGTTTCACTTGTCACAATATTCGAGATGTCGCGATCCATTGTATAGACAGGTCGTTGGCTTGTTCGCTGAGTTGGGCAATTTGATTGCAAACGTTTCATCACCAATCGAGGTGACATCATCAGTGCGCACTGATGAGATCAGAATTTTTCCTGATCTTGAATTCACAGAGCACAGTAGTGAACGCCTTATCTTGGCCCTCAAACGCACATACTAGTCTATCAGACCTGTAGTCACCTACACCTGCGGTCGAATATTGACTCCTACCGCCAGAGTTTTACTACCCCTTCTATTGATTTACGCATGGGTGCGCGGACACCAACAACGGTAGAAATGAGGGTCATCTCCAAATTCGGTGGGTGGGACACAGTGGCATGTGAGTAAGAGCTCCTTGAAGATTCGACAACTGAAAGTCACATCGTGAACAGTAAGGCGCAAAAGTTTGTTGAATCCAGTGGCAATAACAAACCAGAGCTTCATAAATAGAAGCAATAGTTCACATTGCTGACACTCCTTCGGAATCTTGACGTTAGATACTACTCTTTTGTTCTATTTTCCTTTCTGATACCGGGTATACCTTGAGCATACTCATCGAAATAGAATTGATATACCCTGCAACAACTCATTGCTCTATACTGTCTCCAATTTTTGTAACAAATAATTCGTGTTTCAAATTTCTCAACAAAACAAATTAATGGTTATACACAAAATATATTAATTTGGAAACTATTTCGGTTTTCATGAGAGACTCAACTAAATTATAGGTGAATCCCTGATGTACTGCAGAGCCCTTTTCAGCAAACTGTTACACCTCGAAACTGGGACCATCTTTGTGCAGTTGATTCCGTTGAAGAGCATTATGAACGGGAGACTTTGTTGAGTCTCTAATTAAAGTCAGATTGAGTGCGAATGAAATCGTACAATTTGTGTCTAAGTAGAACATAAGGTTGACGGAACTGAACTCCCAGGAAAGGTGAAACCGGGTTTGGGCTGCATACGTGTTTTCAGCAACCATATGAGTAGTGTGTTACGTCATGAAAACATTAATGACCAGTATTAACAGGCCTAAACCACAACAGCAATCCTGTAAGCAAGTGTGTTGGGCATGTGAGTAATCTATAGCGGTAAGTCATAGATGGTATGTTTGAACATATTGGTTGGTAAGTTCTGTTTACGTTTGATAAAACAAAGGTCCATCAGTACAGCATAGTGAAAGACTATGTGGGAAAGGACAACGCTTTTTGGTACCACACACCCAAACACGTAGTTTGCTCTATCGGCTCTCCTTTAACGAGGTTCAGTTATACAGTGGCTTGTGCGCCGTACCGTGCACGTGACCACAGTTTACTTTCCACGGCATTGCTTACCAATTAGGGAGTAAAGTGAGCAACTTGGATGAGCAATGACGGCGTACCAAGGTCGGCAATTTTAAAGTACATACTATTTGGTTTAAAACATATCGCATTCTGACCTTACAGACCAGGTTGGAAAACGTTTCGTTAAATATCCGTCCATACCCCATAAAAGTATGCAATCCACGCCCAGTGGTTGAGCAATATTTCGGTGGTTCTGACCTGAAAGTTATTCCAACCAGATTACGCCTTCCAACTGAGGTCAGTCTGTGCCTGAGAAAGCTGACAAGCACTTTTCAGACGTTCCATTCTCATCGAGAAACATTGTCAATCCCTGGGAGAATTCAAATCTATGACTTCCCGGTTATCAGTTAAAGAACAAATCATCCAACTGCGCACTGAGGATGTCTCCTTGTATGGTGAAGAAACGTTTGCAAGTCAGTAGCCAAACTCGGCGAACAGATCAACAGCCACGTGGTCAACAACCAGTAAATCACCAATTTGCTGTCAGCGAGAGTTCTTCCATCTTGACCAAGGTCACTCCGCAAGTGTGATTCACCTGTCAGAGGAATTTCAATAAATACACTGTAAAGTATGAGCTGAGCTGGGCTCAGCGAACAAGCCAGCCACCATTTACGCTACCTGAGCTACCAACATTTTCCTCTATTGTAAAGTAGTTTAACGTATCACCGTACTCTAGAGCATGGTATTCCTCATCACATCAACCTTGGGATTCTGAATGTAGTTGCACACGTGTAATATTGTAGATAGTATGACGCCATGATCATCTTCATCATCATCATCATTATCAGCGTCGCAAACGTTGTCATCGGAATCAGCTTCAACATCAACACCGTGTCCATCAGAACGTAGCTTAATTTTGAGTTTAGTGTTTCACCTCCTGCAAATAACAGTGACTGCTCAAATTTTTTAGAAAAAACAACTTTCAGGCCCATCCTTGTGGGGATCTAATGGTACTGCTTGACCATCACGCCTGTTCGCTTCAGATACACTTGCATATGGGATACCTGTCAGGTGCGACATCGTGGGAAAGCATGATCGAAAAAGGTGAGCCTCTACTTTCCAAAAATTTTGTGAGTAGTACGTGGTCACTTTGTTCGAAACAAAATGTAGAAATTTGTGGGGCGCTGCTTAGGTGAGCTCTAAGCCCTATGTAGTCAAATTGAGCATCAACTATTGCATGTAATCCGCTCCGTCAGTTTAGCCACTCTGATCGGTTTTGTCTTCGAAACTTCTTGTTTGAGATTTCGTGAACACTTTCGAAACAGACAAGTGCGGGACATTGTTTCTTCTTGATAGAGTGAACACCTTAAGCAGGTTTACAAAAAAATATGATATGAACGGTTTGATCGATTATTTGTTCCGGCCAAATCTAAATCAGAATGTGTCAGAAATCGACCAATCATAAAAGAGGCAGCATGCCGGTCCAGTCGGAACAACCAATCAGATGGCCGGCTCACTGAGCTCTGTAAAATAGTGATGTCATATCCGGACTGTATGCAACTACACAACGGAGCATAGTCACGCTCTCTAAAAAACACGAGAAATAAGTGGGCGATTCTTATAGCTTTATTGAACATTGTTCACAATGACTGTCAGATGAATGGGTTGAACTTTGTTCATGCCGGATCACCTTCGACGTGTTCCAGCACCCGTTCACGTTTATGCCAAGTTCACGTTGCTGAAAACTCAGCAGACTTGTGAGTAGTATCCTTTATGAAAATATACTGCGATGTCTCGAATATCGTGCCAACTGAATCATGAGGCGGCCTGTGTGCAACACATTCAGTTGTAGAATATTATAAACGAGAGATTCAGTTGAGTCTCTCGTGAAAACCAAATTGATTTGCAAATGAATGTATGCCGCGAAAATAGAGAAGAGTTCTGTGGTCTCGTGCAGATGAAGATTAAACTGAGACCGATGCATATCGGGAGCGGGTGTAGGTTTGGTCCCAATGAACATTTCGAGTATGTAGTGGGTTCACCCAACTTGGAGGGATTCATATGGAAAACTGCCATGAAATGGATTTGGGATTTGAAAATAGTGGGAATTCGAGAAAAACTGTTCAAATATCATATATGAATTAGCGAACTACACTCATTTGCAAACAAATTTGGTTTTGCAAGAGACCCACCTGAAACCCAGCTGGATCTCTCGTTTGTGATGTTTCCAAGCAACTGAATGTGCTTCACCAGGCCGCCCCGTGTTTTGGTCGCTATGGTATTCGAGATATCGCGATATATATAAAGACGTAATGCACTACTCAGCAACCTTATGAGTAGCAGCTTACGTCTATATCGTATTTGAATGTTATCACCAATTAGCACAAGCTTCCAGTGGGAAGTTGAAAAGTGCTACTCGGACACATGGCTACCTCGTGAAAGAAAGTTGACTAGCAAAATGAGGGGAATTTTATCGCAGCAGGTTGAAGTAACTTTAGAAATGTTTCATCCTGACTTTATTGTTTACTGGGGCCCCGTGGCACTTTTGATAGGTATACTTGGAGAAAAAGGCTGGAGAAAAACCGCAGTAGCTGTCTCTTAAATAGACGCTGAGCTGGTCGAAAGTGAGTGTCGCTCAAACAGGGGCTGTTGGGCTGTGCTGTAAAAGATTAGATTGAACTTCTCGGATCCTCATTGCCAGTGATTTCAAAGGCAGACAAGCGGATCCTTTTCTAGTCATTATATATATATATATATATGTATATATAAACGGATTGTCAAGAACTGCCAAAAAAAAACA
>NW_008751730.1:1099008-1111735 GCF_000715545.1 Opisthorchis viverrini | reverse complement strand
GATTGTCAAGAACTGCCAAATAAAATCAAGGACCAATCAAAGACGGTTGTGACTAGGCGTACTCTAAACACGTGACACAAGATGGATTTAGACAAGCTGGAAATTTTGGTGATAGGGCCTACTATTTACGCGGCCGAAGGAATGAACGTCACCACCATTCCAGTGTGGACAAAACAGGTGTTGACATGAGGCAGTTCTTTGTTTTCATTTTCAAACATAGTTGTTGAGATTGGTCGTCCAGGTGTTTGACTGAAAAAATGGGTCAACACTGCTATGACCGTGTCTACCGACCGCCCAACACTCACGCCACTGGAACGAACAATACAGATCAATATCTGCGGGAGATTAGCCGCTGACTGACACACTCTGCCGGCTACGATTCGAGACATTCAGGAAGTCTGTTCATCCTCATGCAGAAGATAGTCGGAATAAAAGTACAATAAACTAAGTAAGAAGTAAATAAACTTAGCCGACCAGAATCCGCCTAATCTAATCCCGTTTAGAAAAACATGTTAGGGTCTACTAAATCGAAAATTTTGACTGCATCGGAGAGGAACTATCAGTTGAAGTGTTTCAAATCAATTCAAAGTGCGGTGACATACTGGGGCAAATCGATAATCAGTTTGGCGGCATCTGTCATAACTAACTGTTTACCAATGCTGTTCGAATCGGTGACAACCAACTCGGTCCTAAACTCATTTGAAACAATGTTAGAGAGAAGTCTTCGTTCAATCTCTTGTGAGGGTGAGCTGCTGTCGTCGGTGAGCCAAACGTTGCCCTCTAATCTCCTCTAGGCGGCGCTTTGGGAGAGCTGATTCAATGGACTGATCTGCTTGCCGGACTTTACATTCTTGGTCATAATATTACTATGAGTATGGAGGAGAGTAAAGCACTTCGGTAAGTGAATTTGAAGCCATACTCTGCTTTTCATCATATCCTCTTTGCGGACTGCCAGTTCTGACGAGTCATCTGATGTGTGTGTGTGTGTGTGTGTGCACGGAACTCAGGCGCGCTCGCTCTGGGCTCGCGAAACGCTTCCGTTTGCTAATCACGGCAACGAATCCCGGAGCTCAGTGCGGCGCCTCGGGTGACACACAGCAGTCATGTTGGTGAATAACCAACTCATGTCCAATAAAAGTTCAACAAGTACAACCCCAACCAGCTGTTTTATCCACTCCACACCGTACGGCCCATCAAGTCAGCGGGAATTCCCATTGGAATTTCATCCCATTCCTTGTTGAGGGTGCTTCAAGTATGCAGCCGATAGTCTATACCTTCTCTCGTCATCATACTTTAAAAACTGACCTAGCACGTCAATGTTTTCATACACACAGAATTTTGACAACTGGGTCGTTCGATCTGGTGTTCACCGACATCGTCGGTTATCGTCAGATGAAGAAAGCAGCTGCAGGGTGAGTCCAAGTGTGTGATTGCACAGAGTGAGACAATGTTGAGTTAGAAAACATTTCCAGCGCTTTCGATATTTCTCTCAGGAATTGGCAGTCCAACTTGCCTCGTTCTTGCAAGTTTCGCCTGCTAGACTCATTCGGTACAGAAGCCCAGTTCAATCGTGGACGTATTTCTCCTTGGGGCGGGTTAAAATTAAACTTGTTGCAGTTCTATACAATGTTTCGTGAGTCTCCTAAACACTTGGTTGTGCAGAACATTCACTGAGGCCGCGTGCTTGGTGGGCTGCACTTTGTTTGAGTTCCGTTTGCTCCACACTCGGACTTTTCACTCACGTTTGAGTACAGCGTTTCAAACTTTGCACCTATCTATTTATCCGTTTCCCAATTTTTGTTTAGCTCATACACCTGATAACACGTTTCTCGGATTTGTGGTCGAAACCGGTAAGGCTAAACGACAAGAGGCACAATGGACCACGCGGGACCATCGGAAACCTATTGCTTTGGTCAGTGGGAAACTCAGATACATGTGGGAGGTAAGAATGACAAATTCAAATCGAGGAATTTCAGCGACCTTGTTCAAGGTGTTTTCTCACGCTGGTACTGACCTCCCTGGAAAGCATCACACAATATATTCTGCCCAATTTGTTTCGGCGAGGATCAAAATGGTTCATGGCGAGAACAACCAACAGGAGATCCACCAATGATATGGCACAGCTTCCCTTAAAAATCAAATTAATGTGCAAATGAGTGTAGTTAGCTAATTCGATGCAATTTGGGTTCAAGATGAACACAGGGCTGACGGAAATACCCTCACCAATAGGCTTGGAATCGATTGCTTCTTCATTGACTGCTTATCGGCTTTGTTCAGTTTGACTTGACTGGTCGAGCCTTACAAAACGCAGTTTTTACGGCCTTCCGCTGCCTCTCAACTCGCACCCGAAACCCTAGCGAACAGACTGATCCACGGAAACGTTCACTTGAATATCCAGGCGTTTCAGCCATTCCTTCATGTTCTAGACAAATAGGCATCATAACTGAACTCACTGAAAGCTCCATTTTATATTCATCGCGTTCCAAGGTCACTTGTTCTCAAAATTAGTTGTCTTAAACCCAAGTGGCCTGTGAAACAAGGGAGATAAGCATAAGACTGCAGCCATTTCATTCAGTAAGGCTATTTGAATGGCAGTCTCTCTGTCGGGTCAGGCTTAGCCTGTCACGATAAAATGAACAGATGATGTTCAGTTGAAGAATATCATAAACGAGAGATTTGAGTTGAGTCCCTCGTGAAAACCAAATTGATTTGCAAATGAGTGTATTTGCCGAAGTCAGCCTAATTCGGGCTCAAGTAGAGCAAAAGGTTGACGGAAACTCTAGGACCGAGCCTACCCGATGAGCCCCAAGAAGGGCGAAACCGGTCATGGGCTGTCGAAGGGTTTTCAGCAACTTGTGAGTAGTTTCCTTTATGAAAACATACTGTGATATTGTACCAAGTGAAACATGAGGTGGACTTTATGCAGCACATTCAGTTGAAGAATATCTTCAAACAGATTCAGCAGGTTCTTTCATGGAAACCGAACTGATATCCAGATGAGTGTATTTGTCGAGTCCAGGGTTATGTTCTTCAACTGTGGTTTTAACTTTCTCACTTTTCCAATCACTGATCGACCTTGACAAACCTTATTGATCGGAACAACCAGTCTATGATCAATAGAAGGGTCGCGCGTCACAATGGGGTAGCAAGGAGAAATTGTGCGAGAACACCAATATATGGTGTCCGTATTTTGCTAATGTAGCTTCCACCTGAGTATTTGTGAGTTTACTCCCCTGAACCCGCATCTAGCAAGCAAGCATCGGGATTCTCATGCACTCCTACTATTCTTTCTAAGATGCAGAAGTCTTCAAGTTATCAAAGACAGGTTGTTTCACTAATCTTGGTTGTACACTAATGAAAAACAGATCATTTACGGTAGCATTCAATCTCTGATGGATCTCGGCTTAGTCACGAAAAACTTGCCCTGCTCAGAAACAGGCTTAAAGTCTTTATGTCCTGGAAGGTACAAAGTCCGTGCTCAGTGGGATCCGAACACCTGGAGACTGTTCTAATCTCAAAACATAATTCACAGGCTTCATTTCCTCTTTGTTCGTACATGTTCAATGCTTGGTCATTTTAGGACACTGAAGTCTACTTACGCGTACTAGCCGAGTACGTGGAGTTACACAGTAATATTGCAGACATCGATCAGGATAGCATCTATGGGTTTATACACAACCATCATATTACTCCGGGCGAAGCCTACTTTAAACTGTTGGATTCAGCTCAGGTGAGTCGGGGAGTAGATCAGTGTTCATTGACCGGTCCATTGACAAGGTTCATGCCGTGTGTTCAGCTTGGGTGCCTCCTAACCTATTTATCCAACCACATCTCCCTTGATCATTGATGTATTTGTCCTACCGGTGATAGGTGGACTCTGGGGTAAGAGAAGAAAAAACAATTTATTCGTGGCTTTGAGTCACCCATCTCCAGGACAGCCGCTCTACAGCTGATCGTCAATTAACTTGGTCGATGCGGACGCCTTGGGTGGCGTTGTTATTCGAAGGTCTGGCATAAGAGATGTAAGTAACTGCTAGGCCCGCTCCTGTGCCTTAGTTCCGGAAAATATCTGGCCAATAAGGAACACAACAGCTTCAATGCGAACAATTGAGGACCATCACGGTATTTAAAGCGCTCTTTTGACCTTGAATCCTGACTGTCCGATCGGCTTTAGGTGAACACAAACACAACAGCTTCAATGCGAACAATTGAGTGTAAAGATTAAAAGGACCACCACGGTATTCAAAGCGCACCTTTTACCTTGAATCCTGACTTTCAGCTTTAGGTGAACACTCATCATCATCGGCCGTAATTGAACTGATTGCCTGCTTAGGCGTCCAATCGGAAGCTGGTTTTTCTGGCCTGGATCCTTGACGGCGATTTTGGTGAAGATTGAGGGTCTCAGTAGGTTTCCGAAATCTTGGGACGATTTCCATGAAACTGACCTTCCTGACATCAAGGTCAAAGGTAAGTAAGATTAAGTTGACTTCATAAGTTCAACAACGTAGATGAGCGCTGTGAGTGTGGCGTTTTAGCGATGTGTATCTTCAGAGAACAGGGGATCACCATATGTGGGTTCAATCAGAAATACTAGCTCGAATACGATCCCTTGCTGAAAACTTCAACCGCACGGGCGTCTTGATCGAACATGTATCTCCTTGATCACCTCTTCTAGGCCGTTTTAGACCAGACTTCACACGGAATTCAAATTTACCAGCTATGCACCCTAGCTGAGATACAGGTATTCAAAGGCGTATCTGCTAAGAACCCTTAACTAGAAGGTCATGGGTCCACCTGACGGGTCTCGTTTAAGGAATCAACCACTTGCGCGTCTCCGATCGGAACCCAAACACGGGATAACCCAAATCAATGCTTCGGGGACCAAAACTGCACCAGAAGGGACCAAAATCCCCTGGATATTGGGTTTACAGGTGAACCGGACTGAATAATTCGGTCAATTTGAAATCTACACATGGATCGAGACATGTTGAGAAGAAACATCCTGACCGTCCACCAGTAGTCAAGTACACCGAGATGTGATTTAAACACAGCTTCGCAGCTAGTTTCAAGGTGGGATGACGTGACCATCTGTCCTTGGAAGTTACTGGAGAACGGCTGCTGTAGGCGGGTTACCTACAGAGCAATTGTGGTGAGGAAGCTTTCCGAGAAAAAAGCTTGGCCAGTCCGACACTCACATCTACGAACATCCACTGGAATCCAGCAAATTGTTCGATACATAGTGCGTGTCCATATGACCAGAAATTTTGTCCTTAACAGAGTATTGAGTGGTACCATTTTTCGCTCTTCTTTCTCAAGGTAAGGTGAAATGACTGTACCATACTGATGGTTAGATGCATTTGCCGGATTGCCCTCCAAACACTGTATTTACTTCCACATGAAACTCGATAGTATTCCCATCATGGGACTCTTCAATTATTTGGTGACATTTTGCACCAGTGCATTTTCATTATTTGTTGCCTTCGGCGACAATCAGAGAGATCCGAGGGTTGTAAGCAGATTGTGTGAAGCTTTCCCGCAGACGTTGGGGATCGTTCCGCCTTCTAAGCCTTTCGTACATTAATTCGTGACGCTCCTAGAAAACAGTCCTCATTATATTGGCCGACCACAGCTATCGCCGCTTCCAACTCCGTGGTGTGATCCTGTTTTTGATCTGTGATTGATCCGTTCTCAAGGTTAAATTGGCCTCCGAAGTCGGCATCAATCCGTAATCTTAACATTTCATTGGTCGGAATTGCTCACATCAGGACGGTTGACTGAATCATTCTGGATAACACATTTCAGAGATTATTTGGCATGTCCGCTAAAATTAGTTAGGAGTCAGGTCACAAAATATCTCCAAACTGAATAGACGAGTTGATTGCGATTAGTTTTGGAACTTTTTCGGGATTCCTTGAGATATGCTAGCCTATTCTTGAACATGACTCTTGGGGCACATCGGTGTATCGCCTCCTTAGACAAGCGCCCGCATTTTATGACTTACTGAAAAGTAACCTATTTCCCACAGTAGGACCATGTGAAAGTCGTTGGTTGAAAATGTATGTGACTTTGAGACCCCATCGTCGATACACGTACAGATTACAAAAAGTTGGCAGAAATACCCTGTTTTTGTTGAATTGATGGAACACCTTCGTAATTTAGAGAATGCAATTCGCAAATACCTACAGTACTTTTGGTGAAAAGAAAGCCCTTCGTGATCAAGTCATTTATCAGCAAAGACGAACTAAGCAGATACAAGTCATTAGATAGGAAAGTAAACATCTCATATACATATAGTCCTTAAAAACTGAACATTTCCAAGGGTCCTGTTAAACTTTCTTGGATCTTCATTGAGTATTACACATTATTAAACGAACATTGCAAATTGGCCTCGTAATTTCCGCAATAAACTTCACCTCCCATCAGATACGAGGCGGAGCATGGCCAATAACCATAGTCTACTCGCACGGTTTATCAGTAGTATGAATCCTTTCACTAGTATCAGAATGTATCCGTATGTATTGCGATGTACTGCTATATTGGGCACATTCGGTTCCGTATCTGTGCTTAACGAATCCAAGTTATCTCAAACACCACCGTGAAGCGCACGTAAATCGCAGTTAGCTAACAGATTTTTTCATACAACCAGAAAGGAATTTTCAGACAATGTTTCTCCTAACATTGAAGATTATGGTTGGCCTTGGATTCCCCTACGAAGGACCAGCGCCACTCGAGGCCGTTGCACATGGCTTGGTATTTCTAAATGTACGATTCCCGGTTCCACATGGAAGGCACAATACCAATTTTTTCTCGGATAAACCGACCTCACGGAAGGTAAGATCATTTTTCTCAAAAAAACCAGTAAGATGTGTTCTTTTCTCTGATGGCCTCAGCACTTCACAAGGGTTGATAGGTGGCCAGTAATTTTCAGGCGGTCAGTCTATACTGATAAGCCAAGAAGCAGACTAAGGAACCATATCAGTGTGCATATCAGTTTGGTTTTGACGAGAATCTTGCCTGGAACCCAGCTAAATCTCTAGTTTATGAACTGAATGAGCTGCACCAGGCCGCCTCATGTTTCAGTTGATACGATATTCGCGATACATTGCAGAGACGCACTATACCATTCGGGGGCGAGATGGCTCAGCGTCAACAGTGCGAATTTAGTGACTGGAAGGTCCGTGGTTCGAACCCAGTCTCTGCATATAGGCTTCTCCTGTCTAGGCTTGAGCAACCTGGCCCTATCCCAGCCCTTATGCTTTCTTCGGCTGGCGTGACATCTAGGCACCGAAAGGGTGTTATTGCTGAACGTTAACACTACTCAATAGTTTGTTAAATCTCTTTAATAGCTCACTAACCCAAACTGATATGCAATTGAGAGTAGTTCGCTGATTGTGGACAATTTGGTTCAAGTAGAACATAAGGTTGACGGGAATTCGGGGGCCGCTGCTACGTGCTGAGCCCCAAGAAGGGCGAAACTGGTCGTGGGCTTTTAAAGAGTTTTCAGCAACCTTATGTTTAGTGTAATAGGTCTATACAATTTTCATCCTTGTTCAGAACCACCAACAATATCTGCCCAACTTATCTCTCGGATCAGCTGGACCGCCTGGTCTGTATTTGGTCACTGTGCTACTCGACGATTATTGGCTGGTCACGTGGTGTGAACTGAGTGGTGTTCTTGTATCTTGTCTTAGCCACCAAGTCGATCAGCTGGATGGGGAGTACTCAACCAATAACCGAACGGTCATCAGAAGTGCACTGTGCATGCTACAAGACACAAAGGAAAACGCCGTGTTCCGATTTACGGCGGGTCACACTTGCAGAATGAATGACCTATTGATATCTGACGAACGTTTCATTATACGGACGAAAGTCGACGCCTGTTGAAGGACGGTCATGAAAGTGGTCTGTCTGTGTTCACAGCATCATTACTTTGGGTAAAAAATGTTGAAGTTGGCATCAAACAGTGAAATAAGTCTAATCTAAACGAGAGGAGAGTGTTTACAAATGTGACCTGTTATGGGCATTCCTATAAGCGTTAAAAAAAACAGGTAGACCAAACGGTTAACTAGTCAAGAGAGGGCTTGTTGCCTTAGCATTTCCTATCTTCCCCCTCTCCTCTTTCTCACTGCAGCTGTCTAGTCAGAATCCTTACATGGAGCACTATATGGGAGAACCGTACACTTATCTGATCGATAAAAATAACGAAACCGATATACGCGTTACTATGGAACGAGTGCTACGCAGCCTGCCTGTAAGTCAACCCCTCCGGGTCACCCCCCCGGGAACATTTGACCGTGAGTGATGTTCACTAAACTGTGTCCCCATGGTTGTTCCGATGACCTTCTTGGAAGTTGTGTTCACTCAAGTAGTCCCGATAGAAACTATAGTTGTCATCCAAGCATCGCCAGTGACTTCTTCCCTACTACTCACGTTACTTTCTGAAATATCACCTGATCCTGGAAAGGGTTAGCCGAAAGTGATAAAGACTTAATGACCCAGAAAAAAGGGTGTTTAACGTGCATATCACATTCCTTGAATGATCAGCGAGACCTTCATTTCAACGAATTTGGTCACTTAGAACACGTAGGTGTCTAATTTGCCGCAGGTCTTCCTTCCATGTATCGACTCGGCCGTGCAATACAGATATTCCAACTGTTATATCTGCTGATTCGCCAATCGGTGGTATCTGCTGCTGACCCACTCCGGTGCCTAGTGCCGGAGAAAAGACTCACAGAAGGGAACACAACAGCTATATTCCGAACAAGCGAGTACGAGAGCATGAGTGCGTGCGAGTGCGAAAAGTACAACGGTCTCAAGCTATTTATTGGAGGGACACTGTCTGAACCCAGTCCAATGTTGACGCACACGGTCTGGCTTTGGTACGAGGCTGTGACGTGCTGCATATTGCGGGGGCGTTGTCTGACCTTGATCAACGCTGACTCGCGCTGTCTGGGTTTGATACAAGGCTGTGACGCGCTGCATGCTGAGGCGGTGTTGTCTGTTTGGTCAACATCTGGCGGAGCTGAGAGTCTCGGTAGATTTCGGGCATTCAGTGGTTGCTTTCAGGAAGCTGACCTTCCTAATACTAACTGTATGCAAGGCGTTGTAGACTGGTTGGCTTCCCGATTATACGATCTAGGAGAAATAACGGCGTAGACGTACAAGTTCCATGCACTGGAACTTTTTTGTTCAAGCTTCTCTCTACCACATTTAATCTTCCAAAAGGAACCATTTTCTTCAGTGGTGGGGACTGCTGAATTCAGTAGTCAGTTCTGACTCCCTCTATAAGCGGTTCGCAGCGCTCAGCGCGACCTAGAAACCAAATTCCCGAGTCGAACATGGACCAGATCTTTGGGTATCTGGCATACTGTGACTGGTGATGAAAATGGTGATCAACTGACGAAGAACAGACCAAGCTGAAAAAGCCCTATTTGTTAGAAATAAAAAGTTCAAGGTGCGACAGAACTATGGGAAGTGTTTACAACGGCCCGTCAACTAAGTCAGCCAGAGCTGTATTCAACTTGCATGGCAAGGCGTAATCAGGTGGTTATTACCTGACAATTTGATAGGTAACCAAATATATGATGAGCATTGGTGAGGACCGATGATCTCCGATGGAATCACCCTGAACTGGTTCTCGAACTTTCCATATCGCAGACAATTTATTTTCTATAAATTTCAAGAATGCGTGAGACCAGAGCAGTTTGAAAAAGCTGCGTGAACTATTTCATCGATAGAGAATGTCATTCAGTAGTATCTGCAACACGGATCGCCTCAGTTGGGGACGCTAGACTTGAAGAGACAACTACGTTCGGTGATTCTCAGGAGAGACCAAACAGCCGTACGTATGGTGTATCGAAAACGTTCCCCATTGAAGACAATCCTGTGAACGTAACTGGGGGACGTTCAACTGTTTCCCCTCTCTGAAAACAAAGATCGCTAGTGATGAGGCACCGCAACTTTTACTGAGTAGCTTCCATTCCATTCCACATTCAATGAATGCAACTGGTGGCAAGGTCACATTACCAAGCCTAACCGGAAAACAACGCTAACAAAAGGGGAAATTGCGAATGAAATAAAATGTTTGTTAGTTGACAAGAGAACAAATCTGGCTGGAACGAATTGACTTTGAATCGTTCGGCCTGTCAGTGAACTCGAGTACCCCAATCCACAGAAGTCGCGGGACCTAGTGCCAGGGACCTTGTGTTCCATCAAAGCGTGCGGTCCGCTCACTGGATGGTGTGCCTGACACATTAGATAGGAAAAAAACCAGTAGCAGAAAACACATCTGTTGCCTCGATTCTTGCGCATATTTAGTATACAGTCCTTCCACAACATACAGTTGTCCCTCTTGAGAAACGCTGACACAGACACCGTGCGGCAAACCTTTCGCTATTTTCATAAAGGAAGCTGCTCACAAGGTTGCTGAAAACTCTTGGACAGCCCATGACCGGTTTCGCCCTTCCACTTCGGGCTCATCAGATAGGCGCAGTCCCCGAGTTTCCGTCGACCTTATGTTCTTTTGTCCCTCGACAAACTGCGTTGTAATTCCAAACAGTTTTTGATACGCTCAGGTCTAAAAGGAGGAAGTAGAATACGTGAGACATTTCAGATTCCCTTCTTGAGAGCCTAGGATGACGAATTCAAACTGCCGTTGATCATGAACACGGTCTGAATAAATCCCACACGATACGAGGATGGTTGATGGTATTCTCAGTGAAAGCACTGTGCGGGTTCCACAACCTAGTTACCCTTTGCGTTAGTGCCATTAACATTCATAGAGTTCATTGAAGTAGAACAGGCAAACAATTGTAGTCAGAATGATTTCATATCACAAAGAATGTTCTGGTGGACCCATAAGAAAATAGTCTCCGAACTGGGTCAAACCAATTCTTCGCATCAGGTGTCCCCCGATTGGTGCACAGTTGATAAAGCAGATCGATGCGTTTGCAAAAATCAGCGATCGATATTGATGTTTTGCGCCGAAGAAACACACGAGTTAATTCATCTTTCAACACCGGAGCACGACCTTGAGGTGGCCGTTGATGGGTCCTGGCAGGGACCCAACCCTAGTACCTAAGAATACCCGTGTCTAGGCTCTCGGGGGGTTCTGACAGTATATCAGTCCTGGTTTGACAGTCAGGCACCAAAAAAGTATTACAACTGAACGGTTAATACATTTTTATGTTACGCTGTATCACATCTGTGTACGCTTGTAGATGAGAGACCGAATCGCCGACACTGTCAGACGCCGCGTCCACATTCCCATCCAGCACTATTAGAAAATGAAACCAAACGACCGTACTTCATATTCGATGAAGAGTAGGCATTTGTAGATGGTTTTATCTGTTTTTGAGGTGCAGAGCGAGGTGTTGCAGAACCAAATTGACGATTGTTGAAGTAAGTAGTAATAGTAAGTAGTTAATTCGCATTGTGCAAAACTCTTCCCCACGTGTACAAGGCTTATCTCTCCTCTTGTTTAAGACAAAACCCTACCGTCGGTTGGAGTTCAGTCCATCAGGCTACCTGGAACGTTTGAATGTTCTTCTAACTTCGCAATCATTTTGTGCACAGTTTTCTCAGTTCCATCGAGTCCATCCAGGGCGTGTGAGTGATCATCTCTACGAAGAATCCTCACCGTCGGAAGACGGTAGAGTAATACCTGCTGTTGGACTTCCAGGTCAATCGTGTTTTGAGGTCTGCAAGTCTCGTGCGAGCCAATCGCAGTTTTCCACTGCACCGGTTGCCATACCAACCAACTGGAATTTCCTGCTTCATTTTGATTATTTAAAACAAAGATATGAGACAGCCGGACTTGAAGCGCAGCTCCAGGGTACAACGCATTTGCACTGCGCACCCCAATACTTCCCCCTGATCAACAAAGTCCAATTCATAAATCGCAATTTGGGCACCAATTGCTCAAAGGTCGAGTATACGCGAAGTGAATACGCTCCATATTGGGATCATGCACGTGAAGTATGTGTATTCCAGCAGGATCCACTCAAATGGGACAGTTCGTCCTACGAACCGGTTCCTACAAGTATCTCGAGAATTTGCCCGTGCAGAGACGCCCTTCCCGGACAAGTTTTCCTTTGCTCAGAATGTGTCTGATTTGTATTCAGTGAAATGGGTGGGCTATTGTCAAGTTTTATCCCGGGGGATTCGATCGAACAGAGTCATTTTTCACTAATTCCGTCTGCTCTGCACTCCCTTGCTCAATGACAAAACCCGGCTCCTTAAAATGCAGCCGACCACGAGCTCCGGTTGGATTGCTGATGAGTTTTATTCACACTTTGCCTCCCGTGTTATTTTGTTCATGCTTCGTTCCATTGAGCCCAGCTGTTTGGTCTTCACACCTTGGAATGGCGGTACCTGTCTTGTTTTCTGAATACTGACATTTTCCCCATGAGTTCTGATCGAAATTACAACTCAGTTGTGACGTGGCGTGACTGCCAGCTGAGTTGTTCTTACTTCCTAGAACGAACTTGGAAGTATTTTTTTAAAAAATGCATCATTTCTTGGCAAAACATACGCATTTGCAAACTAATTTGGTTTTGTGAGAGACTCACCTGGAACCAAGCTGAATCTCTCGTTTGTGATGTTTCTAGGCAATTGAATGTGCTGCACCAGGCCGCCTCATGTTTCAGTCGCTACGATATTCGAGATATCGCAACACATGTATATATGTAATGCGCTACTCATAAGGTTGCTGAGAATTCGTCGACAG
>NW_008751730.1:1094676-1098889 GCF_000715545.1 Opisthorchis viverrini | reverse complement strand
TGTAAACTAATTCGGTTTTGCGAGAGACTCACCTGGAACCCAGCTGAATCTCTCGTTTGTGAGTAGTGCATTACAAAAATACATTCTTGTCATTTCACTGAAATGCTGAAAATAAGTAGTGCTTCAACTTACTGAAGTGAGCTTGTCGGAGGAGAAACCACACTGGAATCTGTCGCACTGTTGCGGCCTTGGGGTTGAGTAGTGCTTCAACTTACTGAAGTGAGCTTATCGAACGATAAACCACACTGAAATCTGTCGCACTATTGCAGCCTTGGGATTAAAGAACCGTGAGATCACCGACTTCCTTTCAGGGAGATTAATCCTATTTACAGACTAACTTCCACCAGAAAACATTAAATTGTAACAAGTGCGCTTTCTCAAGTCACATTGGCGAAGCAGGTAACAAATGTCAAGCCAACCTACAGGGGTCTGCTAATGTGTGTGTGGCTTGACCATAGTGAAAGTGAAAGGCCAGTGTGTCATAGTAAGACAGCATAGAAGCAACTTGCGAAAATAATTGCAGAATTCCCCACTAGGAGAAAAGCACTTACACTTACCACCAGTTTTCTACAAAATCTCCTGCCATTTTAACGCCCCCCGATGCCTAGGACTGCATGACAAACGTGAACAATCTGATGGAAGATACTGAACCATCAAGCCAGCTACACTCACCCAAAATGGAAATCCTAAAGTGCATTGTGACTACCCAATGGGTAGTAAACCTCTAATCATGGTGTCATAAGAAAACAAGTTCGTGTGCACTGAAAGTAATTGTAGAAGTCTGTCCAATTTGGGTTCAAGTAGGACATACGGTAGACCGGAACTCGGGGACTTCACCCACCTGATGAGTCCCAAGATGGAAAAAAACCGGTCGTGGGCTTTCGAAGTGTTTCAGGCAACCTTATGAGTAGTGAGTTACGTCCAAACAACGATTAGGCGAAAATCCACACGGACCCCTCTTTACCGCTCGCAGTCAGATGCTGCTACAACCGAGAAGTCCATCCCATGCAAGGCTATTAAAAATTCGGAGCGCATGCCAATCCGACATCAAGCCGAGATCTGATTGGTCGAAAGTCTGGACCCAACAGCCAATCATGACGGAGTATTGGCCGAATGCCGGTTGCCAATGACGCATCCAGAACGTGTCAGAATTTCTCGAGTTATTGCTGCTTACGCTATATGTATGACGCGGTGTACAAGTGTTCTTCATTTCGTTTTGGGCGTTAGTATTCGTCGTGCACCTTTGGTGGTTGTTTTTAACGGTAAGGCTCAGACCGAGAACTGAGCTGAGAAAAACACCGTTACTACAACAACTCGATACGGAGTTGTCTAAAGACCTGAGATCAGTTTTCAATACAAACCTCGAACACATCACCCCATTAAAACGTCCAGTTAATCCAATCCTTTTGGAAACCGACGCTCCCTCATGTTTTTTTGTACCGGATAGCCGTCGTACTTCCGGTTGCTTGATCGTTCGGAAGAAAACCCCGTTTGGTGAATTTAGTTCGCTATGTCGGAAACCTTGCGTATGTTTCAGAAAAAGGCGGATGAGCACAACAAAAATGCGCCCTCAACCTTTATCATAAGGGTTGCACCAAAAACGATAGGCCAAAGTGGCATCCCCCCATTGGGGGGGAGCAGATGACGGCCACTTGCAGAATCGAGAATGACGTCAACCACGACACAGCTCATGTCTGCCCGTCAAATTTACGAGGACAAACAAGAACATATGAGAAACATTCATAGGCTATATCACAGATTTACAAAGATGCGGGACGCGATTTCATAGAAGAAGCTCTGTGCTTGATGAAAGTTAATAACTAAAGCAATTGGATAGCGAACTGATCGAAAGATTCACGCTCAATAATGCACGGAAGTTTCCGATCTGGAAATCAATGCAAGACGATGATCGGGAGAATGTGTGCAAAAACCGTGCCATTTCCGAGATATGTGGGAGAATGAGTGCGATTAGTCAAAGGCAATTAGTACAAATAGCGGACTGATGTGGAAGGGCATCACGACAGGGGCAGATTCGTGTCAACTGTGAAGTCTCACTGGAAGCGACACAATCGAACCAATGTCGATCAGATTGGAACACACAGGTATTGTTACGAGCCCAGCGGAATGGAGCCAGAGGATGATTGTGGTGTTGTATAGTCGCACAATCGAACTCAAAGTGTTTCTCCAGTGTGAATCGGTTATTGACTGTGGGAAAGTGTTCCGGTGCACAGTGTAAACAATCCGGACAAGTCACATTTGTGGAAACCGGAAGAGACGTGGAACGGCGTAAGAGGTATTCACTAGTGACGGCAGCTTCAGCGCTCGGTCGTACCGATGGTTTGTTTGTCGATCGCACCACGGAACAGGCCGCAGCACAAGACACACCAGGAGCAGCAACTATCACACGAAGACTCGAGGCTGGAGGCCACCGAACACTGTTTACACGAGCCTCCAAGTTAGCCACGAATGTATACTCCTTGGGAGAATTAGGAGGTAACGGGAGCGGTGCCTGAAGCAATCCCAGCCCTGCAGCACCATCGCAGAACGACTGATGAGTCAGAAGAGCATTCAGGCGCTCGAGGAATCCAAGCGGACTGAATTCAAAAGGACGATAGGCAGAAGAAGACTGTGGAAACAAAAAGACGTGGATATTCTATCAGAACTTGGCACCTGCTACCAAACGTCTCAGGTGACAGTCTCACGGGATCGGACACCTGATTATCAGATAACATCAACTCTAACCGTTAGGATTCCCTATATCCGTTTGCATGTATTCATTCAATCCACTCCTTTGTTAGCTTATTCATTTGAGTACTGTTCTGAAAGAATGGAGCGTAGAAACGACAAAAGATACCTTGAACAAGACAAGATGATACAACAACCAGACGGCGGAGCCGTGCTGGCACCCGAAAGAATGGAGCGTAGAAACGACAAAAGATACCTTGAACAAGACAAGATGATACAACAACCAGACGGCGGAGCCGTTGCTGGCACCCGCATTTATTCTGACGCGTGATTCTTTCTAGAGGTCTTTACATATCAAATTGTTGCAACAGCCAAAGTGTATAGTGGGGACGCCCAAGCAGAGTATCGAAGGTTGACTAGGGGACAACTCACATTGATTTTGGCCAATACGCGGCGCATTGTAAGGCGCAATGCCGTGGCATTTTGCGTGTCCACCAGATACGAGTATGGCTCACCGACATACTTTTCCAAATACGGTTGTTGACTGGTAAGCTAACAGGAGAAAAAGGGTGAATGACAGAGATGAACGACGGCACCAAAAGCTGGTAAATTTTAACTACTGTCAATTCAGAAGTAGTGAAACAACTAGGCGATAGTTTAGGTGCACTCAGATGAATGACACCTTACTGCTTTAAAGTACAACATTAACAAATATGGGTGTACTTTGAATAACTTGAAGTGCGTAAAAAGCAAGAACGCAGGTTTTCGTTCATTCGACCACGTAATCAATAATCACCTGTTTCTGTGTGTATATTTTTCACCCAGTAATTTTGAACGATCGCGCTGCACCATCCTCAGTACCGTTAGATCTGTCAAGGTCAAGTGGAATGTTTAACGAAACAGAAGCTAACGTGAATGCGTACCAATCAATCCGAATGAGCCGAAAAAGTCCATCGATGCATCCAACGATGGTAAAAACAACATAACTCAACTTAAAAGTATAGTTCATGAGTAATGATGACCCCCTACCTATGCACTCAAGTGAATAGGGTTTTCGCCTGTGGATGAAGCTGCAATCGACACAACTGCTTCCCAATACCATCAAAAGCTGCTAGGAAAAGTCACAATCGATATCAATCGAGAGATCTTCTGAAACTTACCTTCCTTGTGGTTGGCTTGTCTGCGAAGAACGCGGTGTTGCCTCGGCCACGAGGTGGCGTGAAACGCGGGTTGAGAAAAACGAGACCGTTTGCGATCGCTTCCAATGGGGCGGGACCTTCGTATGGAAATCCGAGGCCAACCATAACCTTGAGGAGAATATGAAGAGGAGCTAGTCTCGATAGACGGAAATGAATCAGAACATTTGAGGAGCGAAGAACACTTTGTGAAGTGTTAGGCAGGAATCCACACGGATCCCGCTATACCGCACGTCTTTAGGCGCTGCTACGGCCGAGAAGCCTGACCCGCACGAGATTGGCCAAGAATTCGGGACGCTTGCCGGTCCGGCATCAAGACGAGATCTTATCGG
>NW_008751730.1:1082333-1093584 GCF_000715545.1 Opisthorchis viverrini | reverse complement strand
TATTAATAGACCTTGTGCACCTTTGGTGGTTGTTTTGACGCGAACGCTAGCTTGAGAGGCTCAGACCGAGAACTAGGGTGAGGAATATACCGTTACTACACAAAGGCTGATGGGTCGTGAGTCCTAGAGCGCTCATTGATCAAAGCCACTGAGTTGTGATTCATGTCTCTCATCCATAGCGTTCGCCCCATCGAGAACCCCTAAAACAAGTGTGGTTCAAGCGGTCAAACATCAACTAAGCCCATCAACTCTTATCACCTTCCGCCACATTCGCTCTCTTCTTCACACAAACAAATATCAAGCAGAGGAGATCACACTCATATATTTGTAATGCACTACTACTCATAGGGTTGCTGAAAAATCCTCGACAGCCCACAACCGGTTTCGCCCTCTTTGGGGCTGATCGCGTAGGTGCAGTCCCCGAGTTTTCGTCAGCCTCATGTTCTACTTGAAATCAAATTGCACGAAATTAACGAAATACACTCATTTGCAAACGGATTTGGTTCTGTGAGAGACTCACCTGGAACCCGGTTGAATCTCTCGGTTTCGATATCTCCTAGCAACTGAGATCACACTCACTTCTAGTATCCTGGTCAACTTCCGTTCAGAGATTGGACTTGTGCCCACAAGCATTCTTCGTTGTCTATATATTTCCACTGAATGCTGCTTCGGACTAAATAAACATCTTTGGTGGGTATATGTGAATGCCCGACGTTTCTTCTGATCGCATGTCAAGTTTGAGAACAGTTTGACTTGCAGATGACTTCTGAATGCTGTGCGATTTGAATCTTCGCTGTTCCGGATGGCTAGCTCTTATTGGAAGAGGACGAGTTAGGGGATTTTGCAATCGCCGGCTCTTTACCATAGGTTGTTTCTTTTACAACCGGAGTCTCCAATTGCAAAGGCGATTTTGTGCAGATCCTCGGTTTTATCCTAACTACCTATCGCTCCATCGATTATGCCTCAATTGACTAAGAGCGTCTCTCGTATACCTCTGTTTCGCTGCTTTTGGCATTATTGGCATACAAAAAAATCGTTCAGCTGCAACACCCCTTCGGTGCCTAGCTGCCATTCTATCCAAAGGAAGCACGAAGGCTGGGATACTGCCAGGTTGCCCAAGCCTAGACACGGGAAGTCGAGAGGCAGAGATCGGGTTCGAACCCCGCACCTTCCGGTCAGTAAATTCGCGCTCTAATAACTTGGTCCATCTCGCCCTCAATGGCATACAGCGGCTCCGATCCTTGAGGTGGCTGCGTTTTCAACGATTATACGACTCCCTCGATAGACTTACGGATACCGCTGTTGACAGAATGCTCCCATGTACACATTTCCTCAAACCGGAAGAACCCGCGCGCAAGAAATCGTTCAATCTATTTCAACATAGGAGCGAATGTTTAGACCCTAGTGTTCCTAAATGAGTCGCTCAATCCTTTCGGATCATAATACTGTCGCTGACCAAGTCAAGGATATGTTCATCGGTCACAACCCCGATCAACGGGCTAGCACGCTTGCAGGAAGTCGATGCCTTCGAAATCATGTGAAAGGGACCAATCAGGATGCTCCTCCCTCGTCGTGATCCCGTTATTAGTAGACAAAAAGTCCCCTCAAGAAAAAAGCCGTCCCCTCCCAAATAGTACTAGTTCTCCCACGGGTTCCTTCCCAATCCTTCTGGCACGGAGAGTATCCCCACATTTTTTCCCGCACACGTGCTCGAACTCACTTCCTTCTCTTTCATCTTCCGATCTCTCTCAGATCCGACGTTTTATGACCAAACAACTATGGGATATGCAGAGCAACGGTCTGCCAAGCGATCACCAATTTATGCTTACAAGGTACCTACTGGAGTACGTATCATGTGTACATTCGTTTGTCCCGCACTTGCACTGTGAAATCTTGACGTTCCGAAGGTTTTCGATTGGGTAAGGGGGGCGTATGTCAGTCGACCGACTTCCTCGAAGGGCTCTTTTCACACAACCACATGAAGAGTGGAAGAGAGCCAGAGGCGGTCAAACAGTGACTTGGCAGCGAAGCATGAAAGCCATTACCAGCAAACTCAGCTGCGCTGGTCACTGCGGTCTTCCTGGATGGGGATCCCGAGACGGGCCACATCAATAGCTAGAGACATTGTCAGACATGGCCCAGTTGCGCCCTCAATGGCGCTCGTGCATCCAAGCTATTGCCTTCAATGCATAGCTCCTTTTCCAACCCCCCCTCACTTGACAGCCCACTGGCAGTGGTGGATTTATGCACCAATTTATCATCTCCCACCTGCAATGCGTAGCTACCTCTCCCTACCCCCCCCCAGAGCATCGGTGGACGAAACTGCGGGCGCTACAACCACTGTGCGACGAGTAAGCGGTTATTTCAGCTGACAGTGATGATGACGATGATGAGTAAGACGGCGATTACCAAATTACCAACCTGCGGACTAGAAACCCTCAATTGTGCATTGACGGTGTTCCTAGGGCCCCACAACACCTGTGTTGTCGATAAATGCTGTGAAGGAACAACGACGCTAAGTTCCACCCGCTGTGAACAGTTCAGAGCTGGCGTCAGGTGGAGCGAAACAATCCGGGTGGTTCGAATCTAACTCAAGTATCATGAACGCAAGGTCGATGGAAACTTGGGGACTGCGCCTACCTGACGAACCTCAAGAAGGGTGAAACCGTTCGTGGGCTGTCGATGAGTTTTCAGCAACCTTGTGAGTAGTTCCCTTTATAAGTATCATGAGGTTTCCACTACCGACAAACCCTTTCACGAGGGGGATCAGATGTTCTCAGCATGACCAGAAATCAATTGAGTCAGATATTAAAGAGAAAACGTAACAACCCAAACGAAAGGGGAAAAATCACTTACCTGAGAAGAAGTCAATAAACTCAAATAGTCCTGTCCGTATGAACGATTGTGATTACGCACAAAACTGGGCAACTTCGCATCTGAGGCGTCCGCCACGTTGCCATGTAATTCCAAAAATTCACTCAAAACCTGCAGATAGTCGTCACTTCCCTAAAAGATAAGAAAGAGGACATCGAACACTTTTTGACCGGCGAGGAGAATGGCGGAAATTTGAAGAAACAACAACCGGCAATAAACCGCAAGTTCTCCAAGCGAAGTAGGGTCTCACAAAGCTATATCTTGATAATGTGGTTTCCCTCAAACAGGTAAATCAAGATAACGATCTAGGAAGGTGGACACGTTGACTACGAAGCTGTAACAGGGCAGAGTAACCCGTCTCCGGTGAGGTTCAATCGACCGTGATAAACTAAGTGGTCTCTGATGGATCAGGATGAAAGCCCTGTGGACCCTGAGACGGTCCACATCAATGGTTGGAAACATTGTCGGACACGGCCCAGTGGCGCCCTCAATGGAGTTCGTGCATCCAAGCTAATGTCTTCAATGCGTAGCTCCCTTCCCAATCCCCCCCACTTGATAGCTCACTGACAGTGCTGTATTTATGCACCGCCTGCAATGCGCAGCTACCTACCCCCCCCTCAATCATCGGTGAACGAAACTGCGGCAGCTACAACCACTGTACGATGAGTACGTGGTTATTACAGCTGACAATAATAATAATAATAATAATGTCCTTTAAGCTGCGCGTTTTTAGCTGAAACGAGGGCTGCGGCGAAGTAGAACTCCAAATGGATAGTAGATATAAATCTTTCTTCTGAAGTCAGTAGATGCCGATGTTACCAAATTTGTTCCAGACGGCAAAATGCAAAACAGGGTTGGTTTTAACTGAAATTGGAGCGCGATGGCTCAAGTGGTCAGGGCGCAAGTTTACTGGTCGGAAGGTCCGCGGTTCGAACCGGGCCTGCTCTGCCTCTCGACTTCCCCTGTCTAGGCTTGGGCAACCTGGCAGTACCCACGTGCCTCCTTCGTGTGGCATGGCAGCTAGGCACTGAAAGGGTGCTTACAGCTGATGGATCTCTTAACTGAAATGACAGTCCAGACAGAAGGATCGTCCTAGCTACGATGCAGGGTAAACACATTTCCTGACTTCACCACAAGCAGTAGCTTATGCAGGACAGTAAGATACTGATGCGCGCGTCAAAGTCAACTTCCACCGTTTGTTTGCCGCCAATACAAACTTGTTATCACATGCTCGTTCACTGAAAACCAGCTGAGGTCCCCGAACTGCGGACTGGTACGTCATCTATAGAAAAACCACCCATGCCGACGTATCAAATCTGATGGATGCGAGGAACAAAAGATGCCTGAAATATTCGGGAACATGAGCCGAACTTCAGGAGGTTTGCAGTCGGTGCCAATTGTTTCACAAACAACCGCGTCGCAACTGAAAGTGGTTACGAAGAAACTGTTAGGGTGGAACATAAGGTTGATGGAAACTCGGAGACTGCGCGCCTACCTAATGAGCCCGAAGTGGAAGGCCGAAACCGGTCGTGGGCTGTCGACGGATTTTCAGCAACCTTGTGAGTAGTTTCCTTTATGAAAACTGTGGAGTAGTTTTGAGACGACCACCAGAGGGATAACCGCTGATTGTTTACCACTGACAATGTCCACTTACAACGGACTATTTCTCAGTGAATTTAGGAGTGATCTCGTGTGACCTGATGCCCACTCCACCTGAGTTCAATGACGTCCTCCCATTGTGTTTGTGAACTTGGATTAAAATAGATGTGAAACATGTGAACAACTGATACATTGCGGTGACCCTCTGAAAAGATCAACTTGGGTTGTCTGAAGTGGCCACCAGCCTAGAGGGAACCACTTTTAGTCGTCCCCCCTTGATTCTAAGCAATAGCAACGAGGTCACTGTGTCCAATGGCTTCTCGTGTCCACAACCGGGGTGGGGAAACTCCACGAAATATCTGGGTTTCACAAACGAAAACTTGAAAATCAAATTGACCCCCCGCTTCGACGTTATTCTCTCAGGTTTCGGCTCATCGAGGACTATACCAGCTCGTGTACCACGGTCTAATTCACAAAGTATCGTCAAAAACATCAGTTTGAACATATGTCACTTTTAAAAAAAGAAAGACTGCCAACTATACCTTCCACATATAACGCTCTTTTCCATACACCAGACCGACCGGTTTTCCAGACCAGGTTCGCTTGTTCGACAGGCGTGAACCATTGAAAGACTCGACAATGAATCCGAGAAACGTGTTATCCGGCGAATGTGCTGTTCAAAGAACAAATCGGGTGTGAGCGAACACGCGCGAGAAAAGACGATCGATCACCGAAATGTGCAAACATTAAACGGAGACCAACAAAAACGTATTGCACATCACTTGAAATGAGGAATCGCCGTTTGCCGAGCACTACGCAAGGATCGTGCGCCACGTCAGCTAGTAATTCGGAAACAAAGAATACCAAGTTTGATTTATCGACACAGGAACAGTGGAGTCAAATCGTTCAGAAATAAATGAAACCTGTCCAAATACTGTGCGAGGAACACGTTAAATGCGTTGATGGGAGCAGTATGCGGCTAGTTTCAGCCTCATAAAGCCCGGTAAGACCAATTGAAGCGGCATTTAAAAGCAGTTTGGGCAGATTCTGATTGGTCTATCTACTAAGTCGTTCGACAATCCCCCCGGAATACATATAGGATATAAATTCATGCCTCACAGTACTGTGTTCTAGAATGCTTTATGGACGATCAAGATAAGACAACCAATCAGCTGTAACACCCTTTCGGTGCCTAACTGCCACGCCACGCGAAGAAAGCACGAGAGCTGCGATACTGCCAGGTTACCCAAGCCTAGACAGGGGAAGTCGAGAGGCAGAGATCGGGTTCGAACCACAGACCTTCCGGTCAGTAAATTCGCGCTCTAACCACTTGAGCCATAACAGCCCCGAAAGATCGAGAAATCGCCAGTAACCACAGGGCCCTGGAGCCTAGTGAGACGCACTCGGAAATTCAAGGGCTACACACACGTCCCAAAAGACACAAGGATTTTGGGACCTGATTTCATCACTATGTGCTTGGGTCATTCTTTTAGAGGATATCATGCAGGATGAACTGTCACAACTCCAGAGAAACCACGTGATCGGCTCCATGGTCAATGAAACTTACTCAAACACGTTTGACCAATCAAGACCAGATGCTGAAGTGGGTCCGTGCAACCTCCTGCCTCGACCATCAATCCGCGCACACTAGCGCGTGTATGGCTTAAACTGACGTAGAAGTAGAGAGAGGCGGACATAACCAGATGTCTCGGGCTTCGACCTTCATTAAGCCTTCTGATTGGTTGATATTCTGAGCTAGTAGGGGCTGTGTGGCCATCCATCAGTCAGCTACTACTGAAAAACTAACCTCCAATGCTAAAAATACGGTTCCAACCAACTTACGTCACTTCTGGTGACCTATCGAAATGCAGTGCACAGAAAATCACTATTCGAATCAAAGGAAATGTTTTAATGGGTTCCGAAACACACTTACGGGGGAGTCTTGAGCTCATGACAGCTCAGCTCAACTACGCGATTTTTACAGCCGATTATGATGATGATGAACGAAGCGAAGACGAAAGCATCCACCGAAACAAGTGTGAGAGACTTCACGAACTTCGCCCACTTGTACCTCCCAGAAATCAATATTCGTCACCCATGGAAACGACAGCCATTGGTTTGTTCGCGGAGCTGTGCAATTGGTTTCCCAACGCTTCACCACCAGTCATCATCATTCGTCACGAAGAGATTGCACCTTATCGTGGTGTGACGGTTTGTGTACCCCGGAGACCCATTGAGCTATACCACGGGGTCTTCGCGTGACACTCGGAGTCTGCCATACCAAGTTGGTCGATGGTTAGAGGTCTGACGAACACAGTCTTTCGGTCCCCCAGGTTGGGAGTTGGAACCTGTATAATGTACTTGCATTTCCAGCCGAACACCGCTACTTTGCGGTTAGGCACTTGAGCCGAAGGCCTTGGTTCAGGACCCTAATCGTTCTCCTGTGGGCGCCCTGGCAGTATCCCAGCCCACGTACAACCATGACATACACAACTAGTACGGCACTGAAGCATCACTGCTAACACTGATGTTGCTGTCTTTGATGACGAGGATGATGATGAGTCATCATCAGTGCCATGAGTTTGGAAGTCTTCCATCCACAACGCAGTAATGATGCCGTCTTGTCTGGTGATGAAATATTCGCAACCAAATTACCCAGCCCGGCGAACAAACCAATAGCAATCATTACAAACTAAGCGAATAGTAATATTCTCCCAAGTTACAGTCGGAGACGTTGTTACAAAGCACATGTCAGGACTATGCCGAGTGTATGTCAGAGCTGCGTACGAACGTGGGAAACGAATAGATTCACTTACGGAACATGGTGAAGAACTGTTGCAAATTCAATTGCAGACCGCCCCATGTTGCCTTCTGTCGATTGAACGCACTTTCAGTGCCAAACGAATCCAGAATACGAAATTTGCATGCGGGGACTCTGACGAGAGATAAATCAGCGGAGCTAAGATTGAACAACGAGGTATCTTACGAATTATGAGTCTAAGAAAGTGTAGTAACGGTATTTTCTCAGCTTAGTTCTCGGTCTGAGCCCCTCAAACTAGCGTTCGCGTCAAAACAACCACCAAAGGTGCACAAGGTATATTAATGCCAGAAACGAAGTCAAGGACAGGTGTACAGCTCTTCGTATATACAGCGTAAGCGGTTACAACCTTCTGGAAGTTCTGATGCGTTCTGGACGCGCCATTGGCAACCGGCATTTGGCCAATACTGGGTCATGATTGGCTGTTGGGTCCAGATTTTGGACCGATCAGATCTCGTCTTGATGCCGGACCGGCAAGCGTCCCAAATTCTTGGCCAATCTCGTGCGGGTCAGGCTTATCGGCCGTAGCAGCGCCTAAAGACGTGTGGATTTCTGCCTAAAAGAAAGATTATTTGGGTCCGACCTTAGCCGAAGTCAACGGATGCAGGCGCATGTCGATTCTCCCGGGCAGAATTCAGAATGCGCTATAGGATGTTGTCAGCTCCGATTACCTTGGTAGACCGACAATCTGATGATGAAATGCCGCCCAGAGCAAAACTGCTCCTAATTTACAAAGGCGAACGGCGACATTCAAGGTGAATGCCACGATCCCGGGATACAATGACCTTCTGTTTGGGTTTCTGGTAGGAACAGTTACCATAACAGAAGAATAAAAGAGCAAACTTAGACACATGTCCTTAGAGTCCATAAGGATGTTTCCTGAAGAGAGGGAGATATAGCGTTGAAAGGAAGAAGGCCTTAGCTTCAAGTTATTTATTAGAAAATGTCAACTGAATAGTTGGACTATTGGACAGGGAAGCAAAACTCTCATTTGCATCTTATTTACAAAAAGATCGAACATCCATCTTCTCTTAAACGCGTCTTCCCGAACTTTCCTGGATACTCATTGACTGTTGCTCAAGTCCAAGCAAATGCTACAAAGCGACTGCACAAATGCCGCAAAGCAAAGCGAATTTAGAAGACGAAAACATACTACTCGCATGCCTTCCCCATCAGTAGTATCACCGTTACACCCTTCGCATAGAACAATGATTTGCTCCTGTCTCGGTGTTTGACTATTGAACTCCATTCGATGAGAATATCCTGACAGCGGGAAACGTTAGATCACAGATCTGCTCGATCAAACAGTGCATACGTACTGGTTCCGCCGCCTGAATTGTCCAAACACAACTAGTATGATCTGAATACAGTTTTAAGGAAGACTGGACTGGCCTATTGCCTAAATCGCCTCGACAACCAACCCACCGAATTCTCTTGACTTCAAGTAAACAGCGGGAAGTCTTGTTCATACCTAGTTGTACAGGACTAGCAACCACGAAGCATATCCAGAAAAGGAGTTGTTCTGATGACAACACCCCACCCCCAGTCTGACCTGGAGAAAAATTGACCTCAAATGAAGATCACCTTCCAGGTGGATCACCTGCATCTCCTGTTCCCCAAAACCTGTGTACACTCACACTTGCTGAACTGGTCAAATGAGAGTGGAGAGTAGTCAGCGCGGCTGAGCACAACTCACCGATGCGAGTGACCGATAAATCTATGACGTAGCATGCAGGTGTGTGCAGCACTCCGCTGAGTACAGAGCCAGCCACTTATTTGGTGCGCGCATCTACCAGTCAAGACTGCAGATAACTGAGAGCTAAGGGCAACTAGAAAATTCGGTTTCCTGAAAAATAAGTGGTCATTTCCGGTACAGGAAACTCCAACTACTGAGTTGCTCAAGCGCCTCTGTAGGGAGAACTGTAGACTACGGGTGCTGAGTTTGTGGGAAGGGACTTACCGAACATTTGCCCTACGAAGTTGTCGGTATCCGGTGATATCGGTGAAGATGAGGTCAACCAAATTGCTATCAACTTGACAAGGAGTTTTCCCGTACTCAGGTATACGCAGACGCCTAGAGAGTGGAAAATGAACAAAACAATTATGAAAGTGATGTTTAATCGATTTTCTGTCCCGACTTGGCTTACGGTCTCGCCTGGAAATTTCAACTTCCTTATAGTACCAACAAAGTACAAGTAGTTCGGAAAAAAAGAATTCACATGACGCGGGAATTTCCCATCTGGGGAGTTGTCATTTATGGAACCAGTCAGCAGGTGGAAACGTCATGCAAACTAGCATCACCTATGGAACAAGCGTAAAGCCAACTTATTCGTCAAGGGTCGAGTTCAAAATGCTGCGGTGTGCTCCATACGGGTCGAAAACCTGGCAAACGCTCGCCGAGGCTGTCAACAGACTTTCCGTGTTTGACCATCGATGTCTTCGGAGCATTGCCCAAGAGTAATGCTAAAGTACGTCAGAAAGATAACTCGCCCAATAGAGATGAACTGATTGCACTGGCTTGGTCACGTGCTACACATGCTAGTCGAGCGGCTACCTCAGAGAGTACTCAGCTGCGCTGGTCGTTGTGGGTGACTGTTCAACCCTGGAGGGGACGCCGAGAATAGATGTATCAATAGCTGTTGCTTCCGATGCACAGCTAGCTCTCCCGATCTTCCCAACGAAAAGATCAATGTCACTCGTGGATTCCCGAGTACTACCTACTATCTTCAATGTGTAGCTATCCATTCGCAAACTCCCCAGATCATCGGAGAAAGAGACTGACAATCGTGATCACCACACAACTTGCAGGCGGTTTTAAAGCTGAAGATGGTGATGAACTGTGCGATTAAAGTGGCGCTACGTCCTGTCTAAGCGTGAGCTATCCACGTTGGTGTTCAACCGACTGTGGTCGAACGGTTGCGAGTTCTAATCCCGATGGATGCGAACTGATGATGACTGTCCGCAAACACGGGACCGAGACTGACTTCACTTGAAGAAACAGGCGATACCGATGTAATCTTTTACCGGCATCGGGAAGCGGAGCGAGGACAAGTATAGTTGCACAGACGAAGGACGCTGTAGCAACTGTGTCTGAGGTAATGTGGTCCACACCTGTCCGGAAGGTTGTGGGGTTGGAGGCTAATACATGAAACCCTATCCGCATGGAAGTGACGCGCGCTACTCGGCACCTTTCATTTGACCCTTACGCAAGTAGCAAAGGATCCACCCATATGAGCATCGTTCGAAGAAATGCTACCAGTCAATAGGGGGGAAACCTGCTAGAACGTAGACTGAATCAACCCAATATCGGAAAACAAAGCATTACATATCGAAGGCAAAGCGACCCTGTTCTTAGCACAGTGGTTGGTTCACGTCCAAGTCTCCGTTTCACCAGGTCACGTGCTCACGTTCGACACCCGAAATCAGACAAACTCATGTTAACAAAGTTCGGTTTCATGCTTTAAACGGCCTGCAAACTTATGAACAATCGTCTTCATCACCATGCAGAACAATAAACCAGGAACACATTCTCACGCCGACTGACATACAACTCTGAGGGAATGAAGTCATAGTAAACAGAGGAAAAAACATGGAGAGGAATGGACTTAGTGCGATGAAGTCCAGGGGAAAAACAAGATTAAGGTGCCTACAACTATGAACAATCCTAAGCTCGACATAACATAGTAATTAAGGCGCAAACGTAGTGACCGGAACGTCCGTGGTTCGAATCCAACCCCGGCATCTCGACTACTCCAGTCTAGGTTTGGGCAATCTGGCAGTATCTCAGCTGTCGTGCTTCCTCCAGGTAAGGTAGCAGCTAGGCAGTGAAATGGCTACAGGCGAATTATTATATATATATATATACGGTACTGAAATAAGCATCAAACTGAGATGTCATCAACAGGTTTCCACCGTCCTTTCCCGAACGCACGTCAGCCGAACTGCAGCTAGACATCGCAG
>NW_008751730.1:1063308-1081943 GCF_000715545.1 Opisthorchis viverrini | reverse complement strand
TGCTCCATACGGGTCGAAAACCTGGCAAACGCTCGCCGAGGCTGTCAACAGACTTTCCGTGTTTGACCATCGACGTCTTCGGAGCATTGCCCAAGAGTAATGCTAAAGTACGTCAGAAAGATAACACGCCCAATAGAGATGAACTGATTGCACTGGCTTGGTCACGTGCTACACATGCTAGTCGAGCGGCTACCTCAGAGAGTACTCAGCTGCGCTGGTCGTTGTGGGTGACTGTTCAACCCTGGAGGGGACGCCGAGAATAGATGTATCAATAGCTGTTGCTTCCGATGCACAGCTAGCTCTCCCGATCTTCCCAACGAAAAGATCAATGTCACTCGTGGATTCCCGAGTACTACCTACTATCTTCAATGTGTAGCTATCCATTCGCAAACTCCCCAGATCATCGGAGAAAGAGACTGACAATCGTGATCACCACACAACTTGCAGGCGGTTTTAAAGCTGAAGATGGTGATGAACTGTGCGATTAAAGTGGCGCTACGTCCTGTCTAAGCGTGAGCTATCCACGTTGGTGTTCAACCGACTGTGGTCGAACGGTTGCGAGTTCTAATCCCGATGGATGCGAACTGATGATGACTGTCCGCAAACACGGGACCGAGACTGACTTCACTTGAAGAAACAGGCGATACCGATGTAATCTTTTACCGGCATCGGGAAGCGGAGCGAGGACAAGTATAGTTGCACAGACGAAGGACGCTGTAGCAACTGTGTCTGAGGTAATGTGGTCCACACCTGTCCGGAAGGTTGTGGGGTTGGAGGCTAATACATGAAACCCTATCCGCATGGAAGTGACGCGCGCTACTCGGCACCTTTCATTTGACCCTTACGCAAGTAGCAAAGGATCCACCCATATGAGCATCGTTCGAAGAAATGCTACCAGTCAATAGGGGGGAAACCTGCTAGAACGTAGACTGAATCAACCCAATATCGGAAAACAAAGCATTACATATCGAAGGCAAAGCGACCCTGTTCTTAGCACAGTGGTTGGTTCACGTCCAAGTCTCCGTTTCACCAGGTCACGTGCTCACGTTCGACACCCGAAATCAGACAAACTCATGTTAACAAAGTTCGGTTTCATGCTTTAAACGGCCTGCAAACTTATGAACAATCGTCTTCATCACCATGCAGAACAATAAACCAGGAACACATTCTCACGCCGACTGACATACAACTCTGAGGGAATGAAGTCATAGTAAACAGAGGAAAAAACATGGAGAGGAATGGACTTAGTGCGATGAAGTCCAGGGGAAAAACAAGATTAAGGTGCCTACAACTATGAACAATCCTAAGCTCGACATAACATAGTAATTAAGGCGCAAACGTAGTGACCGGAACGTCCGTGGTTCGAATCCAACCCCGGCATCTCGACTACTCCAGTCTAGGTTTGGGCAATCTGGCAGTATCTCAGCTGTCGTGCTTCCTCCAGGTAAGGTAGCAGCTAGGCAGTGAAATGGCTACAGGCGAATTATTATATATATATATATACGGTACTGAAATAAGCATCAAACTGAGATGTCATCAACAGGTTTCCACCTTTCTTTCCCGAACGCACGTCAGCCGAACTGCAGCTAGACATCGCAGCCAGGAAACGACAGCAGGCTCATCACTGCCAGTCTGAGACCCCTAAGACTGAAATAAGCATCAAACTGAGATGTCATCAACAGGTTTCCACCGTCCTTTCCCGAACGCACGTCAGCCGAACTGCAGCTAGACATCGCAGCCAGGAAACGACAGCAGGCTCACAACTGCCAGTCTGGTGAAGACCCCTAAGAATCAGCTTTACTGTGACCACTTTCATTTCATGCTGCCCTGTCGTGATCTGTCTCCCACGAACATTTCGGCAACAGTGGCGTGCAAAAGAAAAACTACGGTTTCATCGTGGCAGGTGGTTGGGCGTAGGCAATACCTGCTACAACCACTTCGAAACGGATTCGTTAACCCCTTACGCTCTACTTCGCAGCAGCCAACTTTGAATAATAGATAATAAAAACCCGTTCAGCTGTAACACCCTTCCGGTACTTCGCTGCCATACCACCCAAAGGAAGCACAAGGGCTGGGATACTGCCAGGTTGCCCAAGCCTAGAGAAGAAAAGTCGAGAGCTAGAGGCCGGATTCGAACCAGGGACCTTGCGGTAAGTGAATTCGCGCTCTAATCACTGAATAAAGGAATGAGTGTAGGTTTCCCAATTGTGGATGGGTCATCAAACTAAATTGAATAGACCTCGGTGTGATGGCAACAAAGTAGAATTCACGCTGCTTAATAGCCGTTTGATTCTGGCTGTCACGACAGCCAGAGTGGCGTAAACAGAGAGGTGGCCAACCCTTGACTTGGCGGAGGAGTATGAAGGAGATCCCGAAACGCTTGGCTGCTGTCGGTGCTACTCGCCTTCCAGGATTGGGACCGCGTGATCCTCACTGTGCCTGGTTGGAAACACTACAAGATATGGCTGCCAACCAATACTGTTGTCAGTTTCCATCCAGATTGCCTGAATGAGTGTCTGGAAGTGTAAACACCTCGGAATGATTGTGGTAAGCTAGAACTAAGTCCCTCTCCCATCCACCTTTAATCTTTTCTTTACCGTAAGGCTTCCAAATAAATCATGGTTGTACGGCAGTGAAGCATCGGTGTTGAACAGTGATGTCATGCTGTCGATGATGATGATGACAGCGTTTTGACGAAGGATCTCCACAGTATCCTCCGGCACTCAGTAACTTACGACCAAGATGGTGTAATTCAGGGATTTCCACAGGTCAAGTGAGTCGCAGGCACAGTCATCACAAGCCTCACCTGTTCGGTGTCACTGGGTTATTCTATGAAGTGTACTGACTTATCATACGAGCCCAGTGGATCTGCATACCAATCCCGAGGTTTGGGTTAGATGAACGATCGATTTTTGGACGGGAACGATCGAAATTTCTTGTGCTCACTGGGAAGCAACTTCAGGCGGGGCGAACAAGTATATCAGGGCAGAGGAATGCACTTACTCAAGCAAAGGGTTTATTTCCATCGAAAGACTGATTCTATGTCCAAGCATATATAGTGCAGCAAGCAGATCAGTCCACTGAACGAGTTCACCAAGTGGGCCACCTAAAGTGAACATGACAGGCAGAAAGATTCATCAAATGTGTGACAAAAAGAAGACCAAAAGGATGAGTCCAGAGGACAGTCCAAGACAACTCATCCCCAACTGTCCATACCACACACACACACACAGAAAACCAGTTTCAACCAGTCAAGATGGACAGGACGATTTAGGAATATATGGAAGTCAGTGAATTTTACCCAACTGACTTGTGGAGTTGGTAGTTGAGCATCAAAAAAACGAAGACAACTGAGGGGATATGTTTGAAAAGCAGAAACAACGTGCAAATCTAAATGGGTTAGGTGGTAGGATACATAAAATTCGTTTCCCAGTTAATGTGGACACGAGACACATTCCACAGAACTCACCGGATTCTGGGTAGTCGCGGCATCCCAGATATTAGATTTTGAAATTCGGGGTAAACTCTAGATAAGTGGCAATTTAGGGGCTATTAATTGCACGTTTTGTCTCTAATTGTAAGTGAAACACAGCGAGGAACCTGCGTAACACATGAGTACTACATTTCGCCCAAGCAGAAGAACGTCAGGTTGGAAAAATCACATAAAAAGGCAATTCATTAGGTCAACAACAGCAACTTTGTGAGTAGTTACCTTTAGAAGCATATATACTGCGATATCTTGACTGTTGTATCAACTGAACTATGAGGCAATGGCCTTTGTGCAACCCATTCAGTTGTAGAATATCATAAACGAGAGACAGGATTGAATCTCTCGTGAAAACTCAATTGATTTGCAAATGTGTGTATTTCCTGAAAACAGTTGTATTTGGGTTCAATGAGAACATAAGGTTGACGAAAACTCGGGGGCAGCGCCTACTTGATGAGCCCAAGGAAGGGCGAAACCGGTTGTGGACTGTCAAAGAGTTTTCAGCAACCTTGTGAGTAGTTTTCTTTATGAAAAGATATACTGCGATATCTCGACTGCCGTACCAAATGAACCATGAGGCAGTGGCCTTTGTGCAACACATTTAGAGCACCATAAACGAAAGATGCAGTTGAGTTTCTGGTGAAGACCAAATTGATTTGCAAATGAGTGCGTTTGTCGAAAACTATATAACATCTATTGCGCAGTTCCGAATTCCACACTCAAAGGTTTTGTTCCCGAATTACGCAGTTACCCGTTCCTGTTAGCTCAGTTTCACCGATACATCTCTCAGGAAGAATGACACTGTCGACGCATAAATCAACCACAGAGGACGGGACTGGGTTGACTGAATCGCGATTCTGCGTGAACCAGTCGTGTCCACATAAAGCGTCTGCGTCGACCGATTGAAGTGATTCTCACCTGGTCTCGGCGATACTCCATATAAGAATTGAACAAAAATTTACAACTTTCGAGCAATCCTCTCAAAGACGGTCCGAAACTGATCAAAACCAATCCACATGAGGATTATTGGTGGTTGATCAGACGGCTGTTGATCTGTTCGCCGAGCTTGGCTATTGACTTGCAAACGTTTCATCACCATAGCAGAAGATATCATCATTGCGAAGTTAGGTGGCTACCATGCCTACGTGCGCTTCTATAGAATTTTGAGGCTATCTGTCATCTGTCATTTCGAGGACTTCTATTTTTAGTAGTTTCCTCCGACGTTCTAATTGGTTTCTTTCTCCATTTGTATTGCGTTGTGGCTTAATTTTTTAGGGATGACCAACCGACTTGAAGAGACGCAAACCACAACGCAACAAAAATCACGAACGGACCAATAAACGCACGAAAAACGCTGTCAACCAAACCAATAAACGCACGAAAAACGCTGTCAACGAACCAGCTAATCACGTTAGGAGATAACAGATAACCTCAAAATTCTAAGGAAACGCACTCAGGCAAACAGAAGATACCCACCCAACTGCGTACTGATGATGTCTTCCCATATGGTGACGAAACGTTTGTAAGTCAATTGCTAAGCTCGGCGAACAGATCAACAGCCATCTGATCAACAACCAATAAACTCACCCGAGCTACCAATATTTCGACACATTATGAGCCACCTGGGGATTCGTCATAGTAGAGGAGGTTATATGAAGTCTGGACTGCAAATCTCTGCTGACCTTCCGAAAATATTTCGTCTTCGTATTTGACAACTGTCAGGGCGCGCCCAGACAGAAGAAAAAGTACATGTGCAGAGAGTGACGCACCCCCAAGGTCACCATCGGTACGACGCGTCCGGAAAGTAGGTGAGTCGGCGGTGGCTCCCACCAAACACGGCTTAGCAACACATGATCAGCGTAGTGGGCCTGAGACTGTTCACGACCGGAAAACCACTGTACGGAACGAACAACTGAACGACCATATTTGGCCAATTAGTCATGCCATATATTTACGCAGACGCTCTGTATATTTTGTCCTGGCAATACAGGCGTGTCCCCAGTTCTCTGTCTTCTCCCTGTCGCGTAGTCTGGCAGGCTCAGTGCAGACGTAACCCAATAGCTCGGCCACCGCACAATACAACAACAACCGGTTCCATAACTCCGTGCTACACATTATGGAAATATAACCCGTTATGAACTAGAGGGTCAGTGGGGTTCATCTGGAGCTGATGACAGGAACAGGCGATTCCATGACCGGAGCATTTGTCCTCTTTTCTGTCTATCGATCTGACAACTTCCTGGATAGCACGTCATAACTACACCTTCAGGGTGTGACTCTTTCGGTTATTCCCAAGATGCCCACAAGGGCACTCAATCTCTGTACAAAGAGCACTTGCTTCGAGGTAGTTCAGTCGCTAAAAGTACTGGGCACTGCCAGCTACAATGAGGTGGCCTTGTGCTCCGCATGCCGAAACATTGTCTAGCAAGACGGGAACTGTTTTCTGTGCCTCGTTCAGAATGTTGTAAGCCGCGAGGTGGCCAGCGCGTCACATGATAGAAGTGTGCGAAGGAGACAACGAAGAGTTTAGGTGTTATGGATGCGATCCGCCTTCCGAGAGAGAGACCCCGTGATCTCTCATGCGCTGGGAACATTGCAATGAATGGCGGTCAATCGATGTTAGTGGCTATTTGTTTCAGATTATCTGATTAATATCCTGGAAGTTTATGTACCAAGTCCCCTTCGCCACCCACCCTTTCTGTACGCACTCTATTCTGTCAACGCTGATGTTGCTGTCCTTGATGACGGTAAGAGATAAAATACGTTGACCAAAGATATTCAAGACAACTCATTTTCATCAACCACAGCAAACCTAACGGAAGGATGATATTGCAGAACCACGTATCTCAGTCGGTGGAGATTGGATTTTGAAACAGTCGATCGGGAAAGGAACCGAACAGCCGAAATCCTATTGACAGAGCGGTAACAGTTAGTTTGCTTTTATACCAATAGTCCACCTAATTCCAATGCGATCTTTCATCTGGCCAGTGTGTGGGATTCCTGTTTCCTTGATTTTGAACAGATTCGTGTCGCGCATTGGCTTCAGTGACCGAAACGCGGATTTCCAAGGAAATGCAAACCGGTTTGCAAGTTTGAGTAAGCCTCAGTTGTGAGCACCATAAGCAATGAACCAGAAGGCGCTCACGCGCACAAACCTGAATGAATACATGTTTCAACTTTTGGGTAGCAGTGAATGGAAAACTACGCCCTCAACTTTTCTACATTCGTCCCTCGACAATATTCGGTTATGGCGGTGACAGCTCTCGGGATCACGCAGCCATACACCGGTACATAGCGAGGGGAGGGTAAATTCTCTGGATCACAACTGCGGTACTTGTTTATGCATGTCATACTGGAGGGAACCGAGCTCTCCATTTCAAATCTCGGTTGGCCAACGTATAACACCGGCACATTTGACAAGCATATTTGACATCTTTGTGTTCAACCCAATCCGGGAGAGCAGCAACCGCCGCTGCAAAAGGTCACACTCGCCAAAATGAGTGACTAGAAAGTGGATGCGATTCAGCGTAATTCTGTGATGTTGACGTGTTCTTGGGGGCACTGATGAAAATGCAAAAAAAAACCAAAACGCGCAAACCGGTTGCAAAGGACGTAATGTCTTTGCTTGCAAAAAAAAAACATAAAAATCAAGAGGACCAAAATGGACTAAAAATTCTCTGGATCACAACTGCGGTACTTGTTTATGCATGTCATACTGGAGGGAACCGAGCTCTCCATTTCAACTCTTGGTTGGCCAACGTATAACACCGGCACATTTGACAAGCATATTTGACATCTTTGTGTTCAACCCAATCCGGGAGAGCAGCAACCGCCGCTGCAAAAGGTCACACTCGCCAAAATGAGTGACTAGAAAGTGGATGCGATTCAGCGTAATTCTGTGATGTTGACGTGTTCTTGGGGGCACTGATGAGAATGCTAAAAAAAACCAAAACGCGCAAACCGGTTGCAAAGGACGTAATGTCTTTGCTTGCAAAAAAAAAACATAAAAATCAAGAGGACCAACAATGGACTAAGTTTTACCAATGCATTTTAATCTGGAGGTCCTTCCGGGAATGTTGAACGAAACTGAGACAAGTGACTCCGCAAGGAGACAGAAAACAACTGGGGACTTCCACCGAAGAATGTGTCCAGTACCGGAAGTTGCGTTGGTTAGGCTATGTACTGCTCATGTCGAACCATCGTTTTCCGAAAAGAGTACTGTTTTTCGTGCCCAATTCAGAAAGCCCAACCTTTAACGTGGCCTCATCTTCCAGGATAGGTTCCAGGTGATTCTCCCCGTGCGTGGTTGGACACTGCAAGATATGGCTGCTAATCGGTATCAGTAGCGTTCCCCTTGTCAGTTTATATCCAGGATGTCCTGGTGAGTGTCTTGAAGAGTGGGCACCTCCGCATTATTGTAGAATTTTTTAAAAAAAACGAGGCCTTCAAGTAAAGTAAAGTTGTACCCCAGCGAAGCACTAGTACTAAATATTGATGATGACGATGTTTTCCGTGTATAAAAAGTGAAGTTTTAAGAGCCTCTTGATGCTGAAGACGTGCAATTCAGCAGGCTGTCGAATGACTGAAACTAATCAGCGAACACAATTCTTCAAAGGACGAACTGAGTAGCGATCATCATGGCGAACAGTACGGACAAAGGGCCTACACAGTGGCATGTTGGGGCTCAGGAATGCAGCTGTTCCCCAGGTGGCCGTTTCAAGGTTGGAAGCTATGCAGAATGAAGCACTTTGGTCTAGTATCCACCTGCTTCCCTCGTTTATAATATTACTCAAGGGTTGATGAAAACTCTGTGAAACCCATTCTAACGGCTTCACACTTCGTGGGGTTCATCAGGTGGGCGTGGCCTCCTAGTTTCCATCACCCTTATTCACATATAGGCGTAAGTTAAGTTGTGTTGAAGGGAGAGTGTTCACTGCAGTCTACGTACAATGTGGTGTTTACTTAGGAGATGAGCCCCCTGCAAATCGAAACCGGTAGTGGGCTGCCCATAGTTTCCATCGCCCTTGTGAGTGACCCCTCTCCAGAAGGTCGCTTTTGAGAAGTACTATAACCATGAGACGGTGGTCAGTTCAGTAGTATGTGGTGTCAGAGCGAATTACATAAGTAATTAAGCCAATCCCTGATAATACCGATAAAAAGGGCGTTGAAACCCTTTTAAGCAAGCAGGGCGATTTGTTCTTCAGAGGCTAGTTTTATCAAAACGAGTGGACAACTAAGTGAGGAGTGAGACCAGTTAACACTGAGGTTCTACAAGTGCTGTACTCTGCAACACACCTTTGGCGCCTAGCTACCATACCACCTGAACAAAGCACAGGAAGCTGAGATACCAGCGGGCTGCCCAGGTGGTCTATACCAATGTAGAGGTTGGGTACGAACCTCCGATCGTTCGGTCAGTAAGTTTGCGCCCTTGTCAGGGTTAATACAAATTTGCTTGCTCAACCTTAGCAGTCCCGGTCCTAGAGTGCACGCTACAGACGAGCGCTGTATGGCATGAGGATGGGGGGGGGGGTAACAAGTCTTTTCAGATACGACGGCCGAAACATGTTCTGTGGACAGTGTGGCGGTGATGCTATACTGATGTAGGGGCATGCGAGTAGTATGTTTCCCCGTAAATCCGCTTTGCGTCTCTTGAAAAGTGAGACCTATTATGGAAATCGTGGAGTCGCGTTTGCTTGGATTTCAGCAACAGCAATGAACATTCCAGGAAAGTTCAAGGGAAGATGCATATTCAGTTTTTGTAATTAAGATGCATATGAGAGTTTTGCTTCCCTGTCCAATAGTCTGTAACTGTTCAGTTGGCATTTTCTAATACACAACTCCGCAGCAAAGGCCTTTTCCCTTCACCAACAGCCAATTAGCTTCCACTATCAGGCGTGCGATGCACGAACCAGGTTCAGACTAACTTGGGAAGTAGGCAAGAGGGTGGAATGGAGATAACGCCTAGCTGATGGAAAAATCTAATGCACATTACATAAAGTGTGATCAGTGAAAAGTGAGACCTGTTATGGAAATCGTGGAGTCGCGTTTGCTTGGATTTCACCAACAGTCAATGAACATCCAGGAAAGTTCAAGGGAAGATGCATATTCAGTTTTTGTAATTAAGATGCATATGAGAGTTTTGCTTCCCTGTCCAATAGTCTGTAACTGTTCAGTTGGCATTTTCTAATACACAACTCCGCAGCAAAGGCCTTTTCCCTTCACCAACAGCCAATTAGCTTCCACTATCAGGCGTGCGATGCACGAACCAGGTTCAGACTAACTTGGGAAGTAGGCAAGAGGGTGGAATGGAGATAACGCCTAGCTGATGGAAAAATCTAATGCACATTACATAAAGTGTGATCAGGGGTCAGTGAAAAAAACCAGGGAAGTTCGGAATTCACATTGCGCCAAGAGTAACTGGTATGAATATGCCAATTCGGCAGAAGCGATACTGTTCCTAATCTAGCATAATACTGAACGTCATTCATCAGCGGTGTCCACAAGACGGAGCATTAGAGTATGTGTGATAAATCCCAACACATGATGTTTCCCAAATCCGAAAACAGACAAACTTATCAAACACAAAAAAGGGAGAATTAGACCACCGAAATCCCGAAAACACGGCGAAAACGACTCACTGTGGCTATGAAGTAGAAAATGGGATTTAGGTAGGTAGGAACAGCAGCGCACCTGACAGACAAAATCGAGGGTGCTAGTGGAGTATAAGTACTGATAATAAATAATCGTTCAGCTGTACCCCACTTCCGGTTCCTAACTGCCAGGCCACCCGAAAAAAGCACGAGCGCTGGGATACTGTCAGGCTGCCCAAACCTAGACGGGGGAAGTCAAAGGGCTGAGGTCGGGTTTGCACCACAGACCTTCCGGTCGGTAAATTCGCGCTCTAACCACTGAGCCAAAATGCTGACCGAGGAGGAAGGCTGTGCATCCTGTACAGCATGAATAAATCAAGAAAATGAGCGATGAAAACTCACACACACACACACACACACACAGGCGACCCCATGTAGTATGAAAGCAATTTTGAATAGACCGGGGGTACCTCGCGCATCCTCTGTAGAGCGGGGGTCAAACAATGACTTGACAGTGAAGTATGAAAGTGGTTGCCGGGAAACTCAGCCGCGCTGGTCGTCGCCGCCTCCTTGGATAGGGACCCGATCTCCCCGATGAAAAGTCCACTGGCAACCCTGTATTTACGCATCAATTACATCAGCTATCACCTCCAATGCGTAGCTATCTCTACCTCCCCACCCCCCAAACTATTGGTGAACTACACTGTGGCAGCTATAACCACTGTTGACGATGATCTCCAACAAAAGAATGGTCTTGTAAGACAGTTTTTGCCGCGAATAGTCCCCAGGTCCTTTGGCGACCAGTTGATTGCAATCCACAATATCGAAGAAGGCTGTGGGTACACTGATATAGAATTATCAGGATCCTTACGTAGACCCATGAACAGTTGGGACAAAAAATTGACTAGCTTCCAGAAATAGAACAACCCATTGGAATGAAACGAGGCATATGAACCAATTTCGTCACCTATACACCTACGGCTCTGAGCCGAGCATTTCGTGAAATCTCTACAGGAAAGATGGCCCAAGTGGTTAGAGCGCGAATTTACTGATTGGAAGGTCCGTGGTTCGAACCTCACTATTCCTTTTCCTATCTAGGCTAGGGCAAACTGGCAGTATCCTAACCCTCAAGCTTACTTCGGGTGGCATGACAGGCACCGAAAGGGTGCTACAGCTGAAGGGGTTTCCTTTTATTTTCACAGACCCACTCTGAATTATTTTTCTCAACTGACAAACTTGGAATTTTGAAATCAGGCATTTGGGTCCTTGTGATCAGTGGACGTGTATTTACCGGTGGAGTTACAGTGGCATTCTTCTATAATCTCTTTACGCACATATCGACAACATATAACGTTTTTTCATAGACAGGCCGATTTTGCACTTTAAAGCAAAGTCCAACTTTCGGGTGTATTTTCCAAATTCGGGTCAACCTTCGAACAAAAAACGAGAAAAGTATGTCGAACTAAATAGAGCTTGAGAGTAACGTAGACAGCCAAGAAGCCGTAGTAGAGAGGTTGCCTTCACAGGGAGGTGGTTAAGTAGATGGCCTGTTTTGGTGACTTCTCAATTGTACGTGTAAGTGATAACCAGTTCACACACTAGAGATCTTCGTCCCAATTTGGAAGAATCTACTTTGAGGACCCGATTAACAGAGTTTTATGAGGATTTGACACTCACTTCGGAGTCACCGAAAGAGAAACATCACGCCTCGGAAACAGACGAGTATGCAGTGTACTCCCGTCGCCAGTTTTGGGTTGGATAAGCAGGAGCAGATGAGTGCCACTAAAAGTGCGTGTGTTTCGGGCCTGAAGAGCAACCGTTATCCAGTAATGGTGTATAATGTAACCGCATTCCGATTGTAGCCCTGACTGTGCCCAGAATCCGATGAATTGATAACTGAGTCCCGCTATACAGTGGTAACCTAACCAGACCTCTACCAAGCTGTTACGACTGGCTACCTGTTAGTGGACGGTGCCTCACGCTGTCACACAATTTTCCACAATCTACACAGGGTGTCCGATTGTGACCGTCTGAAGAGCAACTCACACAAGCATATTGGGTCGTCTTTTGTCTCTCCCAACTACTCATCATCATCATCTTCATCATCATCATCATCATCATCATCGGCAGCATGACATCAGTGTTCAACGCCGATGCTTCACTGCTGTACGTTGTATGTGGGCTGCGATACTGTCGGGGCGCCCACACCTAGACAGAAGGACGATTAGGGTCCTCAATCAAAGCCTTTTGCTCAAACGCCTAACCGCAAGGCAGCAGTGGTTGGCAAGAAATGCAAATGCATTACCATTTCCACGGAACAAGTCGCCACATGTTCCAACCCCCAACATGGAGGGCCAGGAGACTGTGTTCGTCAGACCTCTACCCATGGACCAACCTGGTATGAGACCCTGTGAGTATCGACGACCCTGTGGACGATCCCCGGTATAGCTCAATGGATCGCTTTCGTACGCGAACCGTCACACCACGGAAAGGTCCAGTCTCTTCGGGCTAACTAATAGTAGCGAGTGTATCGCCGGAATCAACTTACAGTTGAACGTGTGACTGCCATCTGCAGAATCCAACACGTCAAACGCGGTTGATATGGACTACGGAGTGCCTTTTTCACGGATTCTGACGGATATCGCCACAAACAGCTGCGACAGACAGGAAAAACCGCCGTAGAACGAAGCGGATATCCGAAGCTTGGTCTTGTCATGAGTGACTTACGCGTGGATAATTGGCCGCATTCGGGGAGGGGAGGGGACTGGGTAGTTATCTCTCCGAAATTGTGGAGAACTTTGAAAGTTGCCCAAAATAATCATTATTCGGGGGCTTGTTCCCCCTGGTCGAGTGATAATTTCCGCCGAAATAATTAAGCTTCTCCAAGTCCCTAGTTCGTTTGAGGGTTTAAGAACTCCGCATAGACAGACGGGCGAACATACGAAGAGCTTACCTCGTCCAATTGAACTTTCGAAATGCTTGCTAGCCGACAAAGAGATGAAACCCAAATGCAGATGTACCTGAGGTTGGGTAGAAAACGAAGCATCATTATGAGTTAGTAAACAGTTGAAGTTAAAAAATGAGGAAAAGTTCAAAAACGGACAAGCGGTGCAAGAAAATTAGGCTGTGTCATCTGCATAATACGTCATGCAAGAAAAAATTAGCCGGCTTCGTTAATTCCGTCAGGATCACCTGTTAAAACCCGCGGGTTTCCATGGAATGAGGGGCGGGTGCCTGTAAATACGTAAGACGATAACTCATGACATGAAGGTTTAAGCGAAATAACGGTGGGATGGAAACAACAATGCTCGTCATTTGGTTCAATACCGTTTGGTGACCGACACAGTTGAGCTCGAGATGGCTCAGTGGTTAGGGTTCGAACTTACCGGCCGCAAGGTCTGCGGTCCCAAGCCAAACTCAGCATCTCGAATTTCCTTGTCTAGGCTTAGGCACCATGGCGTTATCGCAGGCCTGGTAATTGCTTCTGGTGGCATGCCAGCTGGGCACCGAAGAGGAGTTACAGCTGAACGATGAGTATTATTAGTAGGTGGATACTACTGATGACACACGCGAGTAGTATGTAGTTTCTGGTAACCCTGCTTTGATCGAATGGAGGATGGGATTTAGTACGTAATTTTGTGGAATTGCTTTGTACCATTCGTTTACATTTGAGTGATGGTCAATGAATATCCAGGACAGTTCAGGAAGACGAGCTCAAGAGGAAGACGGATATTCAGTTTTAAGAAAAAACAATGTGCATATGAGAGTTTTGCTTCCTGTTCAATTAGTGTTCTCTAATAAACAACTCCACAGCGAAGGCCTTCTTCCTTTCAGTAGTAGTGGTATTAGTGATATTATTGTTGTAGACAGTGCGGTACAGTACATTGAGTAGAAACTCTCTACCAAGATGCAGTGACTTCATCTGCAAAGGGTTATTCAAGGCGATCGTTTGCAAGACCGATGCGGACGAATTCGGCGAATGGCGAAGGATTCGGGGTTACCAGTGTGAGGACACATAGTTGTCCAGCTGTAGCACCCTTTCGGTGCCTAGCTACCATGCCACAAGAGGGAGGTACGAGGGATGGGATACTGTCAGGTCGCCCAAACATAGACAGGGAAAGCCGAGTGGCAGAGGTCGGGTTCGAACCACGGACCTTTCGGTCAGTAAATTCGCGCTCTAACCACTTGGTCCATCTCGCCTCTCAGACATACGCAGTGGATGACACTGCTATGACTTCGTAACCGAGTCGTCTGTCACTGCTACTAACCATTCGCGCGTATGGTCACGGAATCCTGAGGATCCCCAACGCAGCCGATGTCCCTGCCAGGCTACTGTTCGATTCCCCTTAGAACACTTCCATTCATTACGTGACCGAATGATACGGGTTTTGTGGGGATGGACAGCGATGCAGTATGTGAAGTACGCAACGTAAACGGCGTAGATCAGTGGGTGTACGCACCGCGTCCGTCGAGCACCAACCGCTCCAACCAACGAATATCAGCAATAAAAACCTCGTCTTCCCATGAGAACGGGGGCAATATAAGGAAGAGACCGATGTAAAAAGGTCCAAAGATTCGGCCTGTCCAATACCCATGTGGTGGGGATAAGCCAGCAACGCCATTACCAAGGGAGTTAAAAGTCGCCAAGTATCCATAGGCGAGATGGCCCCAGCAGTTGGAACACGAATTTACTGACCGGAAGGTCCGTGGTTCAAAACCGACCTCTGTCTCTCGACTTCCCCTGTCTAGACTTGGAGAACCTGGCAGTATCCTAACCCTCGTGTAACCTTCGGGTGGCATGGCAGTTGGGCACCGAAAGGTTGCTACAGCTGAACGAAGTATCCTGATCTTCTCCACAGAAGAGACTCCGTATTCCTCAACAGACCACGAGGATTCAGTTGCCCGACTTATCTAGACATCTGATATGTGACACAAACAAAGTTTGTAATAGAAGATCCAAGACAGACCAACACATTAACAGGGGTTGTTCCTTTTGGATTTTTTAAAGCGCTCGCCGAAAAGTCAAGACTTGAATTGGTAGTAAATCTTTTCGATCAGACGTCCTTCCTACTGAAAACGGAAGGGTCCCTTCAGCCTAAATGTTGAGCTCTTCAGGAAACCACTAGAATGTAAAACCTATTTTGCGAGATTGCAGAACCGTTCAGCTGTAGTGCCGTTTCGGTACCTAACTGCCATGCCACCTAAAGGGAGCACGAGAGGCTGGAATACTGCCAGGTTGCCCAAGCCTAGACAGGGGAAGTCAGGAAGGTCGGGTTCGAACCATGACACTTCCAGTCGGCAAATTCGTCCTCTAATCACTGAACCATCTCACCAAATACCTTTTGTGTAACAATCGGTGTCGTTGCAGACCAGTTTTAATGCACACTATTCTGTCCGTTCCGTTTTCACCGCAGACGCATAGGCGACTGATGTGATCGAAACACATCACTGAAGGAACTTCAATGTCATTTGTTTACGAACCTGCAGAAAATACGGAAACATCACAGCTGGTGTTTGTAATCACTGTCAAAGGAATGCTACGCGGTTGCACACAAAATACAACCGAACTCAACAAAAAAGCCGCGCTGACAATAGCACAGATGTTCTGAGACGAGGTTGCGCACGAACGGTGCGTTCGAACCGCATCATATTTTCTCAAAAAGTTAAGAACAACCTAGGTAACGAAATCATGTGATACCTACAAAAATGTCCAAAATTTGGACTTTTCAAGATATCGTTGCAGTCGCGTCAAAAGACCCAACAAACATAACGACTTACAGTGAGTTGCGGACGGTTCCACAATGGTGGACATCCTGAAGTCTGATTTTCCAACTGAAGTGGAACGGAAGCGAACCAGTCGGGCACAGCACCACCCGGACTGCTAGTGTTGGTCGGACATTGACTCCATTGCGTTAGCGTTTGCATGGCATCGGTCATTTCGGGCCACAGACGCGTCAAACGATCGTAGATAAATTTGTAGGAAAATCGGTGCTGCTTGTCCACGGGGATCAGGTGAAGCAAACCAAGGAGGTCGTTTCGAACCTGTGATAAATTGGGGAACCGTGAATGAAGTCGACGCCGCACAGTGAAACCGAGTTTGTGATCATCCTCAAAGGTTGTTTACTCAATAGGGTCCCACAGAACCACAACACTTTAAGCAAAGGACCCATTGTTTACCGACTCCATTCACTACCTCAACCAAACAGTATGAAAAAAACGGAGAGGTGTGGCTCAACCACCGCGTTTACATAGGCGCCCTTCTACAACGATTCAAATTATTCTTTCCGTACAATTCTCCATGCCTGATTCATGGCAACTGGGTTAAAATCGGGGCTTAACCCATCATTGTTGTGACTTGCTGAACAGTAGTGCAACTCTGTATCGGTCCCCGAGTCAAAGGAGCTCGATCCGGATTGGCTGGCATTCTGACCAATCAGGGCATGCCTTCGTTTGGGCCGTGTCCTGCACATGACATATCCGTCCAAATGATGTGGTGTTCAGTTATTAGGGACGGCTGGCCTCCGCACAACCATCCAGACGGACAACCAGTAACCAAGCCAGGATACATACTAGAGAAAAATCTGACAAGTTTATTAAGCGTGGAATGTCTTCGTTTCGAACCTTACGTATATTACAGACGAATGAGGGGCGATGACGGGAGTATCTTCAACAATTGTGGTACAGCTCTACGCTCAAGCTGAAAGTGACTGAATAACGATGGGCTAGTCGGAAGTAACATTAAAAAAACAGGATACAGAAAACCCGCCGAAAACCGTGATCCGCCTTCGAAAAGACCTGTTAAGAGTTTTCATTCTCGCCGGATGTTAAAATGTTAAAAAGAGTCATATAGGGTTGATAAGAGTGAGCGGATATCTAAGTTCTACTATTCGCTGGCACGCTACAGTCAAAAGCTTGAAAAATGTTCACTTCAGTGTCCAGATTTGTTAGTTACACGGCGCTGTGCTTCAATAAGGGAGACAAAAGAACCTCCAGAGTAATCGCAGTTTGACAGTACAGCATTGATGCCTTGTAGTTCGCGTGATTGTAAACACCCTATTGGATGAAAATGAGGATTAGTCTGTCTTCTGATTGGTTCTGCAATATGTGATGCGACGAGATGGTCCAAGTGGTTAGAGCGCGAATTCACTGGCCGGAAGGTCCGTGGTTTGAATCCGACCTCCGCCTTTCGACTTCCTCTGTCCAAGCTTGAACGACCTGACAGTATCCCAGCCCTCGTGCAACCTTCGGGTGGCATGGGAGCTAGGCACCGAAAGGGTGCTACAGATGAATGGTGTGACGGGGTCAAATCCGGCAGGTGAACCTAGATGCTTAGACGCACGAGCCGCGAGCGCCGGATGTGGGGCGGCTGGTTTTGGGGTAGTTTCATCTGGTTGCCACTGACCACTTGTGCTGTCAACTTGTAAATCGATTCTGCTATTCATCTGGTTGCCGCTGACCACTTGTGCTGTCAACTTGTAAATCGATTCTGCTATCCCAAGGTTTATATCATTTGGTCACCATACAAACATTAATCCCCCGGATGTCCTTGTGAGGACGATTCTTCGATCTGACTAGTTAAATTGTTTTCATAGTACTTTTCAAGAAATTCAGCATGCCGGATCGGTTCTACGAGGTCAAACATAAATTTGTTTGCTTTGCCACAAATGAATTTTAAGAGATGCCGTTTCGGCCCCGTTTCGAATGGTCAGTAGTACATGTCTGACCAAGTCAAACAGGCGCACGAAACTACCGCTAACCTAGGAAAACAGTTCGGCACCCATACCGGACACTGTGCCAGTGTTCTATCGACAACACACATCAAAATAGCCTAGTTTTGACTGGGTGTTCGAATGATTGCTTCTCGGAACGTACGCGTGGTCGAACAGACATACGTGATCTCTAAAAGTTGCGAGGGGGCAGTCCCTCGGCTTTCTTATGGAAATTCAAACTTTATCCAATCGCATCTTGATACTTCATCGCGCATACACAACAGTTGGACCGATGTTTCTTGCACAATCATGGGCTTTCGGGCAGGATTGAACAGTTCTGTGGAGAAGCAACCATCGAAGTCACCTGGGTATCATGGTGATGTGAACTGTATTCAACTGCAAATTTATTATATTTAGTCTGACGTATCTCATAAAAGTACAATTTGGTTTGCTCCTAGCGGGGGGAGGGAATGAGGTCAAGTTAGCCGGTGAATATTTCGAACATCGAAAATTCTGTTCTTCTCTTTCCATCTGAGTATTGCTCTACGAAAACCAATTGCTTCCTGGAAGATTTCGCTAGCATGAGAAATTCGCAGCAGGAGGAGAGTGACTCGTGAAAATTGTCACCTTCAAGGTGTTACTTGAATGGAAGGATCTCATGCATCACCATCATCATCATCTTCATCATCCTTGTCAGCTGTAATAACCGCGTACTCGTTGTACGGTGGTTGAAGCTGCCACAGTTTCGTTCACCGATGATTTGGGGGTGGGGTAGGTAGCTACGCATTGGAGGCGGGAGCTGACAAATTGGTGCATAAATCCAGCATTGTCAGTGGGCTGTCAAGTGCG
>NW_008751730.1:1061415-1062587 GCF_000715545.1 Opisthorchis viverrini | reverse complement strand
AGCTTGTGGGCGGGTCAAAGCTGCCCTTCGGTTCTCGATTGCCGGACAGTGACTCTCGACCTGAAAGGAATTAGCAAAACACAAAGATGTGTACGTTACGATGTGTACAACAAACAAACGTAAGACAATTGGTGTTCGGTATGTAAATTGTGGCGGGCCGATAGTCACTTGTAATGCAAATGAACTTACGACATTTTGGCAGTCATGACGAAATGCCTGTCACCGGCTCTATTTACCGCGTAGGCGAAATACTTTCCGGTATTGGCGACGGGTCCCTGACAGCGAAATCTGATGGATATTTTTTAAGGCGTCCGTAGCTGGTCGGGTAATTCGTAGTTCAGATGGAACAAGAGTTAAGGAGAGAGCCCGAACCCATGGCTCGTGCTTCGAGGTAAGCGTTGAACTCTGGATTACCTACATCTTACATCTTATATCTTACAGCTTACATCTAATTACGATTCACCATGCTGTTTATCGGTGATTTTTAGGTGAAGATCACACTTAATACAACAGGTACAAAGCTAAGCACTCGGCGCGCCAACATGAGGGTTGTGAAAGTGCGGTTCGACAAACGATGTGAACACCGCACACTTGTACTTCATTCTCAATTTAGTACCGATATGAAGCCATCTGGACGCAGTAGAGCTCGAAATTGTTCAGCTTGGGTGGGTTACCACATGTGAGCCTGGAATGAAGCTGAAGTTTTCGGGCTGAGGCGGCCTTTTAGTCGACTGTATTGGCTTATAAGTCAACCTTGGCTTCACATGGAAAGAATGAATGATTCAGAGAAACTCGATTCGTTGGACTATTGTCGGGAACTCGTTGCGTTTGTGACACATTTCGCGCCAATGGAGAATAAGTGCGCTCATGTCTTTCTGAATTGAAACGCTGTCGAAGGAGAATACAAAAACCGTATCTCGGTTATAACATTTTGTTTTTTTCCGTAATATTTCAATACTACTGGTCAGAAGTCGGCCCACTGTGCATCGGAAGGTTTTTTTCTGAAGGAAAACGAGTGTTCACTTGTGTTTGACTGGAGGTTAATTTTGCCACTCGTTGTTTTCACCTCCTAAAGCAGAAGGAAATTGATTCGCCCATATCATTTACTAGTCACTGTTGGGTCTATCTAACGCACGGTAACCTGAAATCCCTAGGTTCACATTCAGACATAT
>NW_008751730.1:1056461-1060708 GCF_000715545.1 Opisthorchis viverrini | reverse complement strand
TATATATATATATATATGCATGGCGTCCATATAGCTCAGTGGTTGATGCGCCAGCCTACGGACCGGGAGGTCCGTGGTTCGAGCCCGGCCTCTGCATCTCGACTTCTTTTGTCTGGATTTGGGCAACCTGGCAGTAGCCCAGCCCTCGTGTGTCCTACCGTTGACATGGCAGCTAAGCACAAAAAAGGTGCAGTTGCCCCCCTGAATAGAACTCAGCCAGATTTACACACCTAAAAAATAACAAGGGTGGGGAAATTTGGGCCTACTACTACCCCCCAACAAGAATCACCCTTCTCCATATATCGGGGAAGACAATACTCGCGTCGTTCTCGCCATCAGCATCATCATTGCTGGGATGCTCACCATCTAAGTTCAATTCTACCGTTTGCTTCCGGTGCGTCCTATTGGCACCACCTAAAGAGCACAACAGCTGTAATTTCCACTCAAGGGAGTGTTCTCACAGTTTATGTCGAAAACGAAAAGTGCGTTTCATCATGGAGCGTGAGCTTCAAGTTTGTCAGTCTAGACGATAGTCCACGCCGGTTTCGACCTTCTTCGGGCCTATCAGGTAGGTGCAGTCCCCGAGTTTCTGACAACTTTATGTTGAGCTGGACGAAATTAGCCAAATACTCTCAGTTCCACACTAACTACTCTTTAACGGGAGGCTTAACAGAATCCAGCTGAATTCCTCTTTCACGGTTGTCTTCTTCAACTGAATCAGCTTCACGATGCTTTAGTTGGCACGATATTCGAGATATCGCAGTAGTTTGTCTAGACGTAACACACTACCGCGACATCTCGTATATATCGTACAAAATGAAACGTGCGGAGGCCTTGAATAAAGCAAGAGATTCGGCCAGATTCAGCCACGTCTCCCCGCAAAACCAAGTTAATGTGTTTGCGTGCGTGTGTTCGTGAGTGTATTTGAGTGCTACGCGCCCCCACTCAGTCTTGTGGTCAGCAATTCAAGCAATTCTGTGTCCCGAAGGCGGAACGAAGATAGTTCGGTTCAGTCGAACACACCCGCGGACCGAGTATCATCGGAAATCGATGAACATTTCATTTCCCTGAAGCTTCTGCCTTGGATTATGTGTGTCACGTTTCTGTAACCCTTGAAGCTTTATTTTGCTGAGCTTGCGTTCTCTACAAGCAAATCTGTTCTAGGCATGCTCCATCAATTTAGTGATTGAATACACCAGTATGACAGCTGATCAATAGAGCAACAATGATTTGGCAAGGAAGCCATCTATATTGCAGAAACGTTCCTTTACGTGACGTTAAACTTGGAAACAATCAATCAAAATGACTCAAAGAAGGATGGAATGGGGGAAATGTTAGGATACCAACTTCAGACAGTAGGATTTCGCGAACACATTTGATGCAAATGTCTCCAAAAATATTCCATCGTGTTGGAATGATAGTTCAGGCGGTATCAACTGTGGAGAACAGCACAGTATACAGTGTGCCATAAACTGCATTCAGTACACAAACAATATACAGGGTGTCTCATAATAGACGCAAAATTTGATTGGGCGAGTAAACGTAGCCAATCGGAGGAACGATGACGAAATCTTTCATTATTAGTAGCCACATAAAGGAGGTTTTATGTGCGAGTGTTGGAATTTTTTTGTCTACGATGGATGTCAGTACACGCATTTAAATTGTGAAACTCTACTATTCCCTTGGTGAAAGCGCCACCGCTGCACTTCGTGCTTACAAAAGCAAACATGGTCTCATCAAAGATCCTTTCACCGTGTCGACCATTACACGCTTGGTTGCGAAATTTGAGTCCACTGGATCTGTATCGGATTTTCCTGGCAAAGGGAGAAAGTCTCCGAGTGATGAAAGAGCGCCCCTTGTACAGAATGCCATCGAGCAACATCAGTCCCATGGCATCTTCGTCAATAACTCGGGTGTCTCAGTTGACCAGCATTCCGCGCGCCAGCGTGCATCGTATTATCAGACACCAGCTTCATCTCGAGTGACGCTTGAAGAAGTTAAACATGCTGTCTCACACGTCATACCGCCTTCAGCTTGTTATAGAAGAAAGAGGCGGTTTCTTTCAACATCTTTTGTAATGCCAGTTTGTTCACAGTAAACCTCCATGATGCATATATGTCCACATAAAAAATGATGTGTTTGAATTGGTATTGAGGTTTTAACATGGGTATTATTCTTCACGTCTATTATGAGACACCCTGTAGACACCTCATATATATATATATATATGATATTGTGTATGAAAAATTGACTATTTGACAGGTCCTCCAGAAGAGGAACCGTCCAACCACACAGACGGCCTCCAATACAATGGCCCCTCATAATTTTAACCCCGAAAAAGGCAAACCTTTCCGACTGCGACACAGGAGAGGTCGTGATTTGGAAACACGAAGAGCCAAACACTACGACAGTGAGGCAAAACTACACGGTTGTATTAAACAGGGAGTCGTTGCAGTAAAGGCCGTCTGACGGACGGCGAGCAGAGTCACTGAAGAGTGGTCCAGACGATCGTGAGACAATGTGCCTGAACGTTGAAAACAAGCTAGCTATTCGGAGGTGCACCAGTCACCCCGGCGCGCAACATTTGATCGGCCCTGTGGCTCACCAGAGTACCCACGAGATTACCCGTGAAACACAACCTAGTAGACTGAGGTAATCTTGTTGCATTCACTATTTGCCTGGACGGGAATAGCACTAACCGTACCTGTAAGCTGTAGCACCCCTTAGGCGCCTAGCTGCCATGCCGCCCGAAGGAAGCACGAGGGCCGAGATACTACCACATTGTCCAAGTCTAGAGAGGAGCAGTCTGGATGCCGAGGTTGGGTCTGAACCACGGATTTTCCAGTCAGTAAGTTCGCCCTTTAAACACTGAGCGATTATTGAATGAACAGTGCTTTTGCGGGCGATCCCCGCAAACACTGGGACAGTAACATGGTGAAGAAAGTGCAGTAGGGGGCTCGAACCTGGAGTGACAGATGAATGACGCCCGTACCTCAGTGAGAAACAAGCGATGTACTATTTCAGGTACTCATCATTCGGACATCACTTTTGTGAGTGGCAATTCACCGGTAGTGATAACTGGTGCATTACTGTTATAAAACCGTGGGAGAAGGGCTTGGTAAACAAGAGAAGGAAGAAGGGGGGCTGGAGAACAACTGCAAACAAACCAAGAGCAGGCGGTACATACATACCTGCCAGAGCGATTGGAACAAACCTACCTCATCGCACATCGGTGGGACAAAAGCGATAGACTTTTCGAACCTTACTTACTGAAAACCCGACGACAGAGAAACATCAACCAGGCAGTCCAACCCTAGAAGCGATAACAAACTCAACACTGGGATCCGAGGCATGCCGTGTCCTGTAGGATTCACGGCTACGCACAAAGACAACCGTGTGGACCCTAAACGAGCAAGGTGTGAAGATCCCACAGGGTTCGACTTGACAGAAGCCGGTTTCATTTCGCGTTGCCAAACACTTCATCTGCCACAATGCGGTCACGACTTACGCAGCCGTGAAGATGAGTAAACCTATCAACCCAACCTCGTTCTGAAGTCTCAACTCACACAGACTCTGAAACCAGGTCGGTCACTGATTGGGGACCTGACTAACCCAGTCTTCTTGCCCTCCGCGTTTGGTAACTTGCTTACTGAAAATGAGGACTGCTCTGACGGTTTAACACCAACTAATGCTATCTGGCCCTTAAGCTTTTAAGGCAAATGATTGGTTGAAAACTCCAATCGTCCCCCCCCCCCATAGGTCTGGGTTGGTTTGACGGAAGTTGCTAACGCCAACACCTGCAAAAAGAGCATCTCTCAACGGAGACAGCCTGTCTTCGGTGCCAAAAGATGCAAACATTACACAATGCATTCCACCGCCTTTGATGGATCCACAAAGCGTCAATTTGGGTTCATAAAACCTCCAAAAGACACAAGTTTATTTGCCGCGTTGGACGTTAGGCCACTTCACCAGAGGCGGGATAATTTTGCCCGCCAGTCTCCAAAGAGATACCAACCCCAGGTGTGGCCAGAAGGCTTCCTCCACCTAAGGAAAGTCGTCTCTCTTTGAGAAATACACTCATTTGCAAATCAATTTGGCTTTCACGAGAGATTCAACTGAATCTCGCGTTTATGATATTCTATAACTGAATGTGCTGCACACAGACCGCCTCATGTTTCAGTTGGCACGATATTCGAGATATCGCAGTATACTTTCATAAAGGAAACTACTCACAAGGTCGCTGAAAA
>NW_008751730.1:1042601-1055361 GCF_000715545.1 Opisthorchis viverrini | reverse complement strand
TGCAGCACATTCAGTTGTAGAAGATCATAAACGAGAGATTTAGTTGAGTCTCTCGTGAAAACCAAATTGATTTGCAAATTAGTGTGTTTTTCTGAAGAAGTTCAATTTGGGTTCAAGTAGAACATAAGGTTGCCTGATGAGCCCCAAGAAGGGCGAAACCGGTCGTAGGCTGTCGAAGAGTTTTCAACAACCTTGTGAGTAGTTTCCTTTATGGAACTAGTCTGTCTTATGACGCACATCCTGTTTACCGACAAGCGTTAGATCACTACAAACCTTACAACGTTCACCCGCATTTCCAGCAGTCTATCAGTCAATTTATTCAGTGGTTTCCACAAAAACAAAAACAATCTTGAGAGCCTTTCTATGCACAGTTGCCATACAGCTTAAAAGCAGCACATGAGGATTTACATAGTGGCAAGTTTCTCAACCGGAAAGCCGGGGTTGGGTTGAAAACCACGGACCTTCTGTCCAGCTAGCTAGAGCGTGACAGATTGAAGACTGGCAGCCAAACACACATTGCAACTTAAATTGGTGTTAGCGATCCGATCAAGAAGAAAATAGGATTGATGATAGTTCAGGGACCACGTCTACCTATTCAGTTTATCAGAAGTAAACCATGTGCAAAGGATAAGTTAGTTAGAGCTGTTGCAGTTTCGGTCTCCGAAAACAGGGGGTGCAGCAAGGATGGCAGGTGTGTTAATCGTATCATCCATTCGCTTTGTATCCACTACATTAGTCGGTTTTCCGTCGAATCGGGTTCACCAGTTCCAAATCACACACAACAAGCGTTGATTTTATGCCCGTGTTCTCCCTCTCTCTACACACACACACACATTGCCTTGGAGATCAATAAAGTTTTGCCAGCATCTCGAAACAGGGGCAGTGGAGTCTAAAGCAATGCAATAATCATCCATCTATAGCACCCTTTCGGTGCCCAAGTGCCATGCCACCCGAAGGTTACACGAGGGTTGGGATACTGCCAGGTTCCCCAAGTCTAGACAGGGGAAGTCGAGGAGCAAAGGTCGGGTTCGAACCACGGACCTTTCGGTCAGTAAATTCGTGCTCTAACCACTTGGGCCATCTCGCTCCCTAGTAACTCCACTGTAGTGCATGCCGGTTACGAGGTCATCTTCTCTGTCTGGTGAATCCGAGTTACCACGGCTCCCTCGTGTGATAGCGACAAAAAACACGTGAAAACACGCGAACATAGTTACCTCACTCAAATATCGAACCATTGAGCAGTCCGATCCATCCACTCCGAGTTCCTCGTAACAAGAATGTGATTTCCAATGGGCGCGCAGCCACTGAAAAAGAGAAATATCAAACGATAAAAATAGCAAGCAGTTTGGAACCGACAAGTCGCTTCCATCGACACATGTACATGCATTGTACGTGAGTCCCCCCCCCCCCTAAACAACCGAATATGACATGGCTTCAGCCTTAGGTGAGCAGCGGATGCTGCTCATAGCCCGCCAATGTAGAGGTCTTGGTTAATCCCCTCTTCATTTGGGGCAGGTCAAAGCAGGGCGCTTGCCGTACAGTACGGTGACAGTGATCGCCTGCCATTAGTCCAAGGTCAGTAGACAGCCAGTACACTCACATTCACTTAGTTCGACCACAACTGGCTGAGCTAGCTGAATGAATGTCAGGTTTCGAACTGACAGTTTTGAAAACCATCAGACCAGGATGAGATGAGACGAGATGTTGCTCTGGTAGGAGGGGAGAGCTTTTTACGGTCTAGCTTGGCGTTCGTCATCTTTGCGGGTCTACCGAACCGCAGTGACACTGTTGACATGGGGAGCGTAAGGTCAGAGTCTACACAGATTGAGCAGCACAATTCCGTCATCCGTGAATAGAGGCGACAGGAGTCAGTAATGGAGGAAGCCAGGTAGCGAACAGACAGGCGCCTCGAACGCGCCCTACACGTGTATTCGTATCGTCAATCAAGAGACAATATCTAACCAGGGGGTCCTGCGGATCAGGTTGTGCTGACGCTGACAAAACTCGTTGTTTCTGTTTCCGAGGCACAGTCATTAGATGCTTAGGCAGAAACGACAAACGGAACACGAGTTTCGGGTTGCGTTCTATCCAACTATCACACGACTTAACAAGCCTAACAAAGCAAAATCGATTGCCGATATGGAATCCAACTCAATATGACTGGCTCATCTCTGTTACTCAAAGCTACATCAGCATTTGCTTGACCTATGATTGTGCCGCAAACGTCTACAAAGGAATGTGAATGCCAATTAGTCGTGGTGAAAGGAAGGAGGCCTTCGCTACGGAGTTATTCATTAGAAAATGCCAACTGACCAGTTACAGACTATTGGACAGGGAAGCAAAACTCTCATATGCATCTTATTTACAAAAGCTGAACATCCATCTTCTCTTGAACGCTTCTTCCCAAACTTTCCTGGCTATTCATTGACTATTGCTCAAATCCAAGAAAACGCTACAAAGCGGCTCCACAAATTCCGCAAGAGATCTCCCTTTTCCAAGAGACGCAAAGTGAATTTACAAGAAACCATACTACTCGGATGTCTCCCCATTAGTAGTATCACCATTACAGTGGTAGTGGACGGAGAAAACAGACACGAACGCGTCCCTGAGAGGCAGCATGAGTCGTTTAGTTCAGTTTTTCAGATGTAAACCATGTAACAATAGTAAGTTGGTTCCAGCCGCCACAATTTCGGTCACAGAAGAATGAGAGAGAAGGGAAAATAAATCCAAGCATTGGAGGTGATGGCACTTGAGGAAAATAGTTTTAAATGTCTAGTTAGTTGGAGAAACGGGAAAGTAGGCAGCTAAGCGTGAAAGGAAACAGTTTTCTTACAGAAGCACCACTGCCTAGGTGATTGAGTCATGTCTGCTAGTGTCATTATCCAATCACAGGCTTAATCCCGCTGCCTAAGTGATTGAGTCATGTCTGTCAGTGTCATTATCCAACCACAGGCTTAATCCCCGGGTCCCAAGTCAATCGTTCAACTGTAGCACCCTTTCGATGCCTAACTGCCATGCCACACGAAGGAGGCACCAGGGCTGGGATACTGCCAGATTGCCCAAGCCTAGACAGGGGAAGTCAAGAGGCAAAAGTCGGATTCGAACCACGGACCTTCCGGTCGGTAAATTCGCGCTCGAACCACTTGGTCCATCTCGCCCCGTCCCAAGTCAGTGAGACGGTAGCCGTCCACCCGGTTAACGCTTTTATACTTTGTTACAAGGTCATACGCTATTCACCTCTGTCGTTTCCAGTCAGTACAGAACTGAGCAAAAAGGATCTCCACCAGGTAGAGGGTCCTCGGTCACAGAGTACAGGATATATTAGTTCGCGTAGACCGTGTGACACACCGAAAAAAGTGGGCGAACGAAAACGATGGACCTGGAATATTGAGAAATAGTGACAGGCATGGCTGTGGGTTGCGAAAAGCCCAACTTTGTACTGGGAGAAGTTGAACCCAAATTTCAGGCAGATAAGCGCAGAGGAAGGACAGTCATGTGTGTGTTCGTGGTGGTACCGGCAGACTAACAGATCATCATGAGGTGGATCGATGAATGAGCAGGTTCCCCGAACGGAATTAGAGCGGTACCTTGGGGGACCCACTCGAGAGCCTCTGGTTGAAGACCCTAACCAGTGAGACAACGGAGCGGTTGACCACGATAGTACTTCATACTAATTACTGATATGAACAAGCATCCAGATTTTGCAATATCTCCAGGAAAAACCAAGATTTCGAGATGGAAGGTTGGAGTGCTGCTGTTTAAGTGAGTTCGAAACGAATAGAAAAGCTAGCAATGTATCAACGCCATCAAATCTGAATTTGACCGATAAGTTGACATCTTTTCTATGCCACAATCAATGGGAAGTGCAGCAAATGCAGAGCGCTCTGTCTTTCTATCACATAGCTCATCCAGAGCATGAAAAAGGAACAAGGTCAACTTATCGATAGTTTCGCACAAGCCACCTGTTATGTAAACGACCGGGGTATTCCCAATCGAGTCCCATAGCGTAGCGCTGAAATTAGGAGGTGCAAACCGAGTCTCGCAAAAGCTTTTCCTTCTTGCTTGTTGGTCAGATGACAGTTGATCTGTTCGCCGAGCTTAGCAATTGGCTCGCAAACGTTTCGTCCCCAGTCGAGGAGACATCGTCAGTGCGCAGTTGAATGGGTGCTTCCTCCGTGCCTAGCTGCGTTTATGTAGTTTTCGTAGAGTATCTAATATCCTGTCATGTGATTGGCTGGCTGTTATATACCTTCTGTTGCATTATTGTAGGACCGATCGTGATTTTTTGCTGCGTTGTGGTCTGTATGCCTCTTATTCCATTAGTTTGATGGATGGCTGCTTTGGGGTGCTCCGGGTTTGTCTGCAGTTGGTCCGTTCCCGGTTTGTGTTTCGTTGTGGTCTTCCTTCCTTGGATCTGGTTGGTTGTGACCGCGGCTTCTACCCGAACCATACAACGTCGTACGCATTCAGGGGAGGGGGCGGTTGAAGAACCGAGTTGGACGATACCATACACATAAACAATGTCGAAAATCTATTCTTGACCTAAAAATCATGTTTCTCGTTTGTTTCAAAAGTTGGAGAGTGAGGTATGAATGGGAAAGACTAGTTTTCTAACAGGGTGGCGTCTGTTTGTACGGAGAACTCCAATAAGTCGACACTTGGGAGACATTTGAGAGATCCAATCAGCTATTGAATCGAATCGGCTACCTCATACGCAGTCTGCGAGTGGTATAAATTAGCCTACTATGGTCAATTCACGGCTGATGATCTTTCGGCTTGGTTATGGCACAAGACACCTGCTTTGCTTCGTGCACACAGAAGAAACTTTGTCAAGAATACGTAGCGAATAAAACCTTGTTAGGAGGTACCTGTTGGTAGTGACAACTGTTGATCAAACGAATAGACGAGGCACCCAATACGGCCATGTGGAGGCCTTTGAACGCCAACCGATTCCCCAGGGAGAAAACCGTTTCTGAGGTCACGGTTCATTCGATGTGCCGTGAAGGACATTCCGTTTTGTTTATGAATTAAGTTCGTGTCCACATGGTTGGTATGTCTTGTAAATTGATGTATTGATTGTTCCAGAAACGGGACCGACGAAAGCCTAAAAGATCTCATGAATCGAAAAAAAACATTTTTTTCACACTCACGTGAATGGAGCACAAGTTTCGGGTCGATAGTCAGCCGATGTGTCGTTCACCTGTAGCACCCTTTCGGTGCCTAGCTGCCATGCCACCCGAAGGTTGCACGAGGGCTGGGATACTGCCAGTAGCCAGGTTGCCCAAGCCTAGACAGGGGAAGTCGAGAGGCAGAGCGGGTCGGGTTCGAACCACGGACCTTCCTCGGCCGATGTGTTGCCTCCGGTCAACACCCATGGCCAATTCTTTGACTTAAAAAAATGCTCTTTACTGTGGATCAGCTACCCTCCAGCTTGGAGCTATCCCATTTTCACAAGTGTGAGATCTGAAGCACCTGAGACTTCCTAATACGAAACAGAGCTGTGTAACCCGAGTTGACAGGTTGTCAAGAATGTGAACCTGATCGGACTATCACTAATAAACTCAACGCACAAATTCTAAACAGCCATTACCGTAACTTGCTTAGTTGTCGAGTGAGGACATCACGTCATGTTGTATCAGTTTGCCCATTTTGCCAAGGTGTATGAATAAGTCACCTATGGGTCAGAGCTGCGGAACAGAATTGTGGGCTTGGAGAGTACGTAGCAAAGTGCAAAACCAGCTGGAGAAACTGAAATTCAAAACAACCTAAGCTCACCTCAATTTTAGATTGGCATTCGGGAAACGCCAACAGTCGGTAGGACTGCAAAACGCATGTTTCTTGGGCACCCTGTAGAAGATCTATGTGAAAGTGGAGAGGAAAGGAAAAATTCCGACAGCTAGAGATGTGTAGGTCGAACTGCGGGGAGGATCCTAGCATAATGAAGTTACGTCATTCGTGATATAGTGGACCTCCAAATGAAAGTGAAAATAAACTATCGTTGTGTTTGCTTGTTAAACGGTTGTCGGTGCCTGCTGTTTATATAGTGGGGGCGAGATGGACCAAGTGGTTAGAGCGCGAATTTACTGACCGGAAGGTCCGTGGTTCATACCCGACCTCCGCCTCTCGACTTCCTCTGTCTAGGCTTGGGCAACCTGACAGCCCTCGTGCTTCCTTCGGGTAAAATGGCAGTAGGCCACCGGAAGGGTGCTAGAGCTGAACGAACTCTTGACCAAACCGCGAAGTAACTGGAAGGTCATTGGTTCAGATCACCCTGGACGTTGGCGAAATTGATGACTCCTCTTTAGACTGTACGAAGCTTCTCGTCTTTTTAGCGAGTTACCAATGCTTCAACATCCAGTCAAAGTGACAGTCAGGAAAAGATGGAATTGGAGGGTACATAGCTGTTCCTCCTTGAGGAGTGAATCAACAGTTTCACAAGGCGCATTGTCTTCTCTTCTGTTCGGGAAAACACTGTCCCCCTCGAGCGGGGTACGTAATGCATGCCCAACGAGCCAACCAGATGCCAGATGGCCAGACAACGGTGCAACACAAATCCCGAAAAGACCAATCAGATTAATAATAAGTATAATAATCGTTCAGCTCTTACACCCTTCCGGTGCCTAGCTGCCAGGTCACCCGGAGGAAGCACGAGGGCTGGAATACTGCCAGGTCGGCAAGGCCAAGACAGGGAAAGTCGAGAGGTAGAGGTCGGGTTCGAACCACGGACCTTCCGGTCAGTAAATTCGCGCTCTAACCACTTGGTCCATCTCGCCCCAACTATATAAACAGCAGGCAGATGTGCGGGCATCGTCCACGGTGACGATATCCCGTCACATGGTTACTAAACGTCTGCAAGTCAAATTGTCAAATTGCTAGGCGAACAGCTCCACTGTCAAGTGATCAACAGCAAGTACACAAAACCCAAAGCAACCCGAACTTCTGATCGGTGGGGTACTACGTTACAAAACAGTGCTCTCGATGCGTTCCTTCAGTACGTTCCCTCAAAACGTTCAATATTTCAACATGTCCCCATGGTAAACCATCGACCCGGTCAATTTCGACCACGTTGAAAAACACCGCTGATGGAGTGACAATAGTTCAAATTTCGATGGTTATTACTGAGAGATATTCATCCAGAAAACACTTACTAAAAGAGGCCAGATTCCCATGTTTAATCAAACAATAGACAGCTCGACTTAAACGTTTGTATGGTTCAGTAATAACACCGTTTCGGTGCCTAGCTGTCATGCTATCCGAGGGAAGCACGAGGGCCGAAATACTGCCAGGTTGCCAGGTCTACACAGGAGCAGTGGAAATGCAGAGGTTGGGTTCGAACCACGGACCTTCCGGCCAGTAAATTCGCGCCCTAACCACTTAAGCCATCTCGAGCTCAAAAAATTCAATAGAAATTAAACTACAGCAATAATGGACTGGCGAATAAACTGAATTGTTACACTGAGAAAACTTGGGTGGGAAAAATATCAAGACAGAAAACACACGATAAAAAATTTGAACGGAACAGTCGCCGATGTCCCAATCCACGTTGCACCCGGCTGATTACAACGCAGAGTCGATCATACCAATAGATAATTGCAACTTGAAAGAGACAACCTGAATACTTTCCTCTCTCTCACACACAAGAGAGAAAAACAGCCTCTATCAGGAAGGTAAATAAGAACAGTCGGGGGACACTTTGAAGTCATTTAGGCCGAGGATGAAAGTGACAGAGTTCGCTGAAGCAGTTTCGCTACAGATGAGAAGATTCTAACCACTGATGACTGTTGACACACCGTCGACGATTTGGATGGAGACGATGTAGGCGAACTGAAGCCTTCACAGATTACGAGAAATGGATAAAGTACATCACGAACTTTGAAATAGACGGTTGGCTAAATGGATGTGTTCGTACAGACCACAGTACTCCTAGAATGACCACAGCTGGGGATTAAACGAGGAGACGCTTTTTTCGCGTCTTCTTCGCTCAACACTGATGCTGCATTCCAATTCTAGCGGCATCCCCGCCATTGAAGTTCACGTGCAACTTCATGATAGTTAAAAATTTGAGTTCCATAGCCTTGTCTGACTGGTTTTGTTGAGTCCAATCAGTACTACTCTCGAATGGTGTTTCATACGATCAGGACGAGAATCGCCCAGATGTTGAGTAAACAGCCTTTCGTTGTTGGAACGAACATACGATGAAGACGCTAGGAAACATCAATGTTCCACACACACACACACACACACACGAAACCTTCGATGGCTACAAATTGGCTGTGCACACAGGCAATAGAAACAATACCGAAACTCAGCTAAACCCCGGTCGCCTGGGCAACAGACTCGAAGTTATCAACATAAGTAACGCTGAAAACTCACCAATGTAATCTACTGTCTCTGCGTCCTCGCTTTGTTGTTGCAGGTGGCGACGTTGAAACGATGCATTTTGTATGGAAAAATTTCCGATGGACTTGAGCGACCCAGGGACACCACCGTGCCGAATGGAAGCGATTTGCGCTTCCAACGTGGAAATGCGCTGCATCAGACTGTGCAACAAGACTGCAAGTGTTTTCTTCATGTCTATAGGAACAGATGGAGGGCAGAGAGAAAAGGAGTCATGCAAATGAGTAATGACAGGTGGTTATGTGCACAAAGCAACATTCTGTAACAGTTTTTTTCGGATGACGCCTACTCGTGATCACTTCAGACTCTAGCTCGGCGATAAGCCATCCATGGGTAGATAGCAGAAGTGGGTTTACACGCTGGTCGCACACTTTCTGTAGAAGTTACTCTCAGTATTAGCGGCAACACCAGAGTCTGAACTCGGTGAGTAGCTATCTTACAACGAGATCGCCCCAGTGGTTAGAATTTGGTAACCAGAAGGTTCGTAGTTTGAACCCGACCTCCGCATCTCGACTTCCACTGTCTAGGCTTGGGCAACCTGGCAGTATCCCAGCCCTCGTGCTTCTTTTGGGTGGTATGACGGTTTGGCACCGAAACAGTGCTACAGCTGAACGACACTGCTAAAGTTTACGAAAATTCTGAATGGGAGAACAAGGGGATCGTGCGCTAGCCTACCACACAAATTCAAAGTTGTCTTCCCATCTCCGTCTGCACTGAGCAGATGCACAAAGCACAAAAACCTAGTGAGATATGAGCTGAATAGAAGATATTACTTGAGGTCGCCCTCATCTGGGTGCTGTTACCGATAGTTCGGAGTTTACAGACACATGAGTAAGACTCTTGACCAAACCGCCTAAGGAGGAAAACTCCTGTGTGGTTGCGCTTTCGCAGTTCCAAAGCTGGATAGCTAACTATTTCCCGGAGGGAATCGAGCGCCAATCGGACTGTTGTGACGCGGGAACGCCTGTCGGTTACGGCTGAACGGGGTTTGCCAGACTACCCGGTAAGGATAAGACACAAACACAGCGTTCCTTCCTCGACCCCGTCCGTTCCGCCAGTCGCATGTTGCTACGCCGTGTTTGGCACGCCCGCTCACGCAACTGCTATCCGAATCGTGACCGATGATGACCTGTGTGATGCACCATCCTCTGCACGTGTGAGTTTCGATCTAAAAGCGCCCTAGTACTGACTAGACACTAGTAGTTAGGTAATGGTCTTGATAGGCGAACAAACAGTTGGTTTGACCAAGGATCATACTCAAACTGACATTCATCCGTTGCGTAATCCCGGCAATAAATGTAGTGGACCTCTCCAGACCTCTCTCACCTGAACGTAAGAGAGAACGGTCAGGTAATACTCAAGAAGCATGGAGAAGATCAGGGGCCGCACAACAATCCGATTGTAATTCGCATATAACCAATGAAGATTTGGTTGGAGTGCGAAAACTTTCGTGCGTTCCAATGACTGAACAATCCACATTTCTATGCTCACCAAAGTTTGAATTCGAATCCCTTAGTGTATACCGTAAAGTTGGAAGGCGGGTCAGCTGATGCGTACTCGGAAAAAGTGAAAAGGATGTGCAAAAAACCATAGGACTCTTGACTAGGGTTGAGAAAGCTGCACAGAATGATCCCACGTATACAATGACCATTGTTACGGTAGTGGAACAAGAGAAAACATATTCTGTACCCTTCATTGGACAAAAACGTACCGTAAGCGGTGGTTTGCGAGCTGTACGGACCATCAGGCTCGAATTTCTGCGCCTCCGCCAAGACCTGGACATACTTCTGTGACAGCTGGAGAATTTCTTGCTGTAACTGAGCAAAGGGAAGCGAAGAAGGATGGGACCATGCAGTCGGTAAAGGAGACTGAAATAATACACCCGCAACTTAATTATACGCCATCCCAAAAGGGCCGATCCCAGAGAGAGTTCACTCCCTAGAAGCGGCCGAATACAGAACAAGGGTGACAAAATCATTCCTCGTGTTGAAGTCAACTTCACATAGAGTCTATCCCGAAGAAAGTTAAGAGGCTCTTTTCTCGTGGTCGTGAATTACGTCGGGACCGACTTTCCAGGAAGGCGGATTCCTCTAGAACGAGTCTCTCTCGAGTGCTATTGTGTCCCGCTTCCCAGGTTGATCTCCGTACCGTACACTGTCCTGGGGATAACTGCCATCACTCTTGTTTTTGGCCAAATACTGGCTAGAAGATTCGAGCAACATGGTGACGAGAGAAGGGTGATCGTGGGAAGATAAAACCAGGCTCAGTAATTAAAAGGAGGCGGTGAACCGGTCAGTAAATCGGTCTGGTGATAGAGAAATCCCTGGAACGAACTTTAACTAGCTTTTATAGACTCTGAGTAACATGACCCCGGGAAACATTCAATTATCCACTAAACCGGCGGGAAGCAGATGCCATGAATGAAGGAGGAAACGTGAAAAACTAAACCGTGAGCCATACGTCTAAGCCGTGCGTGCTGCGCGCACGGCAAAGAGTAGGCAAATCCTTTCAGCAAAAAATTTACGGCCTGTTTTGAAATTCACGTTTCCGGATCGTCTGCGCATGCCCTAACATGGAGGCGCATAAGGATTGATTCGTACGGTTCGGAATACTCCGAGTGACGTCTAGCGACCCAGCTTTCTGAGCCGAATACAATCCAAAAGAGCCGGAACAACATCCTACGGTATGCAAACGAACGATCAAGTTGCGAATCTCGACAGAAAGTCAATATCTACACAAGACTGTAAGAGTGTGTGCTCGAAATACACCAGTGGTTAATGTGTACTAACCTACTAACCCGAGGATTCGAGGTTCGAACTCAGCCGCGGCATCTTGACTGCTCCTATCTAGGCTTTGGCAACGTGACAGTATCTCACCTCTCGTGCTTCCTTCGGGTGGGATGGCAGCTAGGCATTGGGAAGGTATCACGGCTAAACCATTTATCTTTGTAACTATTTATTATTACTGTCCAATTTTGGGAAACTTGGCAGTATTTCATGTCTCATATTTCCAATAGATCGCAGTGAAATTAACCAGCAAACTGTACATCAGGACAGCTATTCATTTGTTGGAGAAGAGCGGTGCGTTGAAGGCTACAGTTTGCAAAAACGCTGTAAGAATAAGACTAGTTAAGGGGACTGGTAGAGGTGAGAAAGGAGTCGACAGAGTTGAAGCTTTTTTTCGATTGGATTGGAAATATTCAGAGACTTGGATAGATAATCCATCCATTAGTCAAAGCATACAGGCAAAACAAGAGCCCCTCACCAAAGGGTTCAACTTCAGTTTCAAAGGAATCACAAACTTACAGCCAGTCTAGAAGCAGTGAGGAAATCTACAGGACTCTCAGAGAACGCCCACCAACAGCTTCACCAACTGTTGTACGCAACAAGACATTCAACACCATTTTGGGCAGAAGAAAAGTGACGAACAGGCTGAGGAAGATTGAAAACATCTCGGACAACGGACGGAGAGCTCAAACAACACCAATGAAGTAGAAACCCTACTGACCGACACGACTGCGCATCGCTGCTTGGGACACTGTCAAAACAGACGCGATAGAAGATGAATTTAACACATTCCAAGATCTCTACAAGACCACAAAAGAATATTGGAGAGTGAGAACTCATGACTTGGCAATTCCCTGAATCTACGGATTCCCAGTTATATCGAAAGCGATTCCTCTCTGGCCAATAGTATCACTCGTGGGACATGAAGCTTCCTCCATCCCATCGGTGGAGGAGGAACCATTCTGAATTGACAGTGAAACCTCTGGTGCAGTCATACGTAACCGTAACTTTGACCAGCGATCTGAAGTGTCATGAGATTTTCAACCAAGAATTGAACCGGTACGAAAGCGCGCAAGTTTACTCCGGTTCCAGGCTATTGTCTGGCCTCTTTTGAGTGACTTACATGAAGCACATAGAAAAATAAGATGAATCGTTCAGCTGTAGCACCCTTTCGGTGCCTAGCTGCCATGCCGCACAAAGGAGGCACGAGGGCTGGGATAATGCCAGGTCGCCCAAGCCTAGACAGGGTAAGTCGAGAGGCAGAGCTCGGGTTCGAACCACGGACCTTCCGGTCAGTATGACTCCGTTCGTCATGCATCAGTCTTGCCTGTAGAATCTGCTCGTCACATGGTGCCGACATCTTCAGGAATCTCCAAGTCAGTCCTCAAGCCTCGACACCCATTCTATCTGGCCGCGTTCAATGTTCGCACTCTGAAGCAAGCAGGACAACAAGCTGCTCTTGCACTCACACTGGACTCGCTTGGCATTGATGTGTGCTGTGTCTCAGAAACGAGAATTCAAGATGCAAGCACAGTGACTGAGCTAACAGCCCCGTCAGTCTCCACTCGCTTCCGGCT
>NW_008751730.1:1032357-1039847 GCF_000715545.1 Opisthorchis viverrini | reverse complement strand
GTGTGGGCACCTCGGAATGATTGTGTTAAGCTAGCACTAAGTCCCTCCCCCGTCCACCTTTATTCCTTTCTTTACAATAAGGCTTTCAAATAAGTCATGGTTGTACGGCAGTGAAGCATCGGTGTTGAACACTGACGTCATGCTGTCGATGATGATGATGATGACTTCCGGTCAGTATATTCGCGCTCTAACCACTTGGTCCATCTCCCCCCAACATGAAGCACGTGGTAGATATTGGAAAATTCAGTAGGGTACATGGACGTCCGGTATGATATAAATGCAATCTAACCGAAAAACCCAGACACTAACCACTTGGTCCATCTCGCCCCCACATGAAGCACGTGGTAGATATTGGAAAATTCAGTAGGGTACATGGACGTCCGGTATGATATAAATGCAATCTAACCGAAGAAACCCAGACAGTAGCGAGATCTTCTATCGAGAATTGCCGCATCTTTCGAAATTCATTCAGTACATCTTAGTACCCCTGGTAACACCAGAACCAGATGACGTTTCGGCGACACCGAAAGTCAAACGCCAAAAGCCCGTTCTTACCCATACACCAGAACCAGGAGCACTGAATGGTTGCGTACGCTCCCAGTGACAGACAAGTTGACGTCAAGTTGGGTCAACAGGGGTCAGACGGCAGGGCGAGTATACACCGCTTTAGGTTTAGTGGACACAGACGCAACCTTCTTTGTTGCGTCTTATGAGGCATCTTTCACGCTTTGTTGAGTAGAGCACAGTGCTGTCTGTTCATGGCGTCCACGGTAGAGCATTCTGAGCAAGAGTGAACGTGGAGAATGGTTGTCGATCATCTTAGTTTGGCACTTCCACGAGCTCAGTTCGGATTTTTTTTCAAAACCTGAAGACCACGAACAAAAAGGGACGTATCTTTAGGAAACGTTCTATCACTCAGCCCTAATCCGAGGTCAGGTTCTCACCATCATCCACAGAAACAGTAAAATGAGAAGCCATCAAGCAGCACATGTTGAAGGCCTTCGAGACAGCCAAAATAGGCGGTACATGGTTTAAAAGTAGAACTCACCCGTTTTTTATCACTGACAGACTTCCCGGAATCCGGGAGCCAGGAGGCAACGGACCATGTGAATATGATGCATACACTAGCAATGAAAACAAGGTGTAGAAGTTTGAAGCGAGTGTACAGTCTTCGTGCACCACCACCGTATTGAAACATTTCAGGTGTAGGCCTGAAAGCGGAAATAAAGCGGTACCAAGTAAGAAAAGGATAGTTCAGCCCTGTTTTACGGTCACCGATCTTCGAGTAAAGGCAGTAACCGAGAGTGATATTATGGCGAACTCAAAGGCTGATAGAGTCTCGTATGGTACTTAGTGGGAAAAAATTCCTGCTATTTAAGCAACAGATATTACATGTCATGACATGGCTGCATGTAAGATATATTTTGAGAGGGCGTTCCCCCTTGTTTTTACCGCGGAGTACAGATTCTTTGTTTAACGACGCGTGTTTCGGTCGGGGTCAGTCATAGTTCAGGATTCGAAGCCTACACAATATGATTTGTCAACTCCATGTCAACCCCAATTGCTTAGACTTCCACTCATCCTACATAGGGTCACTAAACATGATCGGATGCACAAAAAGGACGTCATTCTGCGCCGTTCAATTGAGGAAGACAGTGTGCAGAAAAGCATGTTATCTCAGTTAGGCACTATAACGGATGGAAGGACCATCATTCCATTGTTTCTGAAGCTGGTTCGTTGGGCTCTTTCAAGGAGAATAGCTACTACTGCCCTAGTGCATAAGCGCCCAGTGTGGCTTGGTCAGTAGTCTCAACATCATATTCAAATAATTATGAAGAAGTCCGTCTTTGCTTGGGGGAATCAGTTTCTTGAAGATGCAATTGGATCAAAAATTTTCTATACACCAGTTGAAGTCGTACAATGTAGTTAGCCATAACTTATGGTTTTAGAACCATCACAGGTGGAGCCGTAAAAGATGTTCTAGTAAAAGCCCGCTTTTCAGCAATATGCAAGATACATTAGATCTCAACGGGACAGCAAAAGGCGGTGGATTTAGAATAAACTTGGACTCAAGCCATGACCACCTATAAGAGAGAATGCTCAATTTCACTCACACCTGGGGCGAAATTTGATTCGAATCAGTCCAATTCACTATGTCAACTATAAACCGTGTACCGAGGGTACATTCGTTCCAGCTGCTACAGTTTCCATCACCGAAAATGGAAGAGCGTGGGAGACACAGTTACGCATTGAAGGCGATGGCGTGTCGAGTTAGTTCGGAAACTGAACAGCTACGCAACGAAGGCGATAACTTTGATAAACCAGCACCACTGACCGCGTGATTGAGAAGTCTTACAGCGTTGCTAACTATCGGTCAGTTGAGTCCCGAGGTTCCCACAGTCTGGCTCTTGCTTTTGTCCATTGTTCAAGCTCGTCGGCGAAAATAGATGCATGGCTTTGTAGGAGGTCCTCAAGTGAACACTTCGCAATGAGTTTGTTCGAGGGCACCTCTGGATGCTACGTGCATTAGTTTGAAAATAGAATTAACCGGTTCCTCCCGCAGATTCAGCTGTTTTATCCAACCCAGCTCCATGAGATCAAGTTTATGGCATGACGTCAGCTAGCACGTGACTTGCGCCGTCGAGCCATTGAATTTAATGGAGCAGTCAACCTCACCAGTCAACTTCAGTTTGCTACCAGAAGCATTACGGGCCTACGGTTCAGTCGGTTTGTCGCGTGTCTTACCAATTCTTTTCCACTTTCGTTCACTGAGCAGCGTGACGTCGGAGCCCGTATCAAGCTGAAAACGAACTGAGATGTTGCTAACAGCGATAATAATGTTTATTCCCAACTGGTGGTCAGCATGTTGTCAGGTTTGATCATAATGTTACAGTCAGAACAAATGCGTGACTGGCGTCGATTGTAGGCACAGGTGTTTGGGAAAGGGGACAGCATCACAGGGGGTGGGGGCTATCCAATTTGGGCGCGATCACCACTAAATCGGCACGGGCAGGGAAGCGCAGTTACTACGCGTCACTAAAGAGAGTATCGAGCACGATCGGATCGTTGGGATTTGAAGGTGGTGGGCAAAAAACAAAGCGAGGGAGGGCAAAAAGAGGGTTTCTGCCTTACACATGACAAGAAAAGTGCGAGTGTGAAAAATGAGGAACCAGAACATCAGATCAGGTGAAGCAGCAGAGTTGGCGTCATCCAACCGGTCATATTGCACCAAAACCCAAAAGCATCGTTAAGGCTTCGTGGCCTTGAACTTTGGGCTAATGGCAAGGGTCGCAAAAAGTGTGAGGATGATTAGCGGAGGGATTAGCAAGGCGCATAAGCGCTAACGGGAAGCACAGAAACATGGTGTACAGCGAAACTGTAGAGACTCACTGGTGTCACCGTTTCAGGCTCTGTTGTGCCGGGGGCCGACGGCCTTCCACCCCGTATTCTGAAACAAGGCGGCCGAGATATTGGAATCCTTGTACTAAATCTTTTCACCCACCCTATAAACTATGGAATCGTCGTCTCCCAGTGGAAGAAATCTATAATCCACCCGCATTTCAAATCCGAATCTAGACAAACTCCTCCCAACTACAGGGGAATCCACCATACCCCCTCCTAATGAGAACCCTTGAACGTCTGGTCAAAGGTCCGTTAACCAAGTTCCTACTGACAACTAATGCCATAGATGACTGGCAGTATGGTTTCCTGTCCCAAAGATTTGTTAGTGGTACCAGCTTCACTTTTCGAAACAGCAGCCTACGACGCTGGATACTGCACTGTAACAGTTTACCCGGATATTCAAAAAGCCTTTGACCAGGTTCCTCATGCATCCCTACTGCATAAACTTAGTACCGTTGACATCACTGGAACCTTATTTCAGTGATTCGCCTCCTACCCATCTGCCGAGCGTGGGAGACACAGTAACGCATTGAAGGCGATGGCGTGTCGAGTTAGTTCGGAAACTGAACAGCTACGCAACGAAGGCGATAACTTTGATAAACCAGCACCACTGACCGCGTGATTGAGAAGTCTTACAGCGTTGCTAACTATCGGTCAGTTGAGTCCCGAGGTTCCCACAGTCTGGCTCTTGCTTTTGTCCATTGTTCAAGCTCGTCGGCGAAAATAGATGCATGGCTTTGTAGGAGGTCCTCAAGTGAACACTTCGCAATGAGTTTGTTCGAGGGCACCTCTGGATGCTAGTTGAATTAGTTTGAAAATAGAATTAACCGGTTCCTCCCGCAGATTCAGCTGTTTTATCCAACCCAGCTCCATGAGATCAAGTTTTGGCATGACGGTCAGCTAGCACGTGACTTGCGCCGTCGAGCCATTGAATTTAATGGAGCAGTCAACCTCACCAGTCAACTTCAGTTTGCTACCAGAAGCATTACGGGCCTACGGTTCAGTCGGTTTGTCGCGTGTCTTACCAATTCTTTTCCACTTTCGTTCACTGAGCAGCGTGACGTCGGAGCCCGTATCAAGCTGAAAACGAACTGAGATGTTGCTAACAGCGATAATAATGTTTATTCCCAACTGGTGGTCAGCATGTTGTCAGGTTTGATCATAATGTTACAGTCAGAACAAATGCGTGACTGGCGTCGATTGTAGGCACAGGTGTTTGGGAAAGGGGACAGCATCACAGGGGGTGGGGGCTATCCAATTTGGGCGCGATCACCACTAAATCGGCACGGGCAGGGAAGCGCAGTTACTACGCGTCACTAAAGAGAGTATCGAGCACGATCGGATCGTTGGGATTTGAAGGTGGTGGGCAAAAAACAAAGCGAGGGAGGGCAAAAAGAGGGTTTCTGCCTTACACATGACAAGAAAAGTGCGAGTGTGAAAAATGAGGAACCAGAACATCAGATCAGGTGAAGCAGCAGAGTTGGCGTCATCCAACCGGTCATATTGCACCAAAACCCAAAAGCATCGTTAAGGCTTCGTGGCCTTGAACTTTGGGCTAATGGCAAGGGTCGCAAAAAGTGTGAGGATGATTAGCGGAGGGATTAGCAAGGCGCATAAGCGCTAACGGGAAGCACAGAAACATGGTGTACAGCGAAACTGTAGAGACTCACTGGTGTCACCGTTTCAGGCTCTGTTGTGCCGGGGCCGAACGGCCTTCCACCCCGTATTCTGAAACAAGGCGGCCGAGATATTGGAATCCTTGTACTAAATCTTTTCACCCACCCTATAAACTATGGAATCGTCGTCTCCCAGTGGAAGAAATCTATAATCCACCCGCATTTCAAATCCGAATCTAGACAAACTCCTCCCAACTACAGGGGAATCCACCATACCCCCTCCTAATGAGAACCCTTGAACGTCTGGTCAAAGGTCCGTTAACCAAGTTCCTACTGACAACTAATGCCATAGATGACTGGCAGTATGGTTTCCTGTCCCAAAGATTTGTTAGTGGTACCAGCTTCACTTTTCGAAACAGCAGCCTACGACGCTGGATACTGCACTGTAACAGTTTACCCGGATATTCAAAAAGCCTTTGACCAGGTTCCTCATGCATCCCTACTGCATAAACTTAGTACCGTTGACATCACTGGAACCTTATTTCAGTGATTCGCCTCCTACCCATCTGCCAGAGCTCAAGTAACACCAATTGGGGACACACAATCATCTCCACTATCGATCACCAGTGAAGTCATCCAAGGAAACGTGCTAGGCCCCATTCTTTTCTTACTGTACATCAGTGGCGTTTCCAATGCCATATCCCATGTAAAGTCTTCCCTTCGCTGACGATATAAAAATTGTGTACGTATTTCCCCCATCGGCACGAGCCCTTACGTTTCACCAGACTAAGCAAGACTTAGACTCGCTGACGCGCTGGACAAACGACTCCAGCCTAAGCTTCTCCTCCACGAAATCCTGCATAGCTTCCAGCCACTGCTCCCTCCCGCCTGGTGCTATCACTCATTCAACGGATATCAAAGAACTTGGCCTCAGATACTCCTGTACGCTCAACTTTTCCCACCAGGTGCAGTACCAGGTTGCCCGAGCACGCAGGTTCAGTTTTTTAATACTGCGCTCCTTTCAGCTTTCAGACACAATGGTTGTAATTTTTAAGCTATGCGTACGACATATCGTCGAATTCCGTCCTATATTCTCCTCCCTTTACACCTAAAGTTGTAGGCTCGTACTTGAAGGCGTCCAACGCTCATTCACGAAAAAGCTATTCGCTCGGTCAAACCCTCTCTCTTAACGCTCCGGCTGTCAAACCCTAAGCTTCGAGCCACTATGGCTCAGACGGTTTAGGATTAATCTAACCCTCCTACACCGCCTGTTGCATCAAAGTGCCTTTAAGGCAGAGACTAGACCAAATATAGACTCATCCTCGCTACCGATTCCGTAACTCCTGCAATCTTTCAATGTCCCCCTGCTCGTAAAAACATACGCCACTATTTCACTCTAGTTTACTACGGTCGCATCTCGAACAGTCTTCCTGAGCAGCTGCGAAAGAGCAATCATCATCATACTTTTTCTCAGTCCGTGGGCTAATTCCTTACCAGTGAAACTGCTGCCGCCCTACCTAAAACCCGATTACCCCCGACCTCCTATATGAATAGAGTCCAGTACCATGCGCCATTCGTTTTCTGGAGTTAACAGCATTGACCCGGCGACTGGTGACCCTTAACCTCACTTTCCTGTTAGGTTGATGTAGTAGACCTCGGTTAAGCTACGATCCTTACCACTTATCTGGGAAGCTGTTGCCTGTCCGCTTTTCACTTGTCCACTGTCACTGCTGACAGTAACCCCTCGTTCCGCACAACAAGGACCCGATGTCATGACGCTTTGGTGAGCAATAATAATAATAATACCGTCCGTCTTAAACTAGTCCAACGGCTAGCCCCCCTGCTAGCTACCTCGACGAAAAAATTCACCTTCCTAAAACTAGGCACTTACTCTGGCCCAACTAGCACTTGGCTTCTAGATCAGCAAACGTATTCACCTTTCTTGGGTCCACTTAGCTTGCTGTCATCCCTTTTTAGATTTCTTTCTATCGACGCCGTTGTACCTCATGCCTCCTAACATACGCCACGCGCTACTGCTTTCATTCTATTTCTTTCTCGTTGCCCCTCTTCCCAATCTTTAATCCTCGACCGCAGTTGCCCAAAAGCCCCTCAGAACTGTTATTCATTCAAACTGGCTGGTGCTCGGACCTCCAACAAAAGGGAAATTATCCGTGAGCCCACATCTGCATGATGCCCTGTGTCAATCTCCGTCTCACCCAAAACCAGCTGCCACGGAACCGCGTATCCCTTCTCAGACCCTTGACGACCGTTACGGGGCTGTCCATAAACCAAAGCATGTCAGTGCGATGATGGCATGACACTGTCATACCCAGTGAGATGGCACTCCCGCAACTCGACCGAAACCCCTTGCCCCCTCAGGCCTGTAGCCACAACTTCGAGCAGTTCCCATCCGGCCACGTCTCTGGGATGAACTCTTCCGTACCCAATAAATTTTCGCTCAGATTTGGCTAG
>NW_008751730.1:1029488-1030599 GCF_000715545.1 Opisthorchis viverrini | reverse complement strand
TCCCAAAGACGAAAGGAGCAGAGTATACATGCCCGTGTAACCTGGAACTGGGCTTCATGAGAAAATCTAAAAGTGCAAGAGTATCTAATACCAGGGTTTTCGGTCTCAGGGGATGAAGTGACAGGGTTTTTATTAATTGTGAACGTATCGGGTGGAACGAAGCAGCTATAGGAAGTTATGTGGGGCTTCAATGGAGAGAAGCTTAGGCTATAAACGATCAGCGAGTAAGACGGTCTAAGTCTTATTGGATCCGGCAAAAGGCAAGAGTTTTATCAGAGGGAGGAAATGCGTAAGCAATTTTTACATCGTCCTCCGAAAGAAAGGTTTTACCATGGGGTAAGGCGTCGAAGACATCATTGATATACAGTAGGAAGAAGATGGGGTCAAGCGCGCTCCCTTAAATGACTCCACTGGTGGAGATGACTATTTGTCACCAAGTTGTGTTATCTGTGACCTATCAGATAGACAGGAGGTGCACCACTGAAGTAAGGATCCAGTGATGACAACGGATTTGAGCAACTTTCGCGGGTATGCCTAAGGGACCTGATCGAATGCTTTCTGGATATTCAACTAATGTTAATGATAATGTTTATTCCCAATTTTTGGGTGGCATGCCGTCTGGCATGATCATGCGTTCCCAGTCAGCCTGCGGTATGATAAGGGGATTTTCGGGTAGTGGTAACTGCGCGAAAAGGGGACAATGTCACAATCAGTGGGAGGTACTCGATTAAATGATAATAATGTTTCTTTTGCAACTTGTAGGGAACAATAGGCATGAGGTCCGGGCAATTCAGTGACTCAGTTGGCTGACATGAACTAAAACTGGAAATCCACTGCTGGCCATGAGTGACCTTGAGTAAATGTCCGGAATCATAACAAGCAAAAGTGGATGTGGAGATGGGATAATTCGAATTGGGGGAACACGGCAAGTTTAGTCTCAAAAATCTGGTACAACCTGAGAACAATCAGTCTCACCGGTTGCTCTGTCACTGGGAAGTCAGTTGAATGGGTTAGGTTGGATGGGGTCACACAGGTGGTTGAATTTGAACGAGTAGTCCAATAGGTTGGAATGAATGTCATGGTGGTCGTTGGGGACAATGAAACGAGTAGG
>NW_008751730.1:1023996-1026517 GCF_000715545.1 Opisthorchis viverrini | reverse complement strand
TCCAGATTCGAGCGTAAAAACTAGAAAGAAGTAGTGGCGTAGAGTTGTGTGAGCTGGGAGACACACTAAGAGATTGTGGGAGTTACGGGGTCTGTAGCGAGGTTGTGAGTTTATGCTTGGTCTAGCCTCTGCTATAAAGGCGTTTTTATGCAGCAAACGGTGCAGGAGAGCTAGATTCAATTTAGACCGTCTGAGCCATAGTGGTTCGAGGCCTAGGATTTGACAGCGGAAGTGGTAAGAGAGGGAGTTGGACCAGGGAAAGTTTTTTCGTAAATGAGCGTTGGACGCTTTCAAAGGCGAGTCTGCAACTTGGGTGTAGAGGGAGGAGAACGTGGGACAGAATTCCACGATTGGTCGCACGCATAGCTTAAAAATTGCAAACATTGTGTCTGGAAGGTGGCAGGAGCGCAGCAGCGCGTCACCAGCCACCATCGGCGTTCGTTCATTGCAATCTGCCGAACCTTCTGTCGAATGTAAAGATCCGGGCGACTTTTATTCGCACTCCCCACAAGTCAGTCAACGCACAGTTTGGGCGACTTTTATTCGCACTCCCCACAAGTCAGTCAATTCTCGCACAGTTTGCGTGAACTATTTCTCCCAAGTAACTTTTACACTCGATCCTGCCCCAGCAGCAACACTAGTGAGTCGCTCAAGTTTCACTGAGCACTGTGATTCTGAGTTTCCGACTACCATGTGTCTGTACTGTATATTACCCCACTTCACCATCCCCACTTACGCTTTCCGTGGCCTTAAGCCCAACATCCCGAGGCCATGAAGCCCTAATGACGGTTTTGGGCTTTAGTTCAACTTGGCTGGCCGTGTCGTGGCAGTTTTGCTGCCTCTCCAGATCAATTATTCTAGCTCCACACTTCCTGCAGTATGACGCCTTTTTGTTTTTTTGTCAGGTTCTAGCAGGAAGCTTTTTGTTATACCCTCACTTGTATTGTTTTTGCCCACCACTTATAATCCTGACGATCAAATCTTGTGTTATCTGATATGTTCTCCACAGGAGATAAAGAACCCTTGTAATTTTGGATACCTACTCGTGCCACCTCAGGTGTGATGAAGTCTCCTTCGTTAATGACCACTGGTTAAGTCACCGTCCCTTTTCCAGGAAATTCCCTTTAATCACAACTCCATTATTCATGCACTTATTCTGACTGTAATGCTACGATCATGCATGACGGTGTGCTACTCGCTAGTTGAGAATAAATATTATCATTATTATTATTATAGTCCTTTGGAAGAGTGAGATGATGGCAACGCGCGAGTCAGAATACGGACTGTGTAGAAATTTACTGAATTTTGTGGGAAGCACAGACACACAGAAATGATATACTGCAGCCGAAATGTTCAACAGATTGAGATGAACATGTCATGTAGTCAGCTGGGGTCGGGTGGGGAGCTTGTTTGAGTTTGCAGTTAATGGAACGATACTGCGAGAGGGTACGGTCTAGAGAAGGAAGGGAATAGTTGCGCATGTGTTATCAAACTGGGTATGGCAGTGCCATGCCATCACTGGCCTTGCATACTGAGGCTTTTGGACAGCCCCGTAATGGACGTCACGATTAAGGTCACTGGGTTGGGATTTGGGATTATTTGGGCAGCGGGATTCTTTTCATACTGGCCAAGGAAGCAGGGTTAAACGAAGTCGATATGGGATCGCAGGTTTTTGGTTGGTTTTAGGATCCTGTGTTTGTGGATCATAGGCCAGGTGGAGTATATAAAGGCCAACGAGGTCGTCCAAACCGTGTATTGTCGAGGTTCAGAGCTTGGGAAGATGGGGGATGAGATGAGATTATTGAGGCATGATGAGTTTGAGCAGACATCAGGTGGGACAATGTGCAGTATTACACATAGAAAGCAAAACTTGACGTCTACCGCGGCTTGGGTGATGACAACAAGTGATTATATGAAATAGGATAGGGTTGGATTTGCACATATTGGTTGGGTCTGCTAACATACGATATTTAAGTATGAGGGATCTAGTAAAAGCCGATATCGGCACGCAGTGTGGCTGTGCGGTTAGGGAAATCAGATGTATAAGGGTTAATGGGGGTGAACTTCCGAGATGACTTGTTGATCAGGTATTTATTACGAGTTGGACAGTATTAGGAGATAAAGTAAGTGTAAGTGAGTTACTTACTGGTCCCCGTAGCACCGCTACCAGCTTAAAGTTAACAAGTGGTGCATGGCGAATAAACAGCCTTTGGGCACTAGCCTTGCGCACTGGTAGCGGAGGGTTAGGAACTTCTGTATACATGCATTTCTCATTCAATATGTTCACTCCTGGGAGCAGTAAGTGAGTGCGTGTGTTTCGTCTGGTTGACCAAGTCAGCTTTGGTGTGGTAAAACCCCAATTATGACAAGGGCAGCTCTAGCTCCGCACGTCGATGTAAGCCATGGGCAATGGAGAGTCTCCAGGCTATTCCACCTGCATTTTTTACGAATTTCATTTTTAACAGATTAGAGGCCCTTTTTCTATTTTACTTTTTTGTCGTCCGTAGCCTATAGCATTGCC
>NW_008751730.1:1019926-1022901 GCF_000715545.1 Opisthorchis viverrini | reverse complement strand
GTAAGCCATGGGCAATGGAGAGTCTCCAGGCTATTCCACCTGCATTTTTTACGAATTTCATTTTTAACAGATTAGAGGCTTTTTTTCTATTTTACTTTTTTGTCGTCCGTAGCCTATAGCATTGCCAGTTCAATGACACAACAGGGTCGAGTTCAGCCCGACAGCAACAAACAGAAAATTACAGTGCCCTTTTATCGATTTCCTGAGTTGAAGGCCATGCACGGAACCAGCGGCGATGGGCAAAGTACCCGTGCTACTGGGGGGTGGTTGGTATACGAACGCACCACGGTGCAATGCAGCAGGGCGACCCTCACTGCAGGACGTACCGACCACCAACCAAGGTTTTTATACCTCTTGCATGCTACCAGATCTGCAAGGTAGCATCCCACCAAGCAGTCATAATTGCGGCTTGTGCATTTATAAAGAATAATAATAATGGTGTTTATTCCCCACTTGTGAATGGCGCGCCGCCTGGCATGATCATACGTTTGCAGTTAGAATAAAGCATGACTGAGGGATTTGCTGGTAGATATGTTATCTGGTTAGGGGAAAGCCATGCCAATAAAACAGCTCAGTGAGCTCGAACGAGCAAACGAGAAACAGCTGCTCAAAAGGCAGGTTCCGGGGGCAAATGAGGCGGCAGCTATTACTGGAAAAATGGAGACAGGACGGAGATGGCGAAAGCGTTTGAGCCACGGTTAAACGATGACGGAGCGAGAGCTATCGAGCCAAACTTTAGCGTACCGCAATTTCGTGTGCGTGTGCTGATTGGGTTGCGAAGCGATAATCGTTCTTAGGTTTGATAACCTCCGACTTTTGTTTGTTTTATGCTGGTTAGAGTAAGGCAGGATGAGGCGCCACACGCTAAACGGGACAACAGAGTAGTTCAGGCCAGGGAACTAGCTGAGAGGAACATGGTTTAAGTGGTTATGAGCAAGTTAAAGAGGTGGCAAGGTATAGTAAGGGGGTGGGTTTTTTATTATTGTTCTAATTATATTTTTGTCCACTAACCATAACTTCGTCAAACTCGAAGGTTGTCTGGACCGCGTTCACAAAGGAGATAGGAGGACGCTTGAGTATTAAGAAGGGCTGCTGCGGCCTCGCACGTAAGGAAGTTGTCTACAGACTGTGAACATCTATGCTGATATGTTATTTCGAAACCGACTGGGAAGACTGTTCCGGATGCGAGTGTAGTCAACCAGGAAAAAAACCAGGAAAGAACCAAATTAGTTTGCAGATGAGTGTATATTCGCTAATTTCGTGCAATTTGGTTTCAAGTAGAACATAAGGTTGACGGAAACCCGGGGACTGCACCTAACTGATGAGCCACAAGAAGGGCGAAACCGGTCGTGGGCTGTCGATGGATTTTCAGCAACCTTATGGGTAGTACATTATAACTATACAGGAGAAAGTAGTTTCGTAGATTTGTGCGCGCTTGAGGACACACAAAAATGCTGCTAGATTCACGGAATGTATGGCATGCGTACGACTTTACGGTTGGCTTGGCATCTGCTATGAATACAAGGTCAGGTTTGGTAGATTTTTTTGATTCTAGCCCATCCATATGTCTTTAACCAGTTTTTTATACTGGATAACTGTTTTTCACGGTGTCAAATAGGCTTCCTTTCTTCAGTAGTCCTAATCAGTGCTAGCCTCAGTTTGTAGAGCGCGCTTAGTCCTCATCTACATAGTCGTTCCGTCCAACGCTCCGCTACTGTTCCACGCTTCCACAGTCCCATCTGAGCTGCCAGACCACATAGGTATCTGAGACTGACTGTGACCCTCTTAATACAATCCATAGTTCTCCCACTACCCCAGGACTCTCAACTGTATTCTACCAAATCAGCCATTCCTCAACCTGCTCCGAAGTGACATTATGACACCACTCCCTCCTCCCTCAAAGCCGTCGCTAGACCTCGAATCCCCATCAGCTATCCTCCCAGTATGCTCAAAAAAAGCGGCTTAGATCCAGAAGATCCAGCTCCCAACCCCCTCACCTCTCGGAGCCGACAAAGACAGTATCTCAAGCAACCTCAGATTGTTCAGTTGTTCTAACTGACATATCCTTGCCTCCTGAACCTGGCAACACCCTTTTACCGTTGCCAGTAGGTTCTGAAGTCCTGAATGACCTAGAAAATCTCAAAACACGTGTGCGCCAAGTGGAGAACGAAATGTCCTCCCTCCAAACCATACAAACGATTGCATTCTTTCTGAATCCTGGCGCCACATGTAATCAAACAAACTTAGAAAAAGCGTCACCTCTCATTGCCACGATTGCTGCTGACATTTCAGTAGGTTCTGAAGTCCTGAATGACCTAGAAAATCTCAAACCACGTGTGCGCCAAGTGGAGAACGAAATGTCCTCCCTCCAAACCATACAAACGATTGCATTCTTTCTGAATCCTGGCGCCACATGTAATCAAACAAACTTAGAAAAAGCGTCACTTCTCATTGCCACGATTGCTACTGACATTTGTCAACGCATCGAATGCCGGCGTCAAGTCTTAATATTCAATGCATCTCATCGAATCCCACTTGAGCATGCCAAAACTGAATGTGTGCACGCAGGACACCATATGCAAAGCTCGGCAGCTCCTAACGTCGAAACCATCCATGTGCTGCATGAGAACAATGCAATTCCGGGATGAAAAAGATGCCACGCGTCTGCTAACAGCCCAGATTCTTCTCTCATCTACCAAAAAATTCCATACCTTAAAACTTAAAGCTGCTCGTTCAAGAATGCACAGACAGCTTACCAAAAAGTCACCTGAACCGGTTGCCCCGTCACCCACCAGTACTTGCGCTGACGAGTGCCACAATGCCACACAAAGCTGTCTGTTGGACCAAGGTCCTAGGCCCACGTTCATGACCATCGGCCCTCCACTCCTGTCCCCGGGCATCCACAAAGGTTATCTCTGACCTCCACCACGCCAACGAGATCGACTGCTGATTTAAGAGATACGGTAACTAATCAG
>NW_008751730.1:1014484-1017647 GCF_000715545.1 Opisthorchis viverrini | reverse complement strand
CACAAGCACATCTGTAGCCCCTCCGGCCGTGCAACCTAGTTCCCTGGCAGGATCTCTAAACCACAACTACCGTTACGTAATCCTAGACCCTATGAAGTTCCGCCCTCTGGAAACCTGCGTACTTTATGCCTGGGATCCCTTTTCAGCAACTCCCTACTCCACCACGGCCTCCACCCTCTCCGAAGTCACGTGCAGCCCCACCCCTACGACCTTTAGCTGTATCTCAACTTACTGCTCCAAACCCCCTTCAACTACAGCCAACGCAGAGGATTCCTGCTCACTCCCAACGGAGCTCCCCCCTCCCAGAGAGTTTGATTATACCACTAACTTCCTCACTGCACCCTATCCCCTGCCCTCACCTTGCATCTCTTACCATAAACCTCTCAATCCAAATACTCCAATCAGCCCAGTTTGGTTATCCGTTCCCTCCGCTCCCTACGATTCGATGCTGAAGGCTCTACAAAACAGATCCACCCCACCTCCCAGTGCCCCTGCCTTACCCTCTCGTTCCCTGTCTCTTAAATACTTGTCCTGTCCTTCCATCCGGCGTGACCTAAATCCCGCTGTTTCTGTTGAGCTACCACACACGGTACCACCTTCTGACTGTGCCGATTACATTATTACAAACGACTGCCCGACCCAGCCTGTTACTCTTTGTCCATGGAGCTCCGCTACCCAAACGCTGCCTCGGCACCCATCGCGGTACGCCTCATCATCTTATTCTCACTTATCTTTACCTGGTCCTACTTCGCCTACTAATTCGAGAACCCCCGATTCCCTTGTCTCTACTCCATTCCATACTGACCTCCCTGGGCTTGTCAACCAACCTCCCCCGATCCCACTAGCCACCTTTCTGTCGTTTTAATCAACACCCGCTCTCTCTTACCTAAATTGCACTACATCCAAGCTATCCCCATTACAGCTCGTCCAACCTAATTTGCATCACAGAGACGTGGCTCTCTCCCAGCACGCCTAAAGCCCTTATCTCCTTTCTGGGATACGCTGTCTTCCGTACTGATGGTTTCCACCGCCATGGAGGTACCTGCCTCATATACGCCAGAACTGAAATGGAGGTCTCCACCATTGCTGATCCACTACTGGCGGACACTCCAGTTCGGATTTCTGCCTGTCGGGCTAATCAGCCGTTCATCCTCGTTTGTTTGTACATGCCCACTCCACACTCCGTTAGGTCGATTAATCGTCTACCTACGCTTCTTTCTCACACTCAAGCTCTGCCTCACCAAAACAAACTAGTTGTTGTGGATCTCAACCTTCCTGAGATCGCCTGGGCTCAACAAAACTCCCGTTTGCGCCTTTCGTATCTGCTCGCTCAACTTAATGTCGAAGGCTAGTCCCAGCTTGTAAGGCAACCAACACGCGGTACCCACACTCTGGGCATTGCCCTTGTCAACGGCTACCTGTGTCCCACCGCTACAGTTGGTCCGAAGTTTCCTGACAGCGACCATTGTACTGTAACTTGCAGCTGGACGAGCACTCTACCTTCAGCTATCCTTCCTCCTTTAACCTCTTTCATCCCTTCCCCGGGCATTCTTGAAGCCTTTGCAATCTCATTGCACCATAAGACCTCTTTCTCTCTGGTGACACGCAACGTGGCTAACACCTTTTCGGGCAACTTACTATCATCATTCCGTACTACTAGGGTGGGTTCAGTAACCCCTACTGGAATGGTGGAATTATCCTATGCTAGAATTGATTCAATGTGTTCCAAAGAAGTGTTCATCATACCCCAAGGATCATCAATAAAAGGGTAACACCTCCTGAACTGGAAGTTTAGTCATACTTATGACATAACATGAGATTATTGTTAGTCATGAATGACATGGTCGTACGAGGGCTGGGATGTTGCCATGTCGCCCACACCTAGACAAGAGGACCATTAGGGTCCTCAACCAAAGCCTCTGGCTCAAAAGCCTAACTGTAAGGCAAGGGTGTTGGGCTGGAAATGCAAGTACATTATCATTTTTACAGAACACCCCTCCACACATGTTCCAACCCCCAAACTGGAGGGCCAGGAGACTGTGTTCGTTAGACCTCCACCCAGTGGAGACCTGGTATGAGATACTCTGTGAGTGTCGCGCGGACAACCCCAAGTATAGCTCAGTGGGTCGCCGAGGTACACAAGCAGCCACACCACGGTAAGGCCCAGTCTCTTCGTGGCAGAGAAACATCAGTAACAAAACTGATGTTGCCGTCTTTGATGATGACTAACATCATTATATCTAGTTGCTCCCACACGAGCTTCCTTTGCTTCTGGTTGTCATCCAGCCACTTGATTGCCCGCTACATGGCCTAAACTTAGGAAGTATCGTAGGCTCTTCCTTGAATCCCATGATCTCTCCCTCCGTATTGTAATGAACAAACTTATGACTGCTATTACCACGGCCAAACTCGCCCTTGAAAAGCGTGAGGAATCGACCGCCGTAGCCCATTTTCTACAGCCTAAGATGCTGGGGCGCCTCTCTCACCGGCGTTGCTTCTCAAATTCATCTTCAGTTTCAAATATTGTGGCCACTGACGGGAAAGCTCACTCTGACCGCACTGACATTGCGGAATCTCTCTCATGCCCGTCTCCACTGGCCCGGTTACATATCCACCCCCCGACCTTAAGCTTTCGTACCCAGGACAATTATTCCTAGTTTTTCAAGCCTGGTCCCATCCCTGAGTAACTCTGTCAGCTCTATATGACGCCTGGTGCTTTACTTTGGCCGGATTTGCCCAACCTCACCCAAACTAAAGCCTCAGTTCCACGCTGTTCCGAACCATTCTGCATCCCCTGAACACGCGCAGCGCACACATATCAAATGGTGAGTCTGAAGATGCGCCATGAATGAAATACTTGTTTGGCCTCACAGCGCAATCATTCACACATACACATAGCACTGGTGCACCTCTACTTGACAGAGTGGTTTACACCAATGCTTCATCATCGTTTAGCCATAGTACACAGGCTCTGAACATCTCCATTCTACTCCCATTGCCCAAAAGGTAGTTGACGTTTCATTTGCACATTTCATTAACGCACAAACCGCGCTTATGACTGCTTGGGTGGTTTTCCACCTTGCAGATCTGGTAGCGTGCACGAGGGATGAAAACCTCGTGTGGTGGACGGGTACGCCCTGCAGGGAGGGTCGCCCTGTTACGT
>NW_008751730.1:1007312-1011881 GCF_000715545.1 Opisthorchis viverrini | reverse complement strand
TATTGTCGAGCATCATGGTCTGCAGTGACGGTTATGAAGAAGTGAATTTGGCAACCATTAACTGATCGTTGATATAGGAATCCATACTATCGTTTATTTATGGCGTTTGTATTTTTGAGTCTGATTAACGGTTCTTTGACCGGACATTCTAGGGTTTGCACTAGAATAGGGGTATGATGGATCCTTCTGTAATCGAAAGTAATTAGCTCGGATTCGGATGTTTAACGAGGGAGAAAAACATATATGCTCCACTAAGAGTTGACTGAGTGACTAAAAAGGTTGCAGTCATGGGTTTTGACATCTTGGACGCCCTGTCCCAGATTACGTGATGGTATGCAGTCACGAACTTCCTTCGGCAAACAAAATCAACTTTGAATGTCGCCGTCAACTGAGTTCAACCACGATTTGTGAGCTTCATGATGGTGTGCAGGTGGCCGCAGCCTCTGAGATCGACATTAATCACAACCCCATTAATCATATGTGACTGACCGGTCATAGCTGTGTCGTGCTTTAGGTTGATGAGGCGTTCATATTCGGTGGTGAGACTCTGCAACGTCGTTTTGGCATCCTAGGTATTTCCGTTAAGCAGCATCTTAGGACGACTGTAGATAGGATACAAAAACAAGCCACTTAAACTTATTCTCCGACAATGTACTGAGCTTAAAGCGCTTGCACTTTCGATTGCCAACACAAGCAAACTTGATGAGATAATTAGCATACTTCTTGACCAACTTAGGACATTGGTAGCGGATAATTAACAATGATGTCTTTTCACCGAATAGCTGAGACAGTATTCTGATCGTTTCATCATGGCTGAGGTCGTGAGAGAGCTTTGGGAGAATGAAATTTGTGAACGGTTCATGAATCGGTGTGCCAAATTTCCACAGAAAAGGTCTGATTTTCCATCCATCATCAGACTTGGAAAAATCATTCTTGAACATGACTGCGTAACGCTTAAACCAGGAGTCAGAAGTGTGACCAGAAAGATGATTGAATATGGACTCCGTTGTTAAGGCCGCGGCTGCATCAGTTGAGGGAACAGAAGCTGCTGCCGTCTGAATATGCAGTTTATGAGTCAGTGGATCGGTGAGCTTTGGTTGCGCTTCTTTAAACTGCATTTGTTGCTCCGCAGTAGTTTGAAGAGCCGATCAAATTCGATTGAGATCATGGGTTTCCGTTTGCTAATTGTAGTAACGGTATTTTTCTCAGCCTCTATCTCGGTCTAAACCTCCCAAGCTAGCGTCTACGTCAAAACAACCACCCAAGATACACAGTGCATATTAACGCCCAAAACGAAGCCAGCAACACCTGTACCAATAGTTGTAGTAATAACAATAATGTTTACTGCCACCTCTTGGGTGGCAGACCTTCAGGTATGATCATACATTTACAGTCGGAGTAAGGCATGATTGGGGGGATTCGCGGGTACCGGAGAGCGCACGAAAAAGATAACGATGTCACAAACAATAGGCAATATCTGATCAAATAATAATAATATGTTCCTTTCCCAACTTGCAGGGAGGATGCTGTTTGAGGCATGACGGAGGCGTGCGTATTACGTGAGGTCATCGCGGTTGCGAGAAAAACTAGGACAATATGCATGAGGTCAGACTAGTTCAAAGGTGAAGCCAGCCGACATGGACTAAAAGTGAGCACCATTGCTGGCCATGAGTGACCGTGGGCGACCGGTTGAGTAAATGGACAGTGTCGCAACAAGCAAAAATGGAGATGGAGATGAAGTAATTCGGAGTTGAAGCAACTGGCAAGTTTTGTCTTGAAAATATGTTTTACCATAAAACTAGGTAGACTCACTGGTGCCACTGTTGTGGGGATGTCAGTGCGAGGGATTCGTTCGACGGGGAGATAGTGCTGACGCATATTGCTAAAAGAACACCGTGTACGGAATTGAGCTTGTTGAAGTGGTGAACCAAATTTGCGGCAGAAATACTAGGATGGTCACGTTTGAACGAAAGATTCATCAAGTTAGGATGAACTCGTCCCAGACGCGGTGGAAAATTTGCTCTAAGTTGCAGTTACAGGGTTCAGCGGGCGAGAGGTTGCGGTCGAGATTCTGGAGAAAATATTTGCGGAGTGCCCTCACACTAGGTATGGCAGTGCCATGCCATCTATGCATTTGCATACTTCCGATTATCGACAGCCCCGTAGTGGTCGTCCCGTATACAGTGTAAGCGGAAATAACTATCCAGAAATCCCGACGCGCTCCGGATGCACCATTGGCAACCGGCGTTTCGCAAATACTGGGTCAATATTGGCTTTTGGGTCCAGACTTTCGACCATGCAGAACTCGGCTTGACGGCTGACTGGCAAGCTTCCCTAATGTTTGGCCAATCTTGCGTAATATGGGCTTCTTGGCTGTAGCAGCACATGACTGCAAGCGATGAAGCGGGATCCGCGTAGAATTCCGCATGAAACTGGAATCTTACTGTCGTAAAGGTAAACTCACGCCTGGCTCAATCAGTCCAACTAGCGGTGACGAAGAAGCCGTGTATACATCAATGATCTGGTAGCGGAATCCGGCAACCATATGTATTATCGGGCTCAGCGAAGTTAAAGCTGAAGTGGTGGTACATCTGTCAATCATAAGACATGGTGGTGTAGACTTGAGCCTAGGATCCAAGAGCCATACGCTGCACCACACTACCTCCGCGCGCTTATACCGGTTTGCTCAAGATCTATTGCACCGTAATTGCATATATTAGCAAAATAAATCCGCGCTTTACCGCCAGTTTGCTGAGTACAAATCTACCCCCGTCTTGTCTTATTTAATCACTTGATATCACCACATTGGTGCACTCTATCCTATCGAAAGTCTCTACAATCTCACAGTGCTTTATTGATCCCATCCCAGTCCCAAGCTTTGACCCTCTGCAATACCTGCTTTAAAAGCCCTGTTTGCATGTTATCCACTCCACCAGTCTTGCACTTTACACCTACAGCGGTCTCCAACCGGATCAGAGAAATAAAAACGACCGTATATAAGCTTTGTTATGCCTCTGAGGATTCCCTCGGTAAATTTAAATTATTCCGCTCTCCACAGAATTGCACATACTAGTCCTCACCTCAAAGATGACGTCCGTTACTGGGCTGTCGAGAAATCGGAGTATGTCAGTGGAATGACGGCATGGCACTGCTATAGCCAGTTTGATAGCATACCGGCAAATATGCCCTTCCTCCTCTTGACTGTACCCTATCACCCGCTTGTTCCATTGCCTGCAACTACGAATAAACTCACGCTTCATTCTGACCGAAGGCTTATGATCATGCCTGATGGGACGCCACCCACGTGTTGGGAATTAGCATCATCATGATAACGTGACACTTTGTGGGTACAAAATGCACATCAAGGGACGGGATGACTTTGGTCAGCTTATCCAAAATCACTTGCACCATTTCCTCCTCTTCAATGATAACTCTACTTGCATAGTCCAGATCGACAAGATTTTTGCCAGATATTTGAGAACCGGGTTCAGTGGACATTTCAGCATTTGTCCTATTATCTTGTTAATCACGAAAATAAGTGGGAATGGAGAGAGGGCGCCCTAGAACGACGCCGCTTTGTGTGCGCAAGCTACTGAAGCTCTCTGTACATTTCCGTAACATGACCAACCCTTCGCACCTCCAGTCCACGACGATGCGAAAGACTCCACGGTTGACAGCTCTCACATCAACTTCATGCCCTCTCTCCAAAGATACTCCTTCCGCATGATAAACATCATAATCCGCTTTCTGCGAAGAAGAAAGAAAAAACTCCAATGGAAGCAACTTTTGTTGGACGCCCGTGTTTCCGTCCTGAGCTGGCCCTGGTTTTGGCATATATCCCGAGCGATTCCCTTATGAATTAGAAAATTCATTGATGAAAAGCGAAAAGCAACCCCAGAAACCACAAAGACAAGAAGCAGATGACATCGCCCCAGAGGCCCCTTTGAGGCCTTGGGCTCAAACCGACATCCAACTATTAACGCTGCTAACAAAACTTTCGGCTCCCCACCCTCGGAGGCAGCAGAGACTGTGCTGAAATGCTTGTCCACAAACTGCCCCAGCCTTTTCAACAAACCCGGCGATGTTAAACAGTCAGCTTGCCTTGAACAACCGTCCATAATCGCACTCACAGAGACCTGGCTCACACCAGGTGTCTCTGACGCGGAGATCTCGATAAACGGTTATTCTATTTTTCGAGATGACTCAAAACGAGGGAGGGCTGATTGGGTTGCTCTGTACTTACATGCGGCCCTACCAATCCCGATTTTCGTCTCTGATACCACCCCTGCAACTTTCGCGATGCACTGTGGGTCCAAATTCCGCCGCGCGGGCCTGATTATCTCCTTCTCGGCGTGGTCTACCGTAGCCCTTCGAGTCCCCCTGAAGATTATCGATTCCTCATACAAACACACGATCAACTCTCCTCCAACTACCACTTCACTCATCTCCTGCTGGTAGGTGACTTCAACGCCCCAAAGGCCTCCTGGATTGAACTCCAGCGCGTCGAATCAGGCGGACCTTTTGCAGCGGCGCTGTTAGAAGTCGTTCAACAGAGCGCTTGGACCCAAC
>NW_008751730.1:1003662-1004666 GCF_000715545.1 Opisthorchis viverrini | reverse complement strand
AGAATGGTTGCCGGCCTCAAATCCGTGGACTACGAAACGCGCCTGGCGATGCTTGATCTCTTTCCCCTGGAGCACCGTCGCCTCCGAGGGGACCTAATTCTTACTTACGCCCTGTTTGAACAAAGCTTGGCAAGCAGGCTTTTTACCGTTGACCAGGCAAACACCCGGCGAGGACATTGTAAGAAAAGTTTCAAGTTCAGGGCACACACACTCATTAGGCAAAACATTTTTTCATTCGGGTAGTAGTGTATCAATCCGTGAATCCGTGAACAGCAATTTATGCGAGTCCTTGTACTGGTAGTTGTATTGCCCCGCGCTGAGAATCTAAACAGCAGTGATACACCCTTCTTGTCACCTGTGCCTTTCACGTGGACGACAGACGCTGGACGGAAAAATCAAAACAGACCCGGGAAACTTGGCTGAAGCCTCGACTATGTTTATCGATTCGTGAATCTGTGAATATGCCACGTCTATGAAAATCGAAACACGCGCAACATCTTGACGAATCAAGGTAGCCCGGATCCGGCAGTTGCCATAGTGGTGGAGATGGATGCCAATCATTCGCCTGACGCCACTTTTGGGCACCTCGACGGTATAAGTTTAGTAGGTTCACCTTCCGTTCGGTGAAGCCCTTGAGGTCATTGGTGTTTAGCTGCGCCAAAGGACGCGCCACACGACCTCACGGTCTGCACGCGGTCAGTAATGGTAATTACAGTCTGTTTGTGTTGAGTTTTTAGCCCCCCAAAACAGCTGCCAAGGGTGCTAAAGGAAAAGATGCTGGACAGAAGAAAAAGCCGATGAAAACTATGAAGCCGAAGGAAGGGGGTGGCGGCGGGAAGGCGAAAAAGAAGAAGTGGTCCAAGGGAAAAGTCAGGGACAAGCTGAACAACATGGTTCTGTTTGATAAACCAACCTACGAGAAACTGTTGAAGGAAGTGCCGCAGTATAAAGTGATAACCCCGTCTGTTGTCTCTGAGCGATTGAAAATCAGAGAGTCGTTGGCT
>NW_008751730.1:999998-1003413 GCF_000715545.1 Opisthorchis viverrini | reverse complement strand
GCTCGTCACGCTTTGGAGGAGCTCCATCGGAGAGGTTTGTTTTGCTGTTGCCTTAATGTGTACACTTCCAGGCTCCATCAAGCTGGTAGCGCGCCACAACTCCCAGCAAATTTACACACGAACAACGAAGGCTGAATGAATGTGTTTCTTAATACATCTACGGAATTACTCCTTGTTTTATTTTACTCCGGTTGTACTTGGAGCTCGGGTTAACCTCAGTCTCATATTCTTTACTAGACATGCGAATAAATTGCTCTGTCGTGTTGGAAACCAGTCGGCTGTTCCTTGTCCCGTACTGTGGTTTTCACGTCCCTCGTTATCACGGATGGATGCAATCTGAGGCTCTACGCCGGGCCACCTCATCAGATTTGCTGAATTTGGAGGAGGTACGCAGCTGTTTAGTTTCGAAAAGGTGGGCCTTAGGTTGATTTGTGATCACTACAATCCGTTTTACGTAATGCGAACGGTAGAAATGACTATTACTATCAATTTGGCTTTTGAGAACCTTCAGTCTCACAGTGTGCCACCCAATGGGTACTGCTATCCACAGTTTTATCATCCTGGCGTTTATTATTTGTGTCTGACGAATAACCGACACTGGGCGTTGCTCAGCTTCTCTGTGACCGGTACACATTCGTATTATGTGTTCGCCTCTGTGCATCAGACGTTCCAGTGAGGCATGCGAGCACGCCTAGGATTCCTAGGTTTGGTGAGGTGTACTGTGAACGTAGGTCGTGAGTTGTAACTTATATGAGGTAGTCTGGTCGGAATCCGAGAAGGATGTGAAGGTGATCCTAGTCTGCCCAAGCACTCATCCTAGGCAGACCCTGTTTCTGACTATTCGGCTGGCCTAGTTTGACGCACTTATGGCGATGGGTATCAGTGCGTTGGCAGCTAGCTTCATCTTAGCCACTAATCCGTAGCTGCGATACGACCCTGGGGAAAGACTGGCCTGTTTAAGAGTGTTAACGATGGACCGAACTTTGTGCCCTGACAACAAAGTGCTTACGGCTGCAAACAGCAACAGACTACACATTATTTGGCAAGGAGTCCAGGTGCTCCCGGTATCCTTTGCTGACGTCATACGATGCACTTCTAGCGCTGTCGGCAAGCAGTTAAGTTTGGAAATAACAGTGCGTTCAACACTCCTTGCCACGTCGTATGGAGTTTGTAAACACGCGATGGTGTAGGTCCCCGCCAGCAAAATGCGAAAGTCACTCGGTTTGGCTGTAGTTGCTTTCATTTCGCTTTGATGATGACCTCTTCTGGTCGAACATTTTGTTTACTGTATGTCTTCGTATTTGATGAATAGCCTGAGGTGGTGTTTGCTGCCATCTTGTTTCCTCGCTTGCGCACTTCGTTACGTACATGGAACTGCCAGAAAAATCCTGTGGCGCAACATATGTGGGTGTTCTAGGTCTCCCGTAAAGTTTCGCGGAATGCGCTTTTGACCAAATCGCTTCTGGAATTCTACTTCGAGTGAATTGTGCAAACTGCTGGGCATCAAATGTCAGTATGGCCACTTACAGGCTCCTGGTCAAATGGTCCTTCCCTATGTGTAGTGTCGACTCTCAAAACTTCCGCCCTTTGGATTGTGTATTCGTTGAGTTTATAAATGACTTGAATGAAAGGAACGGACGGGCCCTAGCAAATCTTACATGATTGGTAGTGTCCTGAGAGAATGCATAGATTTTGCAGACCTCATGGGCATCATCCTTTGTCAGACCGTACGTAAGCGTTCATATTTTCTGAGGCGTCACACTCCTTTAAGTCCTAGGAAGCCGGCAGTGTGTGTGGCTGGTGGATTTGGCGTAATGTACCCTACTTGCGAGATGGCTCAGTGGTTAGAGTACGAGTCCACTGACCGGAAGGTCCGTGGTTCGAACTCGACTTCTGTCTAGACTTGGGTAATCTGGCAGTATCTCAGTTCTCGTGCTTTCTCCGGGTGGCATGGCAGCTATTCACCGAAAGAATTTTACTGCTGAGCGTTTCTTATCCCATCTGCATTTGGGCTGAGTTATTGTCAAGCCGCCAATAAATGGACAGGAAAGGGGTTGTGGTCTTCAGTCGAAGTCCTTGGCCATCTAACTATCAGGCAATGGTGGTGGTGTTTGGTGTAAGACTACCATAGCTCCTTTTGAGGAAAAAGCTGTCCCATTAGTTCCGATGTTCATATCGGATGAACCGCGTTCTTCATGCCTCTTCGATTCCCGACTTGTTATTACAAAGTGTGAGCATAGAGGATATCCTCAGTAAATTTCAGGTCGTCCCACCACGATGCGCAGAGTTTACAAGGTGTCCATTCAATTTTCACTTCTTTTGCCGAAGGTCATCATTACAGGAGAGGTACCGGATGGGCAAGCGCACAGCACTCACAGAAACGTTTTACGTAGTCGGTCGCACGGCATGAATTCAAAAGAGATTACCCTTATTTTCAGTCTGATGTGAGATGATGGTTTATGATGCCGATGTTTCTACTTAAAGCTTGGTAATGTTTTTGATCGTCTCCACGATTCACATCCTTTCTCAGAGGTCGGACTCAGCAGAAGGCCACAACTAGTGGTCAATGGTAGGCGCGGGTGATAATTCGAAGTTGACAGTAGGTGTTAGCTGGTGGCCACCACAAAATGTAGCGTCAAGTTTTCCCGTAACTGCATCAGTCCATTTGAGTGGACTGTTACCCCGGAAGCACTTTTGAACAGGTGGAGTGGCCACACTACCTTTGAGACGGAGTCCCATGCCTTGAAGTTTTCAGAGGGGCGGGATGGATCAGTGGATAAGAGCGGAAGGTCCGTCGTTCGAACCTGACCTCCGCCTCTCGGCTCCCCCTGTCTAGGCTTGGGCAACCGGGCAGTATCCTAGCCTTCGTGGTTCCTTCTGGTGGGATGGCACTTAGGCCCGAAAGAGTGCTATAGCTTAACGAACGAAGCTTTCAGAAAAGAATTTAGATAACTGGTGAAAGTAACTCATTCGATTACATTCATGGGTAAACCCATACTCGCAGCGATTAGCTTGCTCCCTCCGCTATCCTCTGCCGCCAAGATACTGAGCCCTATCATGATGCCATGGTTCATCATCATTGTCAACTGTAATAACCGCTTACTCGTCGTACAGTAGTTGTAGCTGTCGTAGTTTTGTTCACCGATGATTTGGGGGGGAAAAGGGGTAGGTAGCTGCGCATTGTAGGCGGGAGCTGATAAATTTGTGCATAAATCCAGCAGTCAGTGGGCTGTCAAGTGGGTGGGGGGTGGAAAAGGAGCTATGCATTGAAGACAATAGCTTGGATACACGAGCGCCATTGAGGGCGCGACTGGGTCATATCTGACAATGTCTCTAACCATTGATGTGGCCCGTCTCGGGGTCCCCATCCAGGAAGACGGCAGTGACCAGCTCAGGGGATTCCGCTGGTAATGGC
>NW_008751730.1:967829-999970 GCF_000715545.1 Opisthorchis viverrini | reverse complement strand
TGTCAAGTTGGGGGGGGGGGCAGTTGGAAAAGGAGCTATGCACTGAAGGCAATAGCTTGGATGCACGAGCGCCATTGAGGGCGCGACTGGGCCATATCTGACAAGGTGTCTAGCCATTGATGTTGCTAGATGTTCAGCGTACACCGATGCCATGGTTGGTGTGCCTCAACAATTCTTGGTCATCATTGACAGCAGTACACTAGTAATACATATGGGAACTTATCCGCCATAATCAGGCTGCCACATCTGTTTCTTGAAAGCCAGATTACTGTGGTACTCTTATCCAACGGCCGCTACTTTACAGTCAGACCATAGTTAAGGGCCATTGGTGCTGGACACCCTAGCATCGTCTGAACCCACTCACAACTGGGAATTACACTTTGGCTGTCGCATAGTGACATCAGACGGGCAGCCTTATTGACTGCGTACGGCCGGTGGGAGGGGCAAAAGGAAATATGCAACCGGTGGTACCTCTATCTTCATATTCCTCAACTCCTCACGTCCCATTTGCGACTGTAGTTTCCGGTCAGTACGACTTACAAAGGATCACGTCCCATTTGCGACTGTAGTTTCCGGCCAGTACGACTTACAGAGGATTGAACGACTGCACGTCACCGCTTACCTCAAGCACTTCGCTTGCAATAATCCGACTTAGTCCCCCCGTTTTTATTATAGCCTTAACCGGATTGTTCTTGGCGTAGTTGCGGAATATAGATAGCTCGGGTGCGTTGTTTGGCTGTTGATCTGTATGCCGAGCTTGGCAGTTGAATCGCAAACCTTCCGTCGATCGAGGTGACATCGTCAGTAACTCAACCCAGCACTGACGATGCCACCGCGGTTGGTGGTAAAACTTTTCTAATGCACCTGCCAAACTCGACGAACAGACCAACTTCCAAGCTTTGCTCCTGTTTCCCACCGCTAATTGAACCGTTATCACTTTATTTCGCTAACCGAATGGCCCCAGAGTTTCTCGCATTCTCTTCGGCTCTCCGGACCTACCAGATTCAGTCCGAGATGTTCCTTTTCACCTGAAATCTGACGGTTTAGCGATATTGTACTCTCGATCAAAAGGAATACGTGTCCGAACTTCGAGCAACTTTGGAATTTCGCTCGAGATTCAGTGCCTAGCTCTGTTTGTTTGGGTCGTTCCACAAGCGGAGCACTTAGCGGCTTTCGAAGTTGCTGGCAGTGGCTTAGGATAACACCAACCCCAACAGAACCAGGAGCGCGGGGAAACCGATAGGGAGTTCAGCTCAAGAGCTGCCTTGGGGTCTTGAGTCCTAGTTTCACACAGACAGAACATACTACTAAGAAGCGTACATGCAAGAGCAGTTTGGTTTTCGAGCTTGTTTCAGAGTACAGGCTGCCAAATGAACTGGAAGTTGGGTTTTAAAGGATGGTTTCTAAGTTCCTGTGGCGTGGAGGTCGAGCGAGGTGTAGATATTACGGCTGGTGGTAATTCGCGGCGAACCGGTCTGTCAGTCGTATAGACGTAGCATGCTATTCGGGGTCGCTGAAAACTCTTCGACAGCTCACGACCAGTTTCGCCCGTCTTGGTGCTCATCAGGTAGATGCAATACGCAATACAGTCAACCTTATGTTAACCTTGTGCCCAAATTAGGGAGTACGGACGAGTGATTCAGCTGAAATTCAGGCAAATCCTCCGTGGAAGTCAAATCGGTATGTGAACGTGTTTGTCGGATCTGTTAGTCCCTAAGAATGTGTCTACGGAGATTTCGCTAGAAACGAGGTGAGGCTGGAGAGAAGAGCAAACATGTAAACGGAGAAGCCTCAACAGAAGACGTTTTTTGCTTATGCGCCCTTCTGTATCCAGCAAGTAAAGTTACCCAGTTGGCCCCGCCTGACGCCCGATGTGGCATGACAGTGTTAATCGTAGTTGTGGTTGTAAGTGGGCTGGGATACTGTCAGGGCGCCTACATCTAGACAAGAGGGCACTCATCGTCTTCCACTGAACCACCCAAGCTTTCAACTCAAAAATCAAGTCGCGTGGTTGTCTTGACTTGTGTAGGACCGTTAGGAAAGCCTACATTTTTAAAGAGCAAGTGACGTCCAACGTAATGACTAGGGGACTTAGTCAGACCTTTACCCCTTGACCAACCTGGTATGAAAGGCTCTGTGAGTGTCACGCGTACTCTCCTGGATATCTCAGTGAATTATGGGGGAGCACAAACCGCAGTCAGGTCCTGCCTATTCATGACGACTTGTCTTTGACTGTCAGTGTTTTTGAGGCACTGCACGTACATCACGGGAACATTGAGTTGACAATGCTGAACTGCGACAAATAGTTGTTGGCGAAAATGAACAGCTTCATTTGATGGGTTTCACCAACTACGCTGGCTCGGTCATAAGCTTCGTGCATCAGGTGACCGGGTGCCTCACCATGCCCTGCCTAGTGAGTGACTGAGATATATGGTTTGGATAAGCAGTGTGAAATACTCCAAAGAGTCTTGGCTTCGCTGACGCATGCCTGCGAGTTTAGGGTGTCAAAGACCCACCACACCAATGGTTAGAGTTACCGTTATGGCGACGTCACACAAACCGTAGCGGTTTTGTGTCTGTCCCCCTTGTTTCCAATCGTTAGCGCATCGTCCTTTCTCATTTCGTTCTTAAGGTTTTTTCCATATCCTCTCTATCCTGCACTACCGGTTGCAGTAAGCTGCAGTGACCCGAACTATCATGCATGCTTACGCGGTTCATTTTAACCAAACGAAGGTTTGTGTCTACAACGCAACCTTATGAACAGTCCCTAGCCCTTCGTCCCGAGAACCTTAAGTACTTCCAAAAATTTGATCATCCGATAAAAATTGTGTGTTGACTGATTGGAGCTTGTTCGCACTGAAGTCATGCACAGGCGAGTACTTGGTGCTGAATCAGAATCCTTAAAGCACAAGCAAAAATCATCAGGCTACGGAGATTGGGACGTATGTCGCATATACCCAACTAACTTCTACTGAAGATAACCGTTCTTATATCCTGTTTTTAACGTTATTAGTTGGGGCATGACATGCGTCTGACCTCACTAACAAGCATGCTGTCACAGTCGGACCGCCCGGCCACACTTAGTGTGTCCTGGGTTCATGATAGGCGAAGTTAACAGATGTCGTTGGGTCAATAGCACTTCTAGCGTCTTGTTTTGGAGAGATTTTCAGGTGAATTTATCTCGTTGCTGCTACCGGTTTCGCTCTTGAGGCTCGTCAGGTAGGCCTAGCCCCCGATAACCTTGTGCAATTGGCGAAATGCAGTCGCTCGCGAATTACTTCAAGTGGGATGTTATTTCGCCAATTGTGTGCAATTTGGTGTTTAAGCAGAACATAAGGTTGGGGAAAACTCGGGACTACACGTGCAGTGAACATAAGGTTGGGGAAAACTCGGGGACTACACGTGCAGCCTAAAATGGATGAAAGGGGCAGCCGGATGTCGAGTTTTCGGCAGTCCTATGGGTAATATGTTATGCCATGGAAGTGTACCGCGACACCTAGAATATTCTGTCAACTGAAACATGCAGCACATCCACTTGGAGAGCATGTCAAAAGAGATTCATTTGCGTCTCCCAGTTGTTTGTATAGGTCCTCTAGCCTGCCGTCCACTGCTCTTTTGGACGCCCTTCATTAGGCTTATGTCGCAGTTTAGTATCAGAAATAATTACTGGTGTATTGCTGTCGATGATAATGAAAATGATGATCATGCTTCTCAGTTATCTGAATCATCAACAGTTTTTGGCCATCGTTGCATGCGGGTCTGCCTATCTGGTGCAACCCTCTTCTGGACCAGGGAATATCCGGAAAAGTGCATTGTGCAATAGATAGATTAAAATATCACCTTAGTATGCCCCGAAGACTGGTGGCCTCCAGGGTTATCAGATTGTGGAGAGGAGGGAGAGTAGCTCAGTTCAGTCATACTCCCGGAGATCCATCCAAGTTCATCCGGTCTGTGGATCTCTTACAGTTTTTGGCTCCCGTGTGGGGCGACTCAGGACCTTGGGCCTCCAGGGTTATCAGATTGTGGAGAGGAGGGAGAGTAGCTCAGTTCAGTCATACTCCCGGAGATCCATCCAAGTTCATCCGGTCTGTGGATCTCTTACAGTTTTTGGCTCCCGTGTGGGCGACTCCAGGACCTTGGCACCGAGTAGTTTGTAAGGATAGGAAGGGAGCGCTGGATTCGCTAACCATATGCGTGTGCCACAGGGCTCCAGCCTGTCACCAGCCTCCAGAATGCGAGGCTGGTGATGTGGTCACTTTCCTCATCGACATCTAATGAGTTTTAAGGGGTGTTTGGTTGATTTCTCACGCCGCGGTTATGTGCTGAGTTCTTTGCGTCACTTGTGTTGTTTAATTCAGATGCGCCGTGAATATGTATGGTTCCTTGGGCCATGGCTCAGTGGTTAGAGCGCGAACTTACTGGCCGCCAGGTCCGTGGTTCGAACCCGACCTCTCATTCTCGGTTTTCCCTGTTTAGGCTTGGGCAACCCGGCATTATTCCAGCCCTTGTGCATCCTTCGGGTGACATGGCAGTTGTGCACCGAAAGGTTGTTACAGCTGCATGATTATTATTTTTACTGTTATTATGGCTTCAGTCGGGTCGTGTTCTCCATGTTTTGTTCCCCACCTTACAAGAGAAGTCTGGGTATATATTGATGCCCGTGGTCTTTCGAGGTCAACAAATTGCGAGCGAAACAGTTATCGTGTATTTCTAGTCAACCTCTATTTTATGACAAGGTTCCGTTCGTAGGAAGCCTTCTTTAAGTCTGTCAACGCCGATTAATTTCATTTGGACATCGTCTTACCTCATGGTGCGACGGCACATTCTGCGATTAACTGTCCATTGTGCATATACTCAAAATAACCGAACGCTAATTTCAAATTGGCATATAGTGTGGTGCCGACTGTGAATCTTTTAAAGGCTCGCCGTAAGTACTTTGGAGGTCCATTTCAACACACCATGGCAGCAACTCAGCTAGGACTTGGTTGCGTAAGTCTAACCGGAGAGTTTAGTGAAAACGAAACCGTAAGATGAAAGGATCTGATTGGACGCGAATCCCCTAGAGGGTGGCTACCGAGTGTTCGAGGTGGTCTTCATGATTAGTGTGAGTTTACCGTTGTCGAGTCAAAAAGGCCAGTTAGCCTCTACTGCTGGGTTGGTTATTTGTCAACTCATTTAAAGGTTTATACGTTAAAACCTTCAAAGTATGGGAACTCCGATCATAGGGGGACACGGTGTCGATATAGCTCAGTTGTCAAGGTGACAGCCTATCTCTTCAGCAGTGCACTTCAATCCCCCGGAAAGCATCGTTCAAAAACACTTTGTCGAGGGGTGAGATGACCCAAGTGGTTAGGAAGCGAATTTACTGACCGGAAGGTCCATGGTTCGAACCCGACCTGTGCCTTTCGACTTCCCCTGTGTAGGCTTGGGCAACCTGGCACTATCCCAGCCCTCTTGCAACCTTCGTGTGGCATGGCAGCTAGGCGCCGGAAGGGTGTCACAGCTAGACGGTTTATTTATTTATTTATTTATTTATTTTTATAATGCAATGGGAGGACCAGCTTTGTTGTCCAGCTACACCCGTTTGGTCACATCGAATTTCAGTGTTTTGAATTAAGTCAACGAATTTTCTGACACATTTGATGTCATCTACGCTTGGGCTTGAGACTCACATTCAGAGTCGCTGTGCTAGTTCCGAACTCCCTGTATATATTTAGAACCAGTTTTGGTATGCCAGTGGGTACTGTGTCCATATGCATGGCTAGCGGGGGTAAAACACGAAGGCCACCTCGTCACGCTTCGACGCAAGTCACCTGGAGGTCTCTACTGATAAATTGATGTTTGTAAACTCATAAAAATATTCGTTGTATCTCGGCACCAAAGTTTTGATTTTCGGAGTTCTCAATCAATAGGCACCGTGAAATCGCAATTAGATTTAATGTCCGAACCCGTTGCTAAGGGTGCAAGCAGAACGCGCAGGATACGTCAAAAGGTTTGCTTTGGTGTATGCCACGTGGACAGAACTCAGTCTTGGGCTGTCCTCAATAATTACAGTGAAAGTGGGGGAAGTAGCCAGAGACCCTCCTGTAAAAACGATAAAACGCGTGAGACCGTACAAGCCACCCGCGGGTGGATTGAAGTGACTGATAGCTTGCAGGACTGCAGGCATTGTGAATAATGCAAAATAAACCAGTGGTTCCAAGCTGATGGAAGAGTTTGCGGTTCTCGTCATTCAGCTGTAGCATCCTTTCGGTGCCTAGATGCCATACCACCAAAAGGAAGCACGAGGACTAGGATACTGCCAGGTTGCCCAAGCCTAGACAAGGGAAGTTGAGAAGTGGATGTCGGATTCGAACCACGGATCTTCCGGTCAGTAAATCGGCGCTCTTACCACTGAACCATCTAGCCCCTTGCGGTTCTAATACGGGCCATCAAAACTTTATAGGGAGAGTAGACGGAGAAATGTGGCGTCAAACGATGTGGAGAGTAGGGGACATATCGGTGTGCTAGTGCCGGCAAATTTAGGCAGAAACTGGGACACCCCTACCTGGTGAGCCTCAACACGGCCATGGTCTATCGAAGAATTTTCAGCAAACTTCGGGAAAATAAACCCCCATCGGCTCGAATATCGTGCTGACTGGTCATTACACAGCACATTTAGCTGGAGAGTATTGGAATTGCGAGATTCAGCTGAGCTCCCCGGTCTAATCCAAGTTGGTTTGAAAACGAGTGTTTTTGGTGACTCGCGTCTAATTCGGGTTCACACGACTAAAGGAAACTCGGGGACTGCATCTATATGATGAACCCTAAGAAGGACGAAATCGGTCGGGTTCTGTCAGAGTTTTCAGCAACCTTATAAGTAGTGTCACTTCATGAGCAAGTGGTTATTTTCCCGTTGGTATCTTCACTAGGTAGGATTGCTAAGCACAAATCATTCTCGCTTTGCTGTCAGTGGCTTGTACTACTGGTAATGTGATATTGTCCTTAGAATTCCACAGGGATGGCGAGATTCAGCTGAGCTCCCCGGTCTAATCCAAGTTGGTTTGAAAACGAGTGTTTTTGGTGACTCGCGTCTAATTCGGGTTCACACGACTAAAGGAAACTCGGGGACTGCATCTATATGATGAACCCTAAGAAGGACGAAATCGGTCGGGTTCTGTCAGAGTTTTCAGCAACCTTATAAGTCGTGTCACTTCATGAGCAAGTGGTTATTTTCCCGTTGGTATCTTCACTAGGTAGGATTGCTAAGCACAAATCATTCTCGCTTTGCTGTCAGTGGCTTGTACTACTGGTAATGTGATATTGTCCTTAGAATTCCACAGGGATGGCGCTTAGATATGCTGCTTCTGGCAGTACAATCGGCTTTATGAAAGTAGGCAGTCTGTTGAAGTTTCATGAACTCGAACTAGATTCAGGAAAGACCGCTGAGGCAGGTTTGTCTGACAATCACAAGTAGGTCGCCAATGTTACTCTCGCTTATGAGTGCCTGTAACTTCCCCAAAAAAGAATCGATTATGACCTATGTCCTAACGTCTCTCCATCGCTATCTGTCGTTTGAATCACCGCACTCCTTCCAGTCAGAGAGGAAAGTTTGCGGGTTTGACCCACAGGTTGACAAAATCGACGAATGTGTGCATGATCTAGCGGTATACACGCATGACTGCAGAGCTGGGAGTATCTGGAGAGGTATGCGACACGATTAAAGCTGACAAATGTGTCGGAAGTTTTCCGCTATCACTCCCACTGTTGGTGTAATCATAGAATTCTCCTTCCTTCCTTGCTCATTCCTACTTTTTGTCAGTAGCACGTGCAACTACTCTGAATGTAATCAGTGTTCTGTTACCCAGTTTAGTCACGGTACTCTCTGGGGGATGTGAAACCCGGTCGCCTGGATCCATTCGTTCCCGATCAACCGGTCCAGATCGATGTCGCTTCGTTTAACGCAGTTGGTGTTGTTTGTCGTTCTAGCTAGATGTCTCGTTTATGACCGTCCGCTTCAACTAAATGTGCTGCATCAAACTGCCCCATGTTTCAGTTAGCGCAATATTCAAGCTATCGCAATATGTCCTAATGTAACAGACTACTGATAAGGCTTCGGAGTATTCTTTGACAGTCCATGACCGGTTTTGAAACTCATCAGGTCGGCTCGGGCTTCCCTCATCCTTGTGCTCTCTTTGAATCCGCAAATATTGGTGCGGTACTTCCAGTTGAAACGGGCTAGCATAAACGAGAGATCCAGCTGGAGTGAATACCAAATTCATTATCGAAATCTTCAGGTCCTTTTTTGGTGAATTCGGATGGACTAGTCAAGGTGCGTGGACTTTAGAGACCGTGAGTTGCAACTGTGGAAGGCGATCCTGAATGGATCCTGTAAATCTGGCTGATGAGGGATCGTGAAGTGAGCTAGTTGCTACATTAAAGTCGAAACATGTGCCGCCCGCCAACGTCCAATCAGTTTAAGTATGTTTTTACTTTGTCCGTTATGCTCACAGCAATTACAACTCACACTCCAAAGCACGTGATACCTACCCTTCCTCTGCGCTTGCGAACTTGCTGGATTATTCCCCACATGACTGGAGACGAACCGTATGTGGATGCTGGAGCAGATAAAGCACAATAAAGTGGTAAAACAGGTAAAACAGTGGTAAAACATTTCCCGTAAAACTTATATGCAGAAGGGAGAAGGCAACCCGCATGCCGGTGACATCTATCAAGGGGCTGATGACACGGAGACAGAACTAGTGGTAAACCCTTTTGGGGATGTTAGTCAACAGGTGTAAATGGGTCAGTGGTGGCAAGACATGATCAAGCTATGACCTTTTAACTTGAGCGAAGTGGAGCCATTTCCTCAATGTATTCACGTGGTCCAATATGAATATCTGTTGTGAGTACTTACTACGTTGATGAGTCCACCGTAAGAATTACGTGTAGGCCCAAATGTCTGGGGGATATGTTCTTTCTTCTCAGTTACTGGAACTGATTGGTGTAGAGTTGACCGATCGTATGATTTAGTTAATGTATGATATGTAATATAAATATAATACTATGATATAATACCGTAGTGGGACGAACCGTATGTGGATGCTGGAGCAGATAAAGCACAATAAAGTGGTAAAACAGGTAAAACAGTGGTAAAACATTTCCCGTAAAACTTATATGCAGAAGGGAGAAGGCAACCCGCATGCCGGTGACATCTATCAAGGGGCTGATGACACGGAGACAGAACTAGTGGTAAACCCTTTTGGGGATGTTAGTCAACAGGTGTAAATGGGTCAGTGGTGGCAAGACATGATCAAGCTATGACCTTTTAACTTGAGCGAAGTGGAGCCATTTCCTCAATGTATTCACGTGGTCCAATATGAATATCTGTTGTGAGTACTTACTACGTTGATGAGTCCACCGTAAGAATTACGTGTAGGCCCAAATGTCTGGGGGATATGTTCTTTCTTCTCAGTTACTGGAACTGATTGGTGTAGAGTTGACCGATCGTATGATTTAGTTAATGTATGATATGTAATATAAATATAATACTATGATATAATACCTTCAGGTAGTGGGGGCGAGATGGACCAAGCGGTTAGAGCGCCAATTCACTGACCGGAAGGTCCGTGGTTCGAACCCGACTTCTGCCTCTCGACTTCCCTTGTCTAGGCTTGGGCTCCAGGTTGGGGGTTGGAGCATGTGGGATGCGTTGCTTCCTTAGGGATAGTCTACCCCAGTGGCCCGGCGCCGCTGCCACGCCATCAGCCCTTTTGAACCAAAGGCTTTGGTCGAGTCCCTCCTCATCCTGGTAATATGCCATTTCATGAGCTTCACAAACTCAGAGCTAAAATTCCTTCAAACAAAGTAACTTCTTGTGGTCTTCCAACTGATTGCCTCCGATCTACTTTATTATGCTAGTGGGTGTCAATCTTTGATGCGCTGATGAGTTGGCTGGTTGTTCTAAGACAGTGATAACGTCTTGAAATTTCAGTTGAAACTCATCTTGCAAGCAAATTCAACCTATGCTGAGAGGCCGAGAAACGCCGATTGACAACACTGCACAGCTGTTTCCTACTTGTTAGGAGTCCTCATCAGTGCGAATCCTCTGAATCCAGTGATATTCAGACCCACGACCCTTTTGTTAGCAGCGGTACGGTTTACCATTCAACCATGAATGACCGATTAGTAGTGTGTTCGATCCGCACACCTTGACCATCCATCCTTCAGTCACACAATTCATATCACGTGACTCACTGTCTCCCCGAATGTGGCACTCTTTGAACAGCTCTCAAGAGTGACGTGACCTTTAGATTTCCCATGAATATTCGGTTGCCCATTGCTGGCTGCGTGGACGATCTGCTCTGAAGGTTCTGGTTCCCCCTGTTGAACGCGAGAAGGTGACCAGCAGAGTTTTTGAATTCACTATTTGATGTCCTTTCATGAGGACTGACGTATGCCGGTGTGCATTCCACAGGAAATTCATATTTTGAAATCCTCGGTTTTGAAGCCTTAGCAAGTCCCGGAATAAGGTTTGACGGCGATGTGAGTGGTCACATCTACGGGAAGTCGGGTTGTGGGTGTTGTTTCTCGGTGTTTTCGCGCAGGAAAATTTCTCCCTGAAAGAGACCCTGGATTGACCGTACCTGCAGTGTGGGCGTTCTCTGGAAACGCATCAATAATGAGGTCATCTTCAATCCAATCAGCCGATGCTACCAGTCAGCGTGAGTTTATTTCGCACCAGTTGAGGTGCCCCTGAGTTTTTTATCTGAGGAGGCGTTAAACGCGAACACTACATCTGTGACACGGTTCATTCTGTACAACACCACATTGTGCCCCCATCCTCAACAGTCCACCTATGCTCTACCCATAAGTGTTCACTGACCTCTCGAATGAATAGTTCTCAGGTGCGGACGACTGTTTATGTCGAGTGCAGTCAAATGCATCTCGACTTCCCTTGTCTAGGTTTGGGCAACTTGGCAGTATCCCAACCCTCGTGCTTTCTTTGGGTAGCATGGCAGCTAGGCACCGGACGGGTGTTACAGCTGAACGATTTTTTTTCCAGTCGAATGTTCCTTCGAATAAAGGGGAGCGAAAAAGACAGTCCTAGTCTATATTGGTAGCTATTGTTGTTCCGAATTCCAGTAGCTTTGCTGTCATTCCACTGTGCTTGTACGCGATGTAGATGGTCATGCTTACGGTCAACAGGTTGAGAAAAACATATTAACCTTGCCTCAATTTCTTACATTTTGTTTTCCTATTCAGTTTATCCATTGATATCAGAGGAGAGGTTCTCGATCAAGCAATTAGCACTTTCAAGAACCGGATTAAAGTTAAACTTGAGCACTTTTTTGTATGCGTTATAAAAACTGTTTTTCGGGGTAATCCCTTACCGTGTACAGGAATACGAAGCTCAGCGACTCTGGACCGAGTTGGATGACCGGCTCACTTTCATCCTGCTTACAAGGGAGAAACTCAAACTTTCGGATCTCCCGTCGCCGTCACTGGGTGATAGGCATCAGCAGCTAGAAATCGAGGCGATGATTGGCGATGTAAACCTGTTTCTGACACCCGTACAAGATGCAAAACACGGTGCGGAATTTGAAGGTCAGTTCTCCATTTCAACTTTCGTGGTACAATAACAGCACTGGCACTCCTGACACTGACACCAACCTGTCTCCGGAAAAATTACGTGATATAATAAACTACTACAAACAACACAGTAGCACAATGTCTCTGAAAAGGTTTAGGGGTATCTCACTGTGCTTATGCGAGTATGTAAACTGCCTTCACTTGCTTTGGGATCGTGTTGAGCTGATAACGCTGTAGTTTCCGTTTGGTCTCCACAGAAGTACTTTTTGTTCGACTGCAACATCTCGCATGCCGTTGAATTATATTGGGGGACAACCATACGTGATGCCAGTCGATTTTATGGACTAAACTATACCAAATATTACACCATTCTCTTAAAATATTCAGTTTTCAAAACCCATATCCATGCTCATCTGAATCTATAAATGCCGTGCTTAAATAATACTCATGTGGTACTCTCTCTGTGTAGAGGGTGTCTCTAGTGATGGCTCTTCCGTTCCTCTCTACTCCACTTCATCTGTAACAAAAATAGCTCAGGAACCGGGGAGAGATTCGGACTCATTTCGCGTGGTGAACCACTGAAGCGAAGTTATAACCCGAGCTTGACGAGGCTTAGACACACACACGTATACACAAAACTCAGTGTGACTGACTGCTATATGATCTTCGTGGTAGCTATCTGACAGACTGTCTTGTGACGAAAGAACCTATCTGGACACACCTGCGCGAAAGCCCTCCGTGGGATTTCGGCATTCTTCATTCACAACCTTGTCACAACTGGTCTATTTTTGGGAAGATATCAATCCATCCTTCTAAGACTTGAAGGATTTGCGAATTTGTTTCCACGTCTTGGTACTATCACTATTCCGATTGGTCAACAATAAAAGAGGATGGAAACACCGGACCCAAGTTCCGCCCATTTTCATACTAATCAGCGCCAGATCATCTCCTTGACCGTTGCGAGAGGTGAACTTCAGACAGACAAAAGTGCAAGCAAGTTCACATTCCCCAGCTTGATGTCTGTCGACCGTGTGCTAATTGCTTTTCAGTGTCGTACCCCCTCCCTCCAGAAACACTTTTGGGAGATCCCGTCGGTCAGAGTGTTTGCAGAGTGGTGGTCAGTAAGAGTCGTTTTTTACAGAATAGATGGAATTTCGCTCGGATGGAGTAGAAATGCCTCTATACTACTGTTTCGCATCTGTGAGATACGAGATCAGTGACTTAGGCGCTAACTTATGGACCTGAAGGCCCGTGGTTCGAACCCAACCTCAGCATCTCAACTGCTCCTGCCTTGGCCTGGACGACTGGGCAGTATTTCAGCCCTCATGCCTCCATTTGTTGGCTAGGCAGCAGGTTTTAATAGCTGAACGATTCGATCGCGATCTATGACAGTCATATCAGCACAAGGTAGTCAACCTGCGTAAAGAACGTTAACCCCATCCGACTGATTTTGTGTAAGACCCACCAGGGATATCGGAGGTCATTCAAAGAATTCCAAACACGGCTAACATAAGAGTAGCTCTCCAAAGGGGGAACACTGCGCTGCGCACTGGTGCAATTGAAGGATCTCCTCCCGGCAAACAGAACCAGGGACTGTGTCTACAAAATTAAGTGTAATGACTGCACCAAGGTCTATATAGGACAGACGGCCAGGAACATACACATCAGAGTCGGAGAACACAGTAGAAAAATAAACAGGCCGCCGAGAAACGCAAATGAATATCAGGCGTTACTGAAAGACTCGGCAATTGCGGAACACACACTGGACACGAGACACAAAATACACTTAGAAAAGAGGACTACGGTCCACATCACACAGACTGATCGCCGAGGTGGTAGAAATCGCCAAGCATCCCGGTGTTAACAGAACAGAAGGCGTGGAACTGCCTAGCGTGTGGAGAACGGTCTTGGGTCAGACGAGCTGACACGTGTCGGCTTGCGGTCATCAGAAGGAAGTGGTCATCATCTGAATTCCAGTGGACCTCAATCCCCCTCCCCAAACCAAATTGTCGGAGCACTCACAACCCCACAAAGACCAGGGAAAATCGACCAGTTGCACCCGAGGTGAATCATCAAGTAAAACACCATGAAGTGGAAGATTAAGAAACGAAAAGCGATCGGAACTAATTTTGAACTCCTCCAACCCATCAGTTCAAGATTTTGGCACCCACACTAGCCGACAAGAGCCGTTAATTGACACTCAACACTGATCTAGTTTGAAGAGGACTCACTGATTGGTTCCCCGTCTGTCTTATAACCTGGCCAATTTAGTGACCTGTTCACTTGGCCTGATGAAGCTTTTGTGTCAAAAGCGAAACGATAAAAGCACGCGTTCACTCTGAACACCGGATAGTTATTGAGGTACCGTACATAGTGCCATGCTATTCTTCGTTGGCTTAAATCGATAGTCCCTCTGTGAAATGTTTCTGCGATCGATGTTTCGTGTACAACCAGGGTGAAATTTACAGCCTATTCAATGTCAGTGTAATGAAGAAAGGTCACAGAGGCCATTTCCATTGTGATGTCCACTTTTGTGAAGTAAGTGAACCATTTAGGAGAGAAGAACATGCTTCCTTTTCTGTTCTGGTCCAGTTCTTTCCCCCTTTCATGTTGACCTTATGAAATGCCTGCGTGCATTCTCCTTTCTTCCCGAGCAATAGATGCCTTGAATTGGGGTGGGAGGTACGTTGTGGTTAGCGAGCAACTTGCCAGAAACCGTTTTGGTATGATCGCGTTTGTACACCCTTCTTGTTCGGGTACTGTTGGACCTTGGTTACAGGTGAGATGTTTCCAACCCAATTGGATAACCGCGCTTAGAGTTATATAGGGAGGACGTGAAAGGAATTTGCTGGTCGTATTTGACAGCATTTAACAGTCAGAGTATCGTCAGGCCCTTTCTCGCTTTCGACGAGGATGAGTCGTTCATCCAAGTCTTATGTTTGGCAGAAAAGGTGTATACTCTACTTTAAGAAGTGCATGCTGAATGAGTTATATTCATACAGCTCCTGTGGAATATGATCTGTTTTGGAGTGAGGGGTTACTCCTGATTTTGCCTGAAATGCATACCTTCAGAACTACCCCCTTGGAGGATCCCCATATTTGGACGACTTCACTAGACTACAGCTCAGACACTATTGCAGTTTACCTGTGGTTGATTTGGTTTGGTTGATTGTTGTAATAACGGTAATGTATCTGCTCAGTTCTCTGTTTGGACCTTCCAAGCTAGCGTTCCCATCAAAACAACCACAAAAGGAAACTACTCACAAGGTTACTGAAAACTCTTCGACAGCCCACGACCGGTTTCGCCGTTTTTGGGGCTTGTCAGGTAGGCGCAGTCCCCTAGTTTCCGTCGCCCCAAGAAGGGCGAAACCGGTCGTGGGCTGTCGAAGTGTTTTCAGCAACCTTGTGAGTAGCTTCCTTTATGAAAATATACTGCGATATCTCGAATATCGTGCCAACTGAATCATGAGGCGGCCTGTGTGCAGCACATTCAGTTGTAGAACTTCAGATACAAAATATGCAGTTGAGTCGCTCGTGAACACAACCAAATTGATTTGCAAATGAGTGTATTTCTCGGAACCACAAAAGGTGTTTATTAAGTGCCCAAAACCAGTTCAAAAACGCTTGTACAGTGCGTCTGTATAAAGTGTATGAGGTGACAACACTCTGGGCCTTCTGTATGCGCCACTCTCAACCGGCTTTCAGCGGATATTGGATCATGATTCCTTGTCAGGTCCAGACCTTTGACGAATCAGAGCTGGCCTTGATGCTGGACTGGCAAGCGGCCCGATCTTCGGACCAATCGCGTGCGGGACAGGCTCCTTGACCATAGCAACGCCTAACTGTAAGCGGTGCGGGATTCCGTCCAACAGTCGTCCGGCGCAAAACTAGAAACGGACTCACGTAGGAGCCAAAATGATACTTGTAAATTTGATAGTTTTCGAATTTACGGCTTGCCCGCAGGTTCATACACTCGAAGAACGAACACTGTTCAGCTCCGACGCTCGCTTTCGGGAACGATAACTTCAGTGTTTTTTTCTGTGACTCAGTCTCATTTCGTTTAAATTATTTAACGCAGTTGACCAATCATTTCCAGGTGAGCTATCCGTAATGATTGCCGAAGAGGATTTTCGGGGACAGGGATTGGCTGCGGAGGCAGTCGCTGCGCTGTTGCAGTACAGTTCTTCGCATCTGCCCAACAAAATCTCTTCCCTTGTGGCCAAGGTTTCCCTGGATAATCCGGCTAGTTTACGACTGTTTGGCGACCACCTTGGCTTCTGCGAACGCAGTCGATGCGAGGTTTTCAATCAGGTGAGGTTGTGTTCTTGAAGACTAACAGGGGTGTGTAGCCGTTTACAGTTCTTGGATTAACTTAACTATCCTACACTGGCTTTCCCACAACCACGTAGGAGAAAAGCCGAATAATTAGTTCACTTAAAACCACATGCTGTGTTTAACGGCTTTCATACCGCGAGCATACAACTTAATTTGACCATCGCGGTGTTTGTCGTAGATATTCGTTTGCTGTGCCTTGCCAGCGTAGCTTCAGTTGAAGCCTATGATGTGTCTGATCTTGAAAAATGAGATGTGTATAACGTTGAATAAGTCCTCGGTGTACAAGTGCCATACGGGTCGATGCAAGTTTGAATTTCAATCGATTTCCAATCTACTCAGGCGCATAGAGGAGCAATAAGACAAAGGACGGAGCCGAACCAAGGAACTCACACTCGGTAGCGTACTTTTAGACAAAAATCAATCAACAAACACATCGATATCGACCCAGTCGATCAGAGCAAAAGAACCACACAGTCATGGACCATGAACTACATGGGAGATCAAGTAACCTGACGACGAACCAATGGGATCGCAGAAAGGAAGCTACCAAAAATAGAAGGCTACTGAGATCTTTTCCAGATAAGCCTCGCCAAAAAATTAACCCCCGCCACCCAAAAAAAGATTGGAAAAATGAGGATATGAAATGTGTGCTTTTATTTTTTATTGAAGCGGATGAAACTGGGACATGTTATTAATAATTTACATAAAAAGGTCCGTTTTTCGGTACCTTTGCCTCCAGTCGAACTCACAAAAGTATCTGTCAGCTAAAGATAGGTTTGTACCGAATTGGCGTTTATTCTACATCTTTTCGACGTGCCAAAGAGATTCGATGATTTGTGTGTGAGCTCCAGCCGTTGGATCTACAAAGTTTTCGGTATGGTTAACAGTTTCGTGAGTGTAATCCGAAAATCCATTGCTGGGAAAGGACTCGCCCGTGGCTAATGGATAATTCCTCCGAGCAGAATTTGATTTTTGCCAAATTTTTGGACCAGCAATAAATGAATGGAATTACTGTCCTAAACTCCATCCTGGACCGCTCCAGCCAAATTCCCGTTCGAAGACTGATTTCTTACCGACACTGTCGGACACTACACCTCCACCTGTTACAAACAGTTGAAAGTGTCATTTGATGGGCATTGTTGCATAAACGTTGCTGATGGATCACTCCGTAGCTTTGCAAAAAACGTATTGCCGTCTCCTTGTCATGAACGAGAGTTGAAAGCGTCAGAAGGCTCATCTACGGTTTTACGTCCGAACGGAGAAAATTTTTGGACAAAATGAGCCTAGATGCGGATAAGGAATTGTTCCATCAAAATTAGATCAAGGTTGTGTGCGTACATTAAATTGGAGCTGGCGAAAAATGGTGGGGACTAACTTTTCGCACATGCACTTTTTTGCAATGGTGACGGAGCTTATCTGGAGAAGATCCGGCCACTGAATCAACCAATCAAGGGAGCGATCTCAGACCACAAAGCAAGAAGTAGACGGCCTAATCACAACGAGAAACAGAACTATCAAATCGACTATGCCAAACGAATCAACCAAGTACAAGGGAGTCAGACCGCAACGCAACTCAGATTCCAAGGTGACTAACCAAATTGCGCGGAGACCATTTTCGGGACTAACCAGTCGCTTTAGAGCAACTGGATATGACTTAGAGATTATGGAAGCACAGGTAGAAGAGGAGGAATTCCCTCACCCAACCGTGCACTGACGATGTCATCTCGATTTGTGAAGAAGCGTTTGCAACCCAACTGCCAAGCTCGGCGAACAGACAAACAACCAAGCAGCGCACCTCAGCTACTTCTATCCCGCAACACTGCAACCTTACTCTTTAATCTCCAAGCTATATTAGGCTTAGATTTTCACTACAGACTGACTTTGACCGGTTTAACGCAACGGACCGGTTCTTGACATGTAATCTGGCTGTCAGTGTCCTAATTTAGATCGTTTACACTCAGTAACCATCTTCATAAGACAATCAACCAAATCAGTAGTCGAGTGGTTTCTGCGTGTTTACGAGCTCTGGCATCTCCACACGGTTTCTATGGCTTTGAGCCTAGCTCAGATTCAGTCTTTCCGAAATCTTCATTGGTTGAATAGCTTTTGATGTGTCTTCACTTTTTCGACCACTTCCCGAAGAATGGTGCTCTAAGTCATCCACGATGTCGTTACCAGTGCGTACGGAGGCTGGAGATCCACTGAATTAAGCTTTTTATTGATCGAACAATATCGGTACCTTCTTCTTTATCTAGTGAGTAACGAAAACACCCCAGTACTGATAATCAATATTGGTTATCTCATTAAATTATTAGTAATTTTGGTAGTAACTCACCATCTAATAGGGTTATAAGCGTATCTTCTTCGACGGCATCAGATTCCTCACTCGAAATGTCACCACGCTCACCTAAGCCAACAACCGTCACTGTTAGATTAGTCGGAGTTGAACCACGGGTTCAGGCGGGAAATATTAACCGATCGATTCATTTGGTACTCACCGACCAATTATATTCATCTTTAGCTGAAATACCACCTGGCCGACGTACTGAATTCCCACTGGTCAAGGTCGGGTCTCTTCCACCAACAGGCATGATCAAATCAGTAAAGGTTATTGGTCAAATGAGCGCATTCTAACTGACTGATTCGATTGATCGACAGAGTGAGAAAGCGTACTCACCTCTGTCGTGAATCTACTCTAATCTTGAAGATACAACCAATGTCACGATGCTTGTGACTTTGTTGTTATTTTCTAATCACTAGCATCTGACGATCAGACAACACACCCTTATTGGTTTTTGAGGAGGTCACTATCGATCTGTTGACGATTTGGCTAACAAACTTTTCGCTATCACTAGTGCGCAGCCGACCGAATACTGTCTCTTTACTTGCCTGTGGTGGTACAGTTTTTTCCTCCAGAGAATCTGGCACACGTTGATGTGATTGGCTAATTGGTTGGTGGATTCCTCGTCATCTTTCCGTCCGTCTGTCTCTTACACCCAACTGGTCCCCCCCACTGAGTTTCGGTTCATGTTCTGATTGGTCCGCTTGCAAAATATATTGCGTTGTGGTTCGAAACTCTTAAAAAGAACCTATCCAGTAACCGAATAGAATGCAAGGAATACAAACCAAGACCCGACATAAATTGCTAACGAGACAATAAGATAACGAGTGAATTATCCTCCAATGAACCAGACACGTCAATAAATATTGCATGCTGTTTGTAAAACAAGGGGAAATACCCATCCAACATCAGACTAATGATGTCACCTCACCGGACGACAAAACTTTCGCGAGCTGACCGCCACGTTGACGATCATTTGATCAGTAACCAGGAAGCGTACCCGAACCGACGCACCGTGCCAGCAACTCATCTGTCACCGTCACCGAATCCCGCTGTTATAATGGCGAGAGTCAGCTCACGTGTTCCAATGCATACGGTCGAACAAGTGGATTCAGACGAATCGGCGAATCAGAGCTGGCCTTGATGCTGGACTGGCAAGCGGCCCGATCTTCGGATCAATTGCGTGCGGGATAGGCTCCTTTGCCATAGCAACGCCTAACCGTAAACGGCGCGGGATTCCGCCTAAGAGTCGTTGAACGCAAAACTAGAAGCCAAAGTGATACTTGTAAATTTGATAGTTTTTGAATGTACGCAGTCGCCCAATCGAGCACAAACTTTTCAGTGGCAAGGTACTGCAGTTGCTAGATAATTTCCAGAACACCGTTTTTTAATCAAACATCTTTTTTGCTATGGTGTGCATGAATCGCTTTCATGGCCTGTAAGCTATGCAACTTGGATCATCAACAGGGCTATTGGTCACGCTAATGTTCACGGTGATCATTGGAAGTCTGTCTGTCTATCTATTTTTTCCAAGGTCGATTTGGTCCCGCCTTCGGAAGCGTTGCATTTTACCAACTCCAATCCCAGAGGAGACATTCTTCCAAGCGTCGCACAGCTCGTGACAGGAAAACTCCTCACCAGGTTCCCAACCCTCGCAACAAGTGGATGGCACTACCGTGAACACGACTTGACCACGTGGCGAAATTGTTTACTACCTACATTGTGATGGTGTTTGTATGATGCGATTGTGTACAGACTGTGAGATCGTTCCATCCGGAAGTTCGTGTGGTCCCAGTTTTCCAATTTGTGTGCACCTGTCTCGAAGGCATGCGTTTGTTTGGAAAGTTCCATGGTCGCGCTAACCGCCTCTGTCGTTTTGACGTGATTTTATTCAGGCACAAAGTAGTGCCGTCCCTTTTCTCTGTAGCGTCCATTCGTTCTGTGAATGTGAGGTGTACAGTAAATAGTTGCTTATTAGTAAGTGGGTGACGTTGTCCTCCTGGGGCCTGGATCAACTTCAGGTGGTATTAGTGCCCTCATGGAGTGTCTTACATTCGAACCAACAGGCAGGTTTACACGAGGGTAACATATACACCTTACTAGTTCACAATTAAACTCTACTGCACCCTACCCCCTCGCAGCGAACGCCGTTCAAACTGATCGCAAATGGTCGCTGCGTAGAGATGGACAATGAAACGGTATTGTGTACTTCCACACTTTATCTTTTAGACTAGCATCAGTTCATCCCGTGGAAAGGTCATAAAGCGAGTTCCACACAGGAAAAGTCAAAAGTGCTCATTGTGGGCAGTTTTTCCCTCACTAGCAGATTGTGGAAGAACTGTCCAACCCTAACTTTTGCCATATTTGGTACTGGGCATAGACCGCTAGGGCTTTCCGCTCGCTTTCTTCTGATGTAGTTCATCTCTCCGGAACACTCACACGCTATAAGCTCAGTCGTAAACTGCCAAATACGAGCCCAGATATTTCACAGTTCGCATTTCAGATAAAGAATGACCATGATGCGCCAGCTCATTGTATCTATGGCTTGAGAGCTGTACTAATCCCAAAGGATTTAAGTGTTTTATTGATCGATTCAACCATGTGCAGCGGATGGATTTTTCTATTCGGGTTAGCGAACTCTCAAGTCTGAGAAGGATGAATTCTAACGAGATCTCTCACAATGGTTTCGATTAGCAAAGAAAGACATATTTTGAAATGCACTACTCATAAGGTTGCTGAAAACTCCTCGACAGCCCACGACCGGTTTCGCCCTTCTTCTTGGGGCTAATCAAGTAGGCGCAGTCCCCGAGTTTCCGTCAACCTTATGTTCTACTTGAAACCAAATTGTATGAATCTAGCGAAATACACTCATTTTCAAACCAATTTGGTTGGGATTCAGCTGGGTTCCAAGTGAGTCCCTCGAAAAACCAAATTAGTTTGCAAATGTATATTCGCTAAACACAGATATTGTTATCCCGCCGGGTAACGTGAATCCTTAAGTGAACTAACTAAGCCCAGAAGAAGGAAAGTAAAGTGATAGATTTGGATTTAATGCTCAGTTTGAGGACAAAAGAGTGCAGACTACTCGGTCATTCGCTGAACGTGATTTGTTACTATCCGGTATGAATCCCAGGCCCTTACTTTCAGGTCGCCTAATGTAAATCATAGATTCAGCTAGATAGTGTGACAATTAGTTACTGATAAAAAGTTTCATTCTGGGACATTTTTAGGACACGTACATAATTTTGATCATGTGACTGTACTTATCAGCTCGACTTCTTTCAAGGTCACGGACCGAAACAAAGACAGTCGATTAGCTGATATGGCCAAACTGGCCAAGATACTGTTAAAAGTTCGACCAAACGGGGATAACGAGGATGAGTGGGGAAGTCCGACCAATCTATCTTATTCGACTGAATGCACACGGTTTATCGCCAGCGATGACTGATCAGGTGGTACTTTGAACACTGAGTAAACAAAAGCCTAGGTAGCGCTCGTAGATAAAGCCCAAGAGATTGCCTCCTTGGCTAATTTGACAGTGAGGAAGGTTCATGGCCTGCTTCAGCGAAGTCGATCAACAAAACGGATGAAGGTATGTGTTCGATTTGTGGACAGGATGGGTCGGTAATTCAATTGAGAAACCATCACCTTGATCATTTGATGAGCGTTCCAAGGAACACTTCGACCGACCCTATATCTTGGAAGAATCTCGTGAACCTGAATAAGATGTTAACACCATGAACAATAGGAATTCGGCGTGAGACATCGACCCCGCAACACTAAAAGGCACCAGGCCCTTGCACTCTAAAGTGGGGGTGAAACCTCGGTAATCTGATCATATCATTGAATAACATGGTGTGGAAGCGAATTTTTCCAGAAAAAGTACAAAGTCATCTTTCCCGGGTTCAAATTGCACTTACCATATCCTTCGCTCCAAACTGGTAATCAAAGGGCTCCATTCCTTCGGACGCCCTGCAATTATCGTTTGTTTTGAATGATTGTGATCGTGTCACCCACCAGAGACACCGAGAGTGTCTTGCATTAAAAGATGCTCCAGCTAACTTCCTGTTCCTTATAGAGATTCTGCACATTTAGTCTTGTGGACGCGAGTGAACTTACTGTCAGCATTCTGCGTCAGACAAGACTGCCCTACCCGACTGTTTCCCTTCAGCTTCGTTGTTGGTCTGCTGCTTGAAACCCTTTTTGCCGTCTGTAGTATCTCGTATCCTCACCTACAGGCATGTGGCATACGAATGGCGCGGCATTTTCTGCATAAAGTCTTTCGGGAGTCGAAATAGCTTTGCTACACAATTCGCAAAATTTGCTACCGTCAGACCAATTTGGACCCAATCTGGGCCATATGCTTGCAGAGGTGATGAGGGCGAATAAGTTGGCCCCGATGGAAGACAAAATCACCACACAAACGGAAAGCGCGAGCAGCTTGCGTCGAGTCCCGAGTCCTAGGACGAGGCTATGATGCTGCTTCACTGCGGACCGCAACGCCTCAGAAGTCCGCGACACAACCTCAGCACCCAGTGACCACGCGAAAACTTTTTGAGTCTCACTGTCTGGTGGAAGAGTCGAATCAGTGATACTGAGGCAGTCCCGATGACTTTGGAGAGCAGAAACCTCCGCAATATATGGGTGCCGTTTGGGCCAAATCAGAGAACGGTAAACCTCGCAGGGCTGGTTTTGCATGTCCCATGTGCAACGTAAACTGTAACGAAGTATGATAGCCTAGAACCTGTTCGTTCAACGCTCGACCAGGGTGATCACGTGCTCGCCTTGCCTACTGGAAGCTCTCAGTGCCCAATCAGGTTCGACCAATGACAGTCGATGAAATTCAGTATTTACCCCTTTTAGCTCGTCTGTGGTGTAAGAGAGCTCACGAAGATAATACTGGGTGTGTGGTGTCATTCATTCACGGAGGTAAAGCAAACTGTCTACAGCGTATCTACTGATTAGACGTCCGGCAATCGGGTTGCTGTTGTTCCTCTACGGTAACATTTGATCGACTATACCGGAACACGGGTATAGAATCACTTCAGTAAAACAAAGACAACTGTTCCTCTAACCGAGACGGGCAGCTGTGGTTGCTGATGGTGGGATATCCAAACAATGCATTTTTAATACTAGAGTTCATTCAAACTGCACGTGCAATTGGATCAACGGTTGTCTCAGTGTCAGCATTCAGTATTTTGTCAATAAGGTGGGGGAACGTAGTTTTCATCTGCCCGGCTCGTCCATTCTGTTCTGGAAATCCGAGAATCATTCTAAAATTCCTTTATCAACCGCGGTGCGCACTTTACCAATTTCGGTTAGGAATCAGGTAGGCAACCCTCCACGGAAGCTTCTGTGGATGTAGGTGAACTGAATGGGAGCCTGATTAACTGACCCACTTAAAGCATGCGTGACCGGTTTTATCGATCCGACCAGTGCTCACTCGTTGCGGGGGCATAGAGTTAGTAAAACTCAAGGAAGTGTGTAAATGTTCGAAAAATGTTGAATCGCTGGTTGAACTCAACGAGAATTCGTGCAATTCGTTTTCAAGTAGAACATAAGTTTGACGGAAGCCGGGGGACTGCGCCTACCTGATGAGCCCCAGAAAAGGGCGAAACCGGTCGTGGGCTGTCGATGGATTTTCAACAACCTTATGAGTAGTACATTACAAAAAAATTGAGACCTATTTCGGCACACTATAAATTATCCCCTTGATTTGAGGCTTAATGTCAGTTGGCTCCAATAATTGCCGGGCAACCACGTGAGATGTCAATAATCAATGCATACTGCCTGACAGAGAAACCGATGTCACGCCTACGCCACAGGTGACGTAGGTTCGCAAAAGCCGCTCTGGCCTTCCCAATCCGGATGGAAATATCATCTTTCGCCAGACCACCGGGACTGATACAGCTGCCCAGGTAAACAAATTTGTCTACTACCTCAATCGGTTCATCCGCAAGCATGAGGCTAGGGTTCGAGCCCACCCAGTCTTGCAGTAGGACTTTACACTTTGCAGGTGTGAAGCGCATACCAAACCGCGAGGCGGAATTATTTAGGGTGAGGATTCGACTCACCACGCGATCCGGTGCAGGTCTTGGCCTACTTATCGAACCCGAGCGGCCTGTTGGATGCGTTTCTGCTCAGTTTGCTTGTGTCTTGTAGTTCATGTGGAGATCTTTGTGCCTTCTTCGAAAATGTCTTTTGTCATGCAAATAAATGTGGTCTATACTGAAAGACAGAGGGGCATTCTTGTTCGGAATTACCAGAAATACGCATCTCGCGGGTTTCCAGGGCGATTCGAACTCGCAAACTTTCATGTTTACCGAAATTGAGTTCTTCAACTTGGACTTGAATAATAGAATTTTCTACGTATTTCTTTCTCTCATCTTAGAGTCGCACTCAGGACATCCGTTACCCTAAAAAAACACATTTTTCTCGAAAACTCCACGATCAATGGATTTGAATTAAGACTTGAGTATCCGTCCCTTAGCTAACATGCGTATAAAGTGCTTACGTCACTCCACTAGGCCGTTGCTTTCCCCTTTTGTTTGTACCTGATAGTCCCGCATAACAACTAAGAATGACAATATAAACGAGGGATTCAAGTATGTCTCCCTTGGAAACCAAATGGGTATTTTGTTGTTGAAGTAACTTCCGATTCACTAGATGATTAATTATTGATTACCTCATCGATTGACAAATGATGATAGGCAGAATTCTTAGGTTTTCCTCAGTCAGTCACAAGATTGGTTCACAAACTAGGAAGAGGTTTTTCACCAACGCACGTTCTTTATTCCTGTGCGTATTATACGTCCTCAGAATATAAATGAAAGACTTAATCTGTCTTGTTGTCCTACCAAGTTGACAGACAGAAAGAGCATTGAAGGTTCCGAGGTTTGGTACACTTTCCACCAAGGGGTTTACGACTTGATATCCAGTGAATTCAAAATGTCCACTCATAACAATGGTGGATAAATGTGACCAGAATAGGCTTTTGAGAAAGAATGTGCACCTTATTGCCGAGTTTTGCATTGCGAATTTCACTCAAATCCTGAGAAAAAACGACTCTCAGTAGGCCTCACGATTCCTGAAAATGGGTTTTTTCTGATCTTCACTACCTAACAAAACTCCTGAGTCCAACCCTCCAGCAACCAAAGAAAACAGCAGGGCCTCCGTCAAATTCAGGGGGAAAGTCAGGAGACGCATCCACCTGTTCTCACGATGAGCCGGAGGATAATACTTTGTTTCATGAGTAGTAAATGTGAGTTGGATACACTTTCCATGTTAGCACACAGTCCAAGAGCAACCAGATACCGCCGTTACTAATACAGATAAACTTAACTCCTTTTGGTCACACCTGCAGGTTTATTTGTAACGACAGCATGGCATTACTTTTCAGTTTGCAAGTGAAGCTCACGAGTTAACCGGTGATTGTTATCCACAGGGGCCCATATTCTCACCTTCCGGACGGCATCAATGGATAGTTTGATTCTCACGAGAATCTGTTCCACCACGTCCGTCAACAGTTCTGTTAACAGTTATATATATATATATATATATATATATGACATCGTATACCAGGAGACATTCTGAAAAGCTCTTTTAACTTCAGGCAGCTCGAAACTCCGGCGTATGGCATCTGAGGGTTCTGTCTGGCTACCCACATGGCCAACACTTAGTCATGGAACTCCCATTAACCGACGATTTTAGCTGTTCATAGTGACTGATATTCAACCAGTGACAAAAACGATACATTCTCTTTGCTGAACTGCTTGGAAACATTGAAAAAGAGAGATTCTGTTGGGTTCCGGGTTGGTCTCCCGTAAAACCAAATTTGTTTGTAAATGAGTGTAGTTCGCTAGGGATATCGTTAGTTTGAGGATAGCTTCGAAAGTGAAGTTAGGCTACATAAAAAAGGCCGAGGATGATTGTAAAGCTGTTCTATCCTTAAAAGAAGCCACCAGCAGTGCGCATCTCATGGCTCTGTGCAGGGATCCGAACCCATAAACTCTCGAGTGTTTAGTGAGTATTTCCAATCTAACTCAGGACGGGAGTGAGTGAGTCCTCTCTCTGAAAAGTGATCATTCGAGGAGCCTGTCAACACCCACGTGATGCTTAAAAGAAGCCACCAGCAGTGCGCATCTCATGGCTCTGTGCAGGGATCCGAACCCATAAACTCTCGAGTGTTTAGTGAGTATTCCAATCTAACTCAGGACGGGAGTGAGTGAGTCCTCTCTCTGAAAAGTGATCATTCGAGGAGCCTGTCAACACGTGACCACGTGATGTGAATCCCGCCAATGATGGGTGGATGATCCTATGTCCTCTTTAAGTAAAATTCACTCACAATATCGATCAACCTTTTGTGGCTGAACGGTCAAATCCTCAGACTACCAGCCAGGAGACCTCGGGTTCATAAGATTCCCAACAACGATAAAACAGCTTCCCGGAGTTTGAATGGTCGGACAAAGAACTGTTCAGGAACCATAGCCAGAAACTCTACTTCAAGCGAAGTCAACGAATGTCAAAAAACCCTGAAGCGCTGCATAACTTAATGTACTTGTTAGTTAAAGATGACACTGCATATCTCGTGAATACCTGGACACATTTCTGAAGAAAAAAATGGATTGTTCCACGATTCGTCTGCCGATCATTAGGTAGAAGCGAATTTACACAGTATCAGGAGAGAATGTATCGCCACTCACGGTTCAGTCACGCAGTTCACCTCACATGATTAAGCTTATAACTAAGATTCTTCATAGAGAAATTCTGACTAATTTTTTATCGGGGCGTTTCTATTTCGGGTTTCGTGACTTACCTACTTGATTGGAAGTCTCGATGCTTCCCACATTTTGAAGTCTTCACGTGAAGACGAATCTGAAATTCTTCAATTTTGGACTCCCTCCACTGCTCAGGCTAATCTACACCCCCAGAGTAACAGCTGATTATCACGTGACTGTAGGATTTCCCTGCAGTTGGTCTTTCCCGCATTCCTCAAAACTTACCTAATGTCATGTGGGTGAGTATGAGACCAGCGGGGTTCAAAGCCAGGCCAGTCGTTCACATTGCAGCACAAAACGCTCAATTCACGCGAGCAACAAAACCCAAAAACATGGGTCTTTATTTGAATAGGGTAAATGCGACAAGTTTTACCCCCCAAATGGCGCCCTCCGAAGAAGGCGACTCCCCAGAGTGTGCACAGCAGTGTTCCTCTCCAGGCGTGAGTTGAGTTACGATTCCCCCGGAAAGACCACGAGAATTCGGAGGTTGAATGAGGAACAATAATAGCCGAGTGTCTGAATGAACTGTGATCTGCCCAGCAGTTCCATTACGTATTTCTCGTGCGCGATTCGCCGACTTCGATCCAATTTTCTTAATTCTGGATATCATTTGATCATCATATACACGGAAGAGGGCTTTTCTGGGGTTCATCGGATGCCACCCAGTTGTCATCTCAGGTGGCTCAAAGTCACTTCCAACCAAATGCCTTCCAGTCGAAGTTCCTGATAACGAGGTAAATATATATTGATACAACTTGATGTGATAGGTCTGGTGTGCGCTGGAAACAGATGTCTGGAGTTCAAGCCCCGGATATATGTACTGTTGATGAGCTCTAATAAGAGCAAGACTCGAACCCGGTGAGGAAACAGATGTCTGGAGTTCAAGCCCCGGCTATATGTACTGTTGGTGAGCTTTAATAAGAGCAAGACTCGAACCCGGTGCTTCCCCTGTTTGGTCCGGACTCCGCGGAGAAATTGCGCCAGGACACTAGAATGAAGGATTGTTCAAAGGAGTGTGATGTGAATGCGAACAACGCGACTTGACAAGTTTTTCACCGACAATTGTTGTTCGTCCCAATCTTATAAGTTCGCGTCACTCTTCCACTATCCCGACCTAAAGCTGCAACCTTGACGTGGTGGTTGGGCTTGAGTGCTGCAACGATCCTGCGGGCTACACTGGCTGGAACGTCGTTCCAGAAGATGAAACCACAACGGGAAGGTCCATATTTATGGAAGCAGCGATGCTGCCTTCCCCCGAGGAAGGACGGGTTAGAAAAGGTCGGCTCCAAAAACCGCACACTCCGATCGCCCAACGGTTGACCGTGACCGCCGGCGCATTATCCAATACGGTCGAAATACTTTTAAAACCAAAGAGCCCGGTGATGTTCAAAGGGCACCTGTTGTGCGTAGCCGCATCAGAAACGAGACAGTAATGCCTGATTCCCTGTGCCCTCGGGTTAGGCCAACCCCCTACAGCCGAGCAGGTCAGACTGTTGAGTCCTCGGCTCCGGGCAGGGTCCCCAAAGAAAGGACCACTATCCGCACCCACAGGTCAGTTTTAACACTGACGATTTGTCAAGAAAAATATGCCCTATGTAGACCAATCCGCATCCAAGTCAGGCGAAATTAATTTCTGCGGAATATGACCTTGTCATTTGAGACAACAAATATAATCCGGGATAATTACGTTCAATAACTTGGTGTCTACTGAATGTTTGAGGTAGTAGTAGTATTCCCATCTATGGATAATTGGATACAGCGGGTAGTTTGATGTCGTGTCAATTTCACCTGACTTTTTTCACTTTGGATCAATCAAAATGGGTATATGCACTTAAAGATTTGTAGCATACGCTCGAAACGAAACCTGGTCGTGCAGTCCTCGGGTTTCCGTCAACCTTATGTTCTACTTGAAACCAAATTGCACGAAATTAGCGAATATACACTCGTCTGCAAACTAATTTGGTTTCTTCGAGAGACTCACCTGGAACCCAGCTGAATCTCTCGTTTATGATGTTCTCAGGCAACTGAATGTACTGCGCCAGGCCGCCTGATGTTTCAGTCGCTACGATATTTGAAATATCGCGATACATGTATATCTTTGTAATGTACTACTCATAAACGAGAGGTTCAGCTGGGTTCCAGGTGAGTCTCTCGAAAAACCAAATTAGTTTGCAAATGAGTGTATATTCGCTAAAGTAGTATTCTTATTTGTGGATAATTGGATACAGCGGGTAGTGTCATGCCATGTCAACTTCACCTGACTTTTTCACTTTACTTCAATCAAAACTGGTATATGCATTTAAATATTTGTAGCATTCACTCGAAACGAAACCTAGTCGTGCACTTTTCGGAACCTTTGACAAGTAGACTGCTTCCAAGCCAGTTAACAATCAGTTTTATATATATTAAAGTCCTTTTGAGAGACTAAAGTGTCTCTTCCGATCAATCCACCCCACGCTTAGGTCATACTCTTGAAAGCACGGAGCATCTGTGTTCGGTAGCCAATACTGCCATTGCAGAACAACCTGGGTTCGAACCATCAACCGGAAAATCGATTGGACTTGTATTGATCGTGTGCTGCTGCGATAGTTAGGTTCGATAGCTGGGTTCACACAGTTTAGCAGAAATTATCTTGACACCAAAATCTTGCACCAACATCTAGACCTCGAAAATCAAGCAAAGGAAACGGTGGTCAGCGCCAGAACAAATTTGGTCATCGGGTGACATGCATACCTGATGTTGCTCGAGAACTGATAGGTGACTATTTTAAACTCTGAAAGAGTTCTCTGCTTTTTTTACACGGTTTTAAATGTGATACTCAATACCGTTCCATCAAGTGCACGACAAATACGACCTCTGACAGACCAACTGACGATATCTCTTCACAAGGTGACAAAACGTTTGCAAGCCGATTGCCAAGCTTGGGGACCGGATCAACTGTCAGACTCTCGGACGATGGATATTGAGTCCAACACGCATTTTCACGGTTTCAGTAGGGCAGTCTTTTTAGAACAAACGAGTCTCCCGTGAAAACCCAGTTGATGTGTAAATGAACGTATTTGTAGAGATCTGTCCAATTTGGGTTCAAGTAGAACATAAGGTTGACGTAAACTTGGGGACTGCGCCTACCTGATGAGCCCCCAGAGGGGCGAAACCGGACGTGGACTGTCGAAGAGTTTCTAGCAAACTTTATGAGAATATACCCCGATGTCTCGAATATTGTGCCAACTGAAACGTGAGGCGGTCTCTCTGTTGCCCATTTAATTGAAGTATATTACAAATGAGAGATTCAGTTGAGTCTCCTGTGAAAACCAAATTGATATGCAAATTAGAGTATTTGTCGAGTAGCTGAGGTCTCGTTACGCAGATTGTCCCCAGACTGTCTGGATGATACCGATTAAACCTTTCAGACAGCCGTCAACGTGGTCTGGAAAACAACTGGCCGGATCGGCGGAAGGTTGGTTGCTTGCGCATTGAACGGAAGTTCCTGAAAATGCAGAGTTCCAGCTTGCTCTCAAGCGATCCCATTTTGAATGCGTAACGATTGCAAGTCCTTTTGTCCGTGCTTGCTGTCGGTTTTTTTGCGGGGGTTGACCAATGTTCGGCTTTTATGTTTGAAGCAAGCATCCATGTTAATTTTTTGCTTAGTGAGCTAAGAAACTTCCTAGTTTTCTTTCTACCCGAACTTCTTACAATGGAGAGTCTGTCATAGTTGCGGGAATTGATTGAGTGCACATTGGTTTCCACTAGAGATGGGATGCGTGAACTAACGAACACCACGATTGGGAAATTTGTCTACATGTGAGTTCTGGACACAGTGTAAGCTCAGTAGGTTGATGAGCAGCCTCAGTGCCCTATGACCGATCGTTGGATGGAGGTCAACAGCCGAGTTGGGTACTTATTTTCTGGAGTCAGATAAGTTACCATCAAAAGTTACCCGGAAGATAGAGAGATCAAACAATATGGCATTAGAATTTCAGACTGGTCCGTAAACTTTTGGTATTGTAATGGATATATTTCGATTCTACATCACGTGAGGGTTCCCAAACGCCAACAGTTCACAGTCCATTCGTGATACACTAATGGCATAGCGTGGGACGAGATGGCCCAAGTGGTTAGAGCGCGAATTTACTGACCGGAAGGTCCATGGTTCGAACCTGACCTCTGCCTCTCGACTCTCCATGTCTAGGCATGGGAAACCTGGCAGTATCCCAGCCCTCGTGCAACCTTTGGGTGGCATGGCAGTTAGGCACCGAAAGGGTGCTACAGCTGAAGGAGTTTTTTAAACCATGGCATGGCGTGTGCAAAGTCATTTCACCGAAAGACTGAAGAAAGTAAACTAAGTTGGTCAGATCTCCTCCTAGCTTTCTGAAGTTCTCAGATGACCTAGCCGGCAGCATTGCTCGAGTTGATCCCCGTAACCGTCGCGGAAAAGGCCAAAATCTATGACAGTAGTTTAGCAGACTGAATAACCCGATGATTTAAGCCCGCGAAGGCGCTAACAATGGCGTTCAGTAGTCATCACCATGGAGATCGAGTCATGGCTAACTACAGAAAGCCATATGGATTTACTCTGGGTTAGGCTTTGCAGGCCCAATCAGTTCGATGCGGAAACTGTTGGGTTCATCTACTAGACTATGTCAGCAAAGCTCTGCGTTAATGTCCTGGGTAGTCCGGGACTTGAAGCTTACAACGGCGCTCGAAGCGATTTTCTGTAACCATTTTAGCAAAGAAAAAGTCGTATTAAATGCGGTACTAACAGGGTATATGCCCATGTCTAGAGTGCATCTAATGTGCCGCACGGGCGCTTCTGTATACCCTATGAGTTGGGTTCACCGCCCGTACCCAAGCGAGCCGTCAACGGTCCGCAAAGAAGAGGATCTGTTATGCAAAATGTGCTCATTTGCAAACAAATTTGGTTTCTATCAGGAAGGCCAGATTGCGGAAAGTAACCTCAGAACACCCGGAATCTACTACTCCACCAAACTCTTAACAGGAAAGCCGGCAAGCATCCAGGCCAGTCAATCATTCAATCAATTCAGCAAAAGCTGATGAGTTTTCATGCACGCCACAGAAGCACGACCGAATGTGATCTGCGTTCAGGCATTTCATAGAGG
>NW_008751730.1:949473-967686 GCF_000715545.1 Opisthorchis viverrini | reverse complement strand
ATATATATATATATATATATATATATATATATATATATATATATAGTTGGGTTCCAGGTGAGTCTCTCGCAAGTCCATACAATTTAGTTTTAAGTAAAACAAAAGTTTGACGGGGAGTGCGCCACCTGATGAGCCCCAAGAAGGGTGAAAGCTGTCGTGGGCTGTCGAAGTGTTTTCAGCAGCCTTGTGAGTAGTGTAGGGTCTGCTCTGGTTTTCGGACGGTACATTGTTGTTCATTGCTGTCTGACGATTATTTGATCCGTGTTGAATTACTGCTTTATTCTTTCGAGTTGTGATTTACCATTACCAACATCAATATTATTAGTAATAGTATTAGTAATATTGTTATTTCGTGTTATCAGTTATCACTCCACACAACATTTACGCCAAGGAAACTCATGACGCAAGTAGCAAGTAAGCAGGTGCTGAAGATGCGGTAAAGTCACCTCTCCACGGTGAGGAATCGGAACATACTAACTTCGAATTAGCTCTTGGGTTTTGTGACAACTTGCGTCAGTCTGTCCATGTAAGTGGAGTTGAAAAACCCGTCGCGAGTTGTTCACGAATAGATAGCCTGTTTTCTAGTGTTGAGACATTGTGTCTGGTCCTAAACTCCAATTAAATGTCTTTTAAATGTTTGAATTAATGTCTCTGTAACCGCGGTTTCAGCCTCCTTCCACCCTGTAAACAGTTATTTAGATGCTCAGCTAACAACTGCTTGAAACAGTGGCCCGGTGTCATTCACCGTGACCTACACAACAAGTGTAGGTCCGCATCGATCAGTTTTAAACCTCTCCTAGAAGAAGATTGAGTAACCGAGACATTCTCAGTAAAAAAGAATACGTGCAAATTTCCGCACATTGTCGATAAAAGCATCAAGCGACTCGAAAGATGTATCATCCATGTTTGTTTTTTCCGTATGACCAGNGTTATCACTCCACACAACATTTAAGCCAAGGAAACTCATGACGCAAGTAGCAAGTAAGCAGGTGCTGAAGATGCGGTAAATTCACATCTCCACGGTGAGGAATCGGAACATACTAACTTCGAATTAGCTCTTGGGTTTTGTGACAACTTGCGTCAGTCTGTCCATGTAAGTGGAGTTGAAAAACCCGTCGCGAATAGATAGCCTGTTTTCTAGTGTTGAGACATTGTGTCTGGTCCTAAACTCCAATTAAATGTCTTTTAAATGTTTGAATTAAATGTCTCTGTACCGCGGTTTCGGCCTCCTTCCACCCTGTAAACAGTTAGTTAAATGCTCAGCTAACAACTGCTTGAAACAGTGGTCCGGTGTCATTCACCGTGACCTACACAACAAGTGTAGGTCCGCATCGATCAGTTTTAAACCTCTCCTAGAAGAAGATTGAGTAATCGAGACATTCTTAGTAAAAAAGAGTCCGTGCAAATTTCTGCACACTCTCGATAAAAGCATCAAGCGACTCGAAAGATGTATCGTCCATGTTTGTTTTTTCCGTATGACCAGAGACAATTGAATGAACGGCGGTTTTATGATCAGGCATCGATGGTATCTGTTACAGACGCGTTTGTGAAGTCTTCTAAACGCTAAGTTAATTTTCGATGATCGGTGATTAATTGGTGGATAGAGCTCTGCCGAGATAGCGAATATCTGAGCAACCCACCTTCACTCATCTTCTGTCTTTATGGTAGATCCTGGCTCAGTTTGGAAGAAGGAACTATGTCTACGTGAACCAAACCGAGATGCGGTGAACGCAGGCGTCAGACGCTATAATTTAATTCCAGTCAAACGCTGTTATATCTTCTGATTGGCTAATCTGTTGTCTAACATCTGACCCTGCTCCGGTGCCTTGTGCCGGAGAAAAGACTCACAGGATGGAACACAACAGCTATATTCCAAACAAGCGAGCGCGAGAGCGCGAGTGCGAAAATACAGCGGCCTCAAGCTGTTTTATTGGAGGGACGCTGTCCGAACCTGATCAAATGCTGATGCACCCTGTCTTAATTTGATACAAGACTGTGACGCGCTGCATATTTCGGGGGCGTTGTCCGATCTTAATCAACGCTGACCCGCGCTGTCTGGGTTTGATACAAGGCTGTGCATATTGAGGGGCGTTGTCTGTCTGGTCAGCATCTTGCGGAGCTGGATGTCTCAGTAGATTTCAGACATTCAGTGGTTGCTTTCGGGCATCTGACCTTCCCGATAAGAGCATTCGTCAGAAAAAAGTAGCTTAGGTCCCTCGTCTCATGTAACATTGGTTTGGCTGGTGGGTATTTTGGTTTGAACGCGTGAAGATCTGGGCAACCTAACACAAAATAGCATGTTTTGAAGTTCGGAACGGCTTCATATACTTACAGTCTGTTACAAATTGAATAAAGGGGACTTGTTTCATTCCAACGTGAACGTTGAAACCTCTAATGCCACGGGTTCGTACTTCTACCTCCATCACGAATAGAGATGACGAATTTTTTTAGGTAGCCAAACTTGCAGTGTCCATCAAACCAAAGGCCTATATAAACTCAACGAAAAATACATGCGGGGGGGGGGCAGGTTCCGCAGTGAGGAAACTGCTTGAATGGTTTGTCGTTCGTTCAATCTGTCCGCGTTCACGTAATTTCCCCGGAATATAGATGGGGTGGGATTTCACCAGAACTACCGTTCAGACTGATACAAATACAACTATTCTCGTCTGATGTGGGCAAAATTGGTGTATCGCGTCACTGAATTCAAACTTTTGTCATCCTGTGGGCGTCCACCAATGGTTAGTCGTAAACGAGTGAGCTAATCGATTGTATTGATTAATATGTCAACGCGATAGCTGTTTCCTGCCTCCGCATGTCGACTCTCATCAACCCACACAACTCTTCCCGACTGTGACATCACTTTTCATTTCCGTCCTATTTAGCTTATCCCAGAGGATAGCCAATCGCACGCTTCCGTTCCAAACCATCTAGAGTCTAGATTTTTTGGAACTGCGATTTCCTGCCACTGTCGTTCTCACTTCCAACATGGTTCAAAACGATAGAATGTTTTGCCGTCAAAACTTGCGTCACTTTTCATGAAGAATTATCACACGTCCAAGAGAAACGCTATCACTTTGATACCCCCCCGCCGCACATGAAGACACCCTCCACTAAAAGACTAAGTGGGACCATCATTCTTCCAGCAAAACAGGGAAGGCAAATTACCGGGATAACTTGACAGTATTCTTTGTACAAATAGCTATGTTTTGTATACTGGTGTTTGTTCGTGTTTCCTCAGCAGCCGAGCGTACTTGGTACACGCATGCTTTATAAATTCTCGATAATTTTGTCACCCATAAAATCCGTCCATCGTGAAGTGAAATCCAATGAATTACAAATTAATTTAGGGTTGATTAGAAACTCAACTAAATTGCTACTGAATTTCCTGGGTATTGTATCTCTTCAAGTGTATGCGCAACGCTGAACCCGCCTAGTGTTTCAGGTGGTGTGATATTCAAGATATCGCAGTATATTTTCCTGCGGAACATACTACTCACAAGGTTGCTGAAGAGCCCACGACCAGTTTCAGCCTCCTTGAAGCACACCCAGTATGCACGGCTTCGACGAGGATTCATTTGGGTCTCCCATTTACAAAGACCGAAGGAACTTGCGACTGCGCGCCTACCTGATGAGCCTCAAGAAGGGCAAAATGGATGAAATTGTTGAATAGTTTTCGGCAACTTTCTGAGTAGCATCTTCCGTCGAGAAAATACTTACATATGATACCTGGTCCAGTCCCAAGAACGACGCGGCTCAAACGCCCTTTCTCACCTTAAAACACCTGCCAACAATACCAAATATCGCACATTCTGTTTAGTCTGTCACCACAAGTTCCACCGGGATGGGTTGAACAAGATTCGACGCATGGTGTGTTGTAGTGGGCGGGATAGGCTGACCGGCAGGGGGGAGGTATGGTACTTAGATTGCTGAAAACAACAAGCAGATCTCCTGAGTTGACAGCGTGACCGTTTTTTGAGTGAATTCTTACTTTACTTGTAACCAACGACCAGGTTTCGGTGTACACTCAGGAACTAGACCTATCTGATGAACCCGAGGAAGGGGAAAACCAACAATGGATTCCAACGTCTTTATGAGTAGTAGGTATGGGGCTAAGAAAACAAATGGGCTTCTGTATATCTGGATAACCGGGTGAAGGTCTGTGAGGTGGATGACTCGGACAAACGAGTAGTAGTACGCGCGTTCTTAAAGTGTCTAGGATTCCGTTATAGTTCAGTCCAACGTCGCTTAAGGGAAAGAAAAGACTATAGATGATTCTCTGTTGATAATATCCTCGCAGTTTCGATCGACCTGCACACTTTTTCTTCCTTGATGAGCGTACTACTAACAGAACCGACATAGATGGAATAGTCGATGGTGCGACAGCTTTTGGAATTAATGCCTTCTGTAGAAGGATCACGTTCATTCTCAAACTCGTGGACAGGGCTGAAACCTTCGTGTGGCAAGCACGTTCGAAAGACACCGTACCTGATTCGTTGTGACGTTATTTGTAACTGAATCGTCACGAGAATACAAAATGTTTTATGAGATAACCTGCTCCATCTTGTTAAGGTCATCCCCAAACAAAGCCTCCCTTTGCGCTCTTTCCACCGGGTGGTCTATATGAGGGTATTGTTTCCGAATAAAAGACATACGGATCCTAGCAAACGACGGTTGGGTAGAAGTGGGACACTAATCGAATCAGGAAACCGGATTTCAAGGGCGCAACGACAGTCAGTCCTGACTACACTATCAATGTGATAAGCACGGTGATGCAGCGTTTAACGGCATCTCAGCGCAACCCCCAGAACTTCATTCGGTAGTACCATGGCAATCAACTGACTACACTATCAATGTGATAAGCACGGTGATGCAGCGTTTAACGGCATCTCAGCGCAACCCCCAGAACTTCATTCGGTAGTACCACCTCATGGCAATCAAACTTTACTCGAAGCCACGCAAATCCAACACACTGTGTTGAGAACAATACCCCACCATATTTTTTTTAAAATGTATTCCACTTCACAAAATCATGGCTACTGCATAACCAGGCCGGTCTGCTAGTCTGTTCTAGGGTTGTTACATCCGATGATCACATCAAAAACCGATGTCTGAAATGACATCTTACAAGCGCAAAAGATCACGTTCAATGTGTTCTGATATTCACCGGTGATCTGCGCTTCCGGAAAAGCTCTGGGACAATGTACAGCCAAACAAAACGAAACATCCGCACAGTTGATCTCCCAACACAGAAGAAAAAAGCGTGCATTGTGGCGCAGCACGTGACACCAAGGTCATAGACGGAATTACATCAAACATTCGGCGTGTTTCACACACCGAAACACACGTCTTATGCTGTGGTGCTGGACAGCGGTTGGTATCCATCCTCTCTCAAACTTATAGCAGCATTATTTTGCTCACCACTTGAAGACCCTAGTCTGGATTTTCGAGAACTTATTCTCTATGTTCGCAATGGATAACTCGCCTTTCTTTTACATGCATTGTACTACACTATATACTACTGTATTAGGCTGTCTCATTGTTCTGCGGCTCACGACGGTCTTGGAGCCGCCTTCCTGTGGCCACCAGCCCACAAAACATATTGAGACAGCTAGTCGTGTGTGTATAGGTATTCCCCGTCTCAAGATAATCGATATTCTTCTGGTCGTTGTTTGTTCGCTAAGCAGACCAATTTGATTGAACACGTTTCATTACCAATGAAGGAGTTGTATCTGACTGCCGTTCCCACTCCAGTGCCTGATGCCAGGAAAAGAATTCACGAGAGCTTTATTGCTACAAGCGAGGGCGTGTAAGTGCAAAGGCTTACTTACATTGATTCAGACTGTCTGATGGGCGTTTAGTGAGCACTCATCATCAATATTGATCGTGCTTCTATGGACTGCCTGAGCACTGATCGTATCCGGTCGTGCTTCTGTAGCGTGCCTGAACACTCATCGGCTTTTGCCGAGTTGACTGGATGATTGATTAGCCTAGATGCTTACCGGCTTCCCTACTGAGATTTCGTTAGAGTTCTAGGGTCTCAGGCGTTCCGGGGTTACTTTCGGGAATCTGATCTTGCTGACAAGAGGTGGAATCAATGCGTTGTTAGGGAACGTAGCGATGGATCGGTGGTTGTGCGCTGAGAAATATAGCGAATGCGGTAATATACGAGCTGCTAATCGGAGTTGACCATCGATGGCGATTGGTTGTTCGGTCGGGCGGCTCCATTGGTCGGTCTATTATGTAGTGTCCCGATTGGTTGATGGTCACGTGCCCTTTGTCCTTGACCACTCTGGGATCCACTTTGTGACCTTTACTGATCTGACTGCGAGGCGTTTCTTGTTTCTCGACATTCTCTCTACTGGGTACACCATTTTAATCATTGGCTGCTCAAGTCAGCTGGGTGATGCTAAGAACCAAGAGCCCAGTTCGTCTTAATGATGTTCAATATCACAGTCTTGAGTCACTGCCAGCAGTTTGTGTCGGCTCAGCTCAGCGCCACCGAGCTAAATCGAAGGCAGATGGTCGAATGAACCTGAAAGTGCATTGGAGCACCGGTAAAACTGACTTGCGAGATCTTAGTGAGAACCGGGCTCATTTTATTTGGAAGCTCCTCACCAGACCTATCTGAATTTACCGAGCCGATTGGGATTGGACACGCTGACCACATATAAGTCATACAAACGGTCACGAAAGATAACTTGGAAGCATAAGACCTTTAGAAACGTTAAGATGATAGAAGCTTGTGACTGGGGCATTCAAGCCCCGCTTCAGTGCAGCTCAGCTACTCCAGGTGTCTAGATATGCGACTTGAGCTCAAACTGTCGCTCAGAGGGACATCGAAAGCCCCGAAACATTTTTGTATTATATCGTATCTGTCAGATGTACTGCTACGAAAGGACATGTAAAAGCGCAATAACATGAGTCTGGGCGATCGACCCAGGCATACGATGGACGTTTAAAGCTCCGTAGTTTGCAAAGTAAACGACTAGATATGCTCGAATCCGTTTGAGAAAGTGTAACAGAATTTCATGTTTGGCGGGTAATGTAGAAACTTCGGAGAAGTGCTACCTAGTCATAATTAGCCAGACAGTTTGGATAGCAATTACGTCTGTGTTTTGGTTCAGCAATACTCAGGGCACAAGTGTGATCAAACTGGCCACTTTAAGTGAGTGTGGAGGCATGATTACTTGTTTATGATTCCACCCAAATACGAGGTACAGGAACCTTTCCTTGTTTGGAATTAATCTTACATCTTCGTATCTTAAACTGAAATCCTACGGCTGAGTGGATACAGCACAAAGCTTTGTGTCAACCTAAACAGATTTGCATTGCTTTGGGCGACAGTATTGCTAATGAAGTGATCGCTAACACCCGTCACTTCCCGAAACTTAGATATCCCTGGAGCTGATGTCATATCCAGTCGTTGAATGGCTGGGTTCACAGCTTAACGGTACACCCACTGTTGATTTCAGGTCGTAAAATAAATCGAAAAAAATCGTTCAGCTGTAGCACCCTTCCGGTGCCTAGCTGCCATGTCACCCGAAGGAAGCACGAGGGATGAAGCACCGCCAAGTTGCTCAAGCTAGACAGGAGCGATCGAGATGCTAGGGTTGGACTCGGACCACGAAACTTCTGGTCAGTAAGTTAGCGTATCGAGGGACTCAATCCAACAACCTACCAGACACCTCAAGCTGTCAGATAAGTAATCGCGAAGGGCGTTCTTTGCTAGCAGGAATCAGATATTTGGAGCGCAGCAAATTAGCAGGCAGGAATCAGATATTTGGAGCGCAGCCAATTGACACGGAACGGTACAGTCCAAATCGCGTCAGTAGAACAAGGATAAGAGAATAGATCAATCTTTCGCTGTACTGACCGACGTCCCGGAAGCGGATATCGGTCGGAGTGGGACACATTAGAGAGAAAGAGAGAATATGAAAGACAACGAAACCTGGACGGATGAACTCACAAAGAACACAACTCAAAAAATAATCGAATCATATGGATGGATGGATAGAAGGAAGGAAGGAACAAACAATGTCTGAGAATCGGATATCGGTCGGAGTGGGACACATTAGAGAGAAAGAGAGAATATGAAAGACAACGAAACCTGGACGGATGAACTCACAAAGAACACAACTCAAAAAATAATCGAATCATATGGATGGATGGATAGAAGGAAGGAAGGAACAAACAAACAGTGTCTGAGAACGAACAGGAAACTGTGTGGGGTGTCTCTCAAAACAACAGTCGGATTGGACAGGAGAAGGCTCCAGGAACAACCCAACCAGATGGGAGCAGTGGATCACGCAATTGCGCACAAGACAATGAAGGAATCATGTTGATTTGCGGAGGGGGGACGGGTAGGTAGATAGGCGCTGTGCCTAAGGATATAAAACCTATAAAAAGCATGAAAATAGGTGGGCGACAGACAAGTACCAGTAATAAATAGATGCACGTCAAAAATTCTCGGCTGCCACCAATTGATTGATTATCTGATCAGTAAACATGTCATCAGGTGGACAGGCATCGAAATGATCTGAAAGCGAATAAGACAGATAGTACGGGGAGCGAAAGGTGGACGGAGGCGCACATCGGAAAGATGATGGAATGACTGGAAGAACGGAGTATGAGAGAGAGAGAGAGGGTAACGTGCCGAAACTGAAAACAAGCGAGCTTGAGGCTAAAGGCGGGGAAATCGGCACGTCTGGTGTCATGTGCTTTTTTCTGTGCAAAAGGAGTATACATCGGACAGAAGAGAAAAGAACAGATGTCTGTTCAAACACTTGGCAAGTTGCTTGAGATCCGTGCCCGGTTTGCAGTGTGGTTGTCTGACCAACTGCGATCGACCAGCCCAGGTTTGTCATGATGAACCGCGAGCAAAACGGCGGAAGAACGACAGGATTGTAATAAGCGTGTCCCGCCAAGCAGTTCCTGTGGAAGGGATCGAGGAAAAGTTGCCGGAGGGTACCCCACCGAGACTGTGAATCAGTGGTTCGGAAATGTAGACCAAGATGAATCCGACAGCCAAGACGATGGAAAAACAGAGCGCAAGAGTGCTGAAAGTGGATAGAGAGGGTGTGTGTGTGTATCCGTTGGTGTGAGGTCATTCAGTTTAAAGCTGAAAATAGGGATGCATTATCGTAAATGACGGAGGAAGGTTGCGACCAGCGCACGATGGAGGTGCTCTGATATCAGTATTTCCAGAATTTTCAACGGACGTCTTCAAGTAGTAAACACGAGAAGTCTACGAAGTAAAATGTGACACTGAACGACATAATTCACAGGAACGCTACGGTGATTCTAGTTGGTGGCTGTTGGTCAGAGCATCACGTATATATCTATCCGACTGTCGTGCGGTTCGAGATAGCTCAGTGGCTAAGGCAATAGCTTACGGACCGGAAGGTCCGTGGTTCGAAACCACCGCGGCATCTTGACTTCTCTTGTCTAGGCAACCTGAAAGTACTCCAGCCCCCTTCCGTTGACATGGCAACTAGTCTAAAGCTGAACGACGATCGATCTGGTGCGGTTCTAGTGAGGGTGATAGAAAACAGACGCGGTTGCCACACATGCACACGCCAGGACCAAACATGGGGCCTGTGACTGACCCTAGAAAAGCGAGACACGGCTGGTTTGGTACTCGACATAGCGACTGCATAGCTGGAAGGCGATGACCGAAGTAACACCCACAATCATTAAAATTTCTGTCACAACCCGCCATTGGTTTGTCGAATATGATCGCGGCTTAAAAGGTCACAGACATGCATGCCATACATGTACAAAACAAACGTGTGCTTGTGAAATGATCCAGACAGACGATGGATGGATAAACTGAAAGAATGTGCCTGGTTGAACATTCCAAGAAGTAGTGATAACCTAGGCCAGCATGTAAGCCAATTGAGAAATAACGGTAATTCAAGCTGTGTGGCATCGGGGATCACGTATTCTACAGCCCACGTCTTGGACTGACAACGGTTTTCATGAACCAGAGAACCCCGCTTACAGGATCGGTGCTCTACCGAGGATTTCCTGTTACTCTTAGATGCTTGAATGAAGTAACAGCTTATGAAATATGAACACCTCTGGAAGGTAAACTCGAGCCACTGACCAACAGCTAATCCGTCTGACAAACACCAAGTCCGTGGTGCGAGTTCACTTGAGTTGTTTTCCACCCGACTGCATGTACATACACGTCGACTTCGAGGGTTCACCAAACTTCTACGTCCAAATACGAATACGTTGGTTCACATGAATTCATCCTGATATCAGCTACCGGTGAAAAGAAGGCCTTCGCCACGGAGTTATTTATTAGAATATGCCAACTGAACAGTTACAGACTGTTGGACAGAGAAGCAAAACTCTCATGTGCATCTTGTTTACAAAAATTGAATATCCATATTCTCTTTGAACGCGTCTTCCTAAACTTTCCTGGATATTCATTGACTGTTGCTCAAATTCAAGCACATGTTACTCCACTAATTCCGCAATAGATCTCCCTTTTCAAGAGATGCAAAGCGAATTTACAAGAAAACATACTACTCACATGCCTCTCCCACCAGTAGTATCACCGTTACGTAGCTAGCAACCCGAGTAAAGGACAGTGTCAGTAGTTCTAAGTGTCCCCACCCCCCTGAGCCATTCATACCGAGGTCTTTTCTAATACAATGGTATCCACACAATACAGAAAACAATCGGGGCAGAGCACAGCAGAGTCACTTTTGTTTCTTTTGTGAGAAGAAACTTCTAAGCATGCAATCGCAACAGTATCCCCGTTGAGCTATACTGGATCGTGGGCCCAGTAGACGATACAGCATGATCGTTACCTCAGATGTTGAGTGTGGGTGCATTTCGGAACCCCAACGACTCATTGTGGCATGCGCTCCGAATGCTACAGTTTCCATAAGCGTTTGGAGTGGGCAACTGAGATTTCATGCTGAAATAAAACTCGATCTAATCATTGGTTGCGCGCATCTTACGGCTGCCTCGGTATTGGCAAACACTGTACCCTTCGGGCATCGAAAGATAAGCGGTTTGAGTTAACTGAGTTCAGACAGGGTATAGTCATTTAGTTCACGTCGTCCAATCCAGTGTTGACTGATTCTTCCAGTAACGAACAATTCGGAGATGGCGGGACTCTCCTTCGTTTCGGAGTACGCATTACTCGGGTGGTGAGGCGTTTGTGAAACCACACGGTCGGAAGACACCGTAGTCCCTCCGAACAAAAAGTGACAGACGGAAGGTGCAAGATCACGTGGGAGTAACCATTAGCACACGTGCTACATATGCGTCACCAAACCTCGACTGGCGAGGATTGCCAACCGGGGCGGACAGATCGACTATGTATGAAACCGCATTATTAAGCTTGTTGACAGTGGATTATAGCCGACTACGGGTCGTGAGCATCCTGTATTCCAAACAGTATCATGATTATAAGATTTCAAACCCACTAATAGTGCTCTCACTTACTTTGTACAAGTCACCACCTATAAAGACAGACTTTAAAAGTGCAACTTTTCGCATTTGACTATAAGCCGGAGAGACAGAATAGAAATTAACGGAATCAGCAGTGTTTGGGCCAGGTGGTTCCGCAGCCACATCAAAATAAGCATCACAGAGGGAAAATGATCCTAGTCATTTTGTAATGCACTACTCATAAGGTTGCTGAAAACTCCTCGACAGCCCAAGACCGGTTTCGCCCTTCTCGGGGCTCATCAGGTAGGCACAGTCCCCGGGTTTCCGTCAAACTTATGTTCTACTTGAAACCAAATTGCACGGAATCAGCGAATATACACTCATTCGCAAACTAATTTTGGTTTCTCGAGAGACTCACCTGGAACCCAGCTGAATCTCTCGGTTTTGATGTTTCCGAGGTGTTTTCAGCAACCTCATGAGTAGTGCATCACAAAATGTATATGTATCGCGATATCTCGAATATCGTAGCGACTGAAACATGAGGCGGCCTGGTGCAGAACATTCAGTTGACTGGAAACATCAAAACCAGGAGAGTCTTTCGAAAAACTAAATTAGTTTTCGAATGAGTGTATATTCGCTAACCCTAGTCATGTTTTTCGAACCTCTGAGATCAGACCGTGGGCACTGAAACAAACGTTTTAAAACACCGTTTTTTCATAAAGGGACAACGTCAAAGAGACTGGGTCTTACCGTGGTGTGACAATTTGTACACCTCGGCGACCCATTGAGCTATACTGGGGGTGTCTGCGCGACACTCACAGAGTCTCTCATACTAGGTTGGTCCATGGGTAGATATGTGACGAACACAGTCTCCTGGCTCTCCAGGCTGGGGCTTGGGAACATCATCATCATTGTCAGCTGTAATAACCGCGTACTCGTCATGCAGTGGTGGTAGCTGCCGCAGTTTCGTCCACCGATGATTGGGGAGGGGGAATGGGCGTGGCGGCCTGTTCCGTAAAAGTGGTAATGCATCTGCCCTTCCAGCCAAACACCACTGCCTTGCGGTTAGGCCTTTGAGCCAGAGGGTTTGGATGTGGACACTAATCGTCCTCCCGTCTAAGTGTGGGCGTCCTGGCAGTATCCCAACCAGACCATGATATTCACAACTAACAATACTATCATGCCTAGTCCCAAGGCCGTCTAAGGACGTATCAAGTCTACGTACGCAGATATATTAAACGGTTGACATGTGGTGGCACTCAGAGATGGGAGACTACAACCTGTCTGATGGAGCACTGGCTGCGCATCTAGGGGGGAGGAATATGAATCGACTCCAGCGGACTGAACGGGAATTACGTTTGGAATCCACTAGCCACAATGGTCATTCTGGATGACTGTTCACCGTGAAATCCCCTGAACAAAAGCCTTAATCGCACGTCTGCTGAAACGTGATAAGGCACCAGGACCGAACGGCATGTATCCAGCCCTTTACAAAGAAGGCGGAGAACTCCCACCTGGCAAAACCCATTGGCACTATGTTGAGTGAAAAGAAAGCGCCTATAGGATGGGACGTGGTGAGGGTCGTTCCTGTCTTCAAAAAGAGTGCGTGAAAAACACCTTGCCGTCTTCTTGGATGGGGACCTCGAGACGAAACAAATCAATGGTTAGACACATTAGCAGACATGGCCCCTTCGTACACATGCATCCAAGCTGTTCCCTTCAATGCGTAGCTTCGCCTCCCGTTCTTCTCAAGGAAACGCACACTCACCCCCCTGTGTTGACGCAACAATCATATCAACTGCCGCCTCCAATGCATAGCCATCCACCCGCACTTCCCCAGATATTCGGCTAATGAAAACGCGGTACCTATAATCACACCACAGGTGATGACGATACCATGTATCACGACCACAGTGGTCCTCATGCTAAGATGTTCCTGGTGTAACAGTGATACTACGACTGAGGGGGGCATTCGAGTAGTGTGATTTCTCGTAAGTCCACTTTGCGTCTCTTGAAAAGTGAGATCTACTTGATCTTCGATAAAATCAAATATAAACATGTTTTAAGCAAATGAGTGTATTTCACAACTCAGTCTCAAGTTGAACAAAGGTTGACGACTGTTGATTAGACCGAAGCAGGGCGAAACCGGTCGTGGGTTGTCGAAGAATTTTTTCAGCAACGCTATGAGTAGTATATTGCGTCTATACAATTATAAACTTGTTTTTAGCTTGTTCTAGTCTAGCTCCACCAAGAAAAAAGGGTCAATGAACGCCGAGGCTATTTGGTTGCATTCTGGGACCGGTCTAACTCGCTTTCTCGGACAAATTCTGACATACAGACCCAATTTCGAGAGAATAAACGCACACATGAGGTGGTGTTTTTTTGTTTGACGCCTGACGGCCTTCCACAAAGCAGCCCCCTCCCCGCATCAGTTGACCAGTGGAACACAAACGATTCAAAAACTCACCGATTTTCTGTTACAACGGCACCCAAATTGAGACACCGAATGAGCACCTGTAGCAACATAGTCAACAGCGCGAACAATGAGACACACATATCGGTCAAGTAGTGAAGGACTTTGTGTCGTATTCGGGACAGTTCGGAACCGTTGGCAACAGCTCCACCATGTTGCTCAGACGGCTTTTCAATTATGGTAACCTGAAAACGAAAAAAACGGCGAAGTTGATTTAAGCCAAGTTTAAAAGTTTTAAAAGAAACAAACAGACCACAGGCGCCCGCAGGTGTCTACACCTCACTTGGACACTGCAGATCGAACACGGTGGTACGAATGCTAGTGATCAGGAATGGTGGTTATACGCTGCAGCGTGTGAAGAGAGGCGCATTGATGGTTACAGGGACCCGATTCTAAGATCGTCCAGCTGTAGCACGCTTTCGGTGCCTAACTGCCATGCCACCCAAAGGTTGCACGAGGACTGGGATACTGCCAGGTTGCCCAAGCCTAGGCAGGGGAAGTCGAGAGGCAGAGGTCGGGTTCGACCCACGGACCTTGCGGTCAGTAAATTCGCGCCCTAACCGCTTGGGTCATCTCACCTATCTCGGAAGATAAAGATAGAATAGTACTCTTTCAGTTGTAGTGCTCTTTAGGTGCATAGTTGCCATACTGCCCGAAGGCTGAAATACTACTAAGTTGCCCAAACCCAGATATGAGCAGTCGGGATACAGAGGCTGGATTCGAACCTCGGACTTTACGGTCGGCAAGTTCGCGCCCCAAAACACAGCACTCACGAGCCCGATTCTCGGAGTATAGAGTCGGAGTACCAAGAATCAGGTTCAGTAGTCTGTTCGGATGCTGCTTGCTTGAAAAGACAGGGTTCGTACTCAAATGATACGATTGATGATGCAATACCCAACTGGCGGTTAGATGCTCCACGAACTGACCAGTTCAAAGACCGCTAGTAACGATGCCAGTTTGTTGACTTAAAAAGCTTAGCAGCCGGGAGGAAGGAATGTCATCCGTCGACACTCTACTATGCCCCTGCCAATCTTATGCGACACAACACCGCTGCCGAAAGGAAGAAATCGTCTACCCTCTCCCCGCACCTTCAGACCTTAGAGGATCAAGTATGTGAATCGCGTCGGCTCCATTCGATTTGACGCTACTCTATTTCACTGGGGACAGCGAAACGTTGTAGACAGTCTAGTCTACCAATGTACCCATGAGTAGGAATTAGAACCACCATGGGTTGAAGAGGCTAGGTTTAACAGATGAGCACTATTTTGCCTCTGCGCATAAGCCACATTACCACTTTCCATTAATGTCTCGTTCAGAGGGGACGACAGATACCAACGCAACTGCTGAGTTCGTCGGTCAGAGATGCCATACTTTGTTGCTAAGTCAGGCACTGAATCGTACTCACCATGCCAGAGTGTGAGCGGAAAGGACATTGCTATAAAGACCATCCTCTGTTGAACAAAGAAGTTGACCTATGAGGTTCGATCACCTGGACTGCTTCAGGTGAGTTACTCATGTAAGGAAGCTGTTCGAAGCGGTTGGTGCTGACTTGTCGATCATCTGGACCGCTTCAGGTGAGTTACTCATGCAAGAAAGCTGTTCGAAGCAGGTGAGCACTGCTGACTTGACCAAACTAAGGCACTAGCCCACAGACATTGATAGCTAAACACTAAAGTACTCTCCTTACACAATTTCAGTGTGTATGCTTGCTGTGCACTGTTCACAAATGGTTGAAGTATCTAACCAACAGACGCATGGGTCAAACCAAACGTGCGGTTATGAGACTCAGCTTGTCAACTACTCGCTGAGTGGTAAAAAAAGTACACGTGGAACGCCGGGATGGCCAAGCATTGGGATCAATGGACTAACCTATTGGCTGACACACAATGAAAGCGACAGTCTGTGTGGCTTATCTCATATCAGAGTCTTCATCCGAACTGAGAGGTGACAGTTGGTTGGATTGTTTCCTCAAAATGATCAATCTAAAACGATTGGTTCGAATGCGCTTACAGCGGATAGGCCAGAGCGAATCACGGTTACCCAAAAAAAAGTAAACCAATTAACTTATATTATAGTTATGGATGTGACCGACCGATGAGACACAGGTCACACGAAAACCTACTATTTCGAGCGTGAGTTTGTCTTGAATTCACCTGCCAGCGGCAAAAAAGAAAACAAGAGCGTTGACAATGGCACACTTTTGCGTATTAGTGCATCAGGTCACTGAGTGTTTCAAAGACGAGGAGTACAACTAAGACGGTCGTTGTTTTTGGTTAGTCGGTAAACATGTTTCCGGCACATCGATTCAACCTATATCGATCGCGACCACCGATTGTTGCAGAATAACACGTACGGGGTTTCGAATCAAGTCTTGTCTGAATACCCTGGCGATATGGCCTTTGCTCGAGATTGCTCAGAGATTAGGGAGCGAACTTTCTAACCGGCAGGTCTGTGGTTCAAACCCGACCGTTATTGGAGGTCGTTTATCAAACAGTGTCAATCAGCGAATATACAATCATTTGCAAACTAATTTGGTTTTTCCAGAGACTCACCAGGAACCCAGCTGAATCGCTCGGTTTTGATGTTCTCAGGCAACTAAATGTGCTGCACCAGGCCACCTGATGTTTCAGTCGCTACGATATTCGAGATATCGTGATACATGTACATCTTTGTAATGTACTACTCATAAGGTTGCTGAAAATCCGTCGACAGCCCACGACCGGTTTCGCCCTTTTTTGGGGCTCATCAGGTAGGCGCAGTCCCCGAGTTTCCGCCAACCTTATGTTCTATTTGAAACCAAATTGCACGGAATCAGCGAATATACACTCATTTGCAAACTAATTTTGGTTTCTCGAGAGACTCACCTGGAACCCAGCTAAATCTCTCGTTTGTGATGTTCTCAGGCAACTGAATGTGCTGCGCCAGGCCGCCTCATGTTTCAGCAACCTTATGAGTAGTACATTACAAAGTGTCAATCAGGCTTTGCATCCGCAGAGCAGACATACCTGGCTTAGAGACAAGAACAGTGAGATTGGTACCAGTGCAACAGCAGAGAAGACTTATCAGTGCGAAGAACGCCCATTCACACCTCTTTTGATGGTGTGACTGACTGAGGCTGTCGATTGACTTTGAACGCTACGCTAGCAAAATTTATTCACTCTAACTCGTCTAGCCCTCGAATGAAAATGAACCCGTTCGTTGGGCTATCGAGTTATAACTGTCCCAGATATCGAACCAGTTTATTCTGGTGACGGACAGACAATACTGGACTTCCAGGGGGCGATTTTAGGGCAACACTGTTTACCTTGATATTCTGAAGCAAATGTTTTTTTAGTAAGTGGCTAAAAACACGTTTTAGAATAGCCACAGTAACCCCTAAATAAAGCGGATCAAAAACCTCTGTGACGATGATGACGGTGAGAATATCTGGGGCACACATGACCAGTCTTTGCAAGGAGGAAGCAAGTTAGGTCAGATGGCTGGTTGATACATCCGAGACTAACTTCAACTTATATCATCCTGCGCACAGCAGCGCTTTGTGAGCATCATCCAAGCGAGAATTCACTTCAGCTTCGGACTGAGGTAGTCAAGAACCAAACACTGCATAGCCAGCTGTGGGCACCTTGGCTTCAAATGCAAGTGGCATTCAGATAAATATCAAAAAGGGAATGATTCGCGTTTGTGAATGCAAAACAGAGAAGGATAGTCATCTCTAGTAGAAGCTACGTGTTCAAGACCGACCGAAACATGTAAACTAATTGAAACGAGAGTTCTTCCGGTCCTCTAACAACCACAATTAAAAAATCAGTTCGTTTTGTGCGGCGGTCGAAATCGATTCTTTCATGGAAGCAATCAACAAATCAATCACTGGGAAAGCCACTCTCGCACAAAAACCAGGGTCTTGACATTCAAACCAGTACGTTCCCATGCACTTACCCGATTCGAGATGGTTGTAATGCTGTCATTAAGGTCACGTGTCTTTGTGGTCAGCTGATATTCCAATTTGGCCCACGTGTCACGAAATTCATTGCGCAGCAGTACCAATTCACGTTGCATTGCCTGTCGAGATTCTTCGGCTGTGGCGTCCAACTTTTCTATCCGCGTTGTGGCATCTGACAATTTTTGTTTGTGCAGTTCCTCACGAGTTTGTGCATCACGCTAAAAGTTAAGTAAGCGGAACGCCTTAAATTTTCAATAGAAGGAAAGTAAGAAAGACAAGCCACTCTTCTCAGCAATCACGGAACGGAGTGCGTGACGACAGAGGCTTGTCAAAGCATCATTCCGATGGAACGAACTGAGGAAACGGACTACCTCATCCAGTTGCGGTCCCC
>NW_008751730.1:929638-948432 GCF_000715545.1 Opisthorchis viverrini | reverse complement strand
GTGCGAAGAACGCCCATTCACACCTCTTTTGATGGTGTGACTGACTGAGGCTGTCGACTGACTTTGAACGCTACGCTAGCAAAATTTATTCACTCTAACTCGTCTAGCCCTCGAACGAAAATGAACCCGTTCGTTGGGCTATCGAGTTATAACTGTCCCAGATATCGAACCAATGTTTATTCTGGTGACGGACAGACAATACTGGACTTCCAGGGGGCGATTTTAGGGCAACACTGTTTACCTTGATATTCTGAAGCAAATGTTTTTTTAGTAAGTGGCTAAAAACACGTTTTAGAATAGCCACAGTAACCCCTAAATAAAGCGGATCAAAAACCTCTGTGACGATGATGACGATGAGAATATCTGAGGCACACATGACCAGTCTTTGCAAGGAGGAAGCAAGTTAGGTCAGATGGCTGGCTGATACATCCGAGACTAACTTCAACTTATATCACCCTGCACACAGCAGCGCTTTGTGAGCATCATCCAAGCGAGAATTCACTTCAGCTTCGGACCGAGGTAGTAAAGAACCACACACTGCATGGCCAGCTGTGGGCACCTTGGCTTCAAATGCAAGTGGCATTCAGATAAATATCAAAAAGGGAATGATTCGCGTTTGTGAATGCAAAACAGAGAAGGATAGTCATCTCTAGTAGAAGCTACGTGTTCAAGACCGACCGAAACATGTAAACTAATTGAAACGAGAGTTCTTCCGGTCCTCTAACAACCACAATTAAAAAATCAGTTCGTTTTGTGCGGCGGTCGAAATCGATTCTTTCATGGAAGCAATCAACAAATCAATCCCTGGGAAAGCCACTCTCGCACAAAAACCAGGGTCTTGACATTCAAACCAGTACGTTCCCATGCACTTACCCGATTCGAGATGGTGTAATGCTGGTCGTTAAGGTCACGTGTCTTTGTGGTCAGCTGATATTCCAATTTGGCCCACGTGTCACGAAATTCATTGCGCAGCAGTACCAATTCACGTTGCATTGCCTGTCGAGATTCCTCGGCTGTGGCGTCCAACTTTTCTATCCGCGTTGTGGCATCTGACAATTTTTGTTTGTGCAGTTCCTCACGAGTTTGTGCATCACGCTAAAAGTTAAGTAAGCAGAACGCCTTAAATTTTTAATAGAAGGAAAGTAAGAAAGACAAGCCACTCTTCTCAGCAATCACGGAACGGAGTGCGTGACGACAGAGGCTTGTCAAAGCATCATTCCGATGGAACGAACTGAGGAAACGGACTACCTCATCCAGTTGCGGTCCCCGTTTCGATCGCTATGACCAGTTGCACATGTTGTTTCCCACTGACTGTATCATCAGAGACAGCAACATCATCGTTGAAACTGATGTTTCACTGCTACTCAACCACAAAGGTTCATTAATTAACTAATTAACGTGGGTAGGAAAGAGCGAATGAGGGGGGGCTTGGTGCTGACCTGTCGCAAGCATCCCGTCAGGCTAACACTTCCTAGCGGTCAACCTGGAAAGAAAGTAACAACATGAACGTCACTGACATCGATTACTTGCCATCTCTTGCAATGTCTCCAGCCGAGGGTGGGAGGGTCACGAGGACACTACCCTGCAAAACATAGCTACCAGAGTTACCAAGGCAAGAAAAACGCAACACTCGTGTGTACTGACGGCATCTGCCCGATTGGTGAGACAGCGCTTGCGAGCCAGCTACGAAGCTAGGCGAACAGGTTCAAGTAGAACATAAGGTTGACAGAAACTCGGGGACAGCGCCTACCTGATGAGCCCCAAGAAGGGCGAAACCGGTCGTGGGCTGTCGACGGATTTTCAGCAACCTTATGAGTAGTTTCGTTTAAGAAGCGAAATAGTTTCATGTTACACCTTGTACTTGACAAAAGCTCTAGGGTTTGGCCAGTCCCAACAAACGAAAATTGCGGTTTCATTACGCGACAGTGGAGATTCGTGTTCGCTCGTCTGGATGGCTCATTGATAAACTTGCAACATGTGTTTCTATTATAAGGTACTGTGATTTCCGTTTGAGGAAATCCATTTACACAAAAACCACGATCTTTTGTTATCCTCACGATGAAACTGGAACGTTTCTAGACTGATCATTCATTTCGATGCGAATGGGTCATTTATCGGCTTGATTGATCAACTTTCATGCCCACATGACTCTCGTTTGAACAGTCGTTTCAGTGTCCTGGCTCAATCCATCTACACCAAAGGGGGAAGCGCTGAACTCGAGTTTCGCTCTCATAAGAGCTCATCAGCCCCTTGGCTGGGGTCTGAATTCCGCACGCTGGACGCATCTGGATTTCTACGTCTGAAAGGGGTGAATATGTCCACCCTAGAGGGAAGCGATTGGTTCGTCTGAGGCTTCGAACGAAGAAGCATCCTGGTTGTATCGATCGATTGACCACCAGTCAGGTAGCGCCAGGGACACTGAAACAGGCTGGACAATTCACACTGCGGATGAGCTCTGAGAGGAACGAAACGCGAGTCCAGTGGTTCCGCCAGAATAATGCACCAGAACACGAGGATGACTGTTCGGACGAGTGAGGTGAGCGTGAATTCTAAAAATCCTGCAGCCACCTAAAACTAATCAAAAGTGGCGAGTAGGTTTCAAATCGTCTATGACACTAACCACGAACATCTACAAATTTCTTTTAGCATTCGTTTTATCAGTAATGACATCTTTATTTCGTTTGCTTAGTACGGTTGTTCAACATGTTTTTTAAAACTTACGTTCATATGCACGCTCTTCTGAGGCGATGGAAAGTGACGTCCTTCCAGATGTAACGTAAGCTTCTACAACTTTGACGAATTCATGGATAAGGTCTACTCAGCACGGAAATCAGAGGTGGACCTCATCTTTGTGATCTGCACGTCTGAACTAGAGGCGTTTGGCTGTAGCACCCTTTTGGTGCCTAACTGCCATGCCACGAGAGCTGGGATACCGTCAGGTTACCAAAGCCTAGACAGGGGAAGTCGAGAGGGGTTCGAACGACGGAACTTCCGGTCAGTAAATTCGCGCTCAAACCACTGAGCCATCTCACCCCAACGTCTGAACTATGTACCATGCAATTTACAGCCAGTACTAAGGTGCTAAATCTAACGAAAACGGACTAATCCGTGGACACTGGGAGGAAAAGTTCGTTGGTTCCTGATTTTAGGATGAGACTCCGATACAAACGATGAGATAAAGGCAACGAAATAATGACAAAACACATGCTGAATCAAGCACGGACGTGAAAGTCACCGGAATCTGCATTCAAAGTCAGAAAACACCAACACTACTTATTTAGGCAGTTCACAACGAGGTCGCTCGGTCGGATGCAAGGTTCCAATAAGGTGGGGCTGGTGCACCAAATGGAATGACGTCCAAGAAGAGTGATAACACATCTGGTAAACAGTAAACAGTCAGCCACAGGATGCCGCGGTTCAATCGGCTGAAAGGTGGTTTCATCTTAGACGAATTTGACAACACCAATCCGGTGTAAGTCTACACACACACACACACACACACACAACTGTGTAACTAACTTGCACGTATGGTTCATAGTAAGCAGCACCAGTGGAAAACCAAATATTTCACCAAGAACGCACAATGGACAAGTTTGTTCGCATTCCGAAACCAGTGAGAACCAAACCGTGGCGCGTTATCACAGGCTTTCAGGCAAATCATGCTCACAACAAGCCGCGTGTCTAACAGGGCGATGGTTGATGTTTGATAAAAACAATCATTCAGCCTAGCTGCCATACCACCCGAAGGAAGCACGAGAGCTGGGATACTGCCAGGTTGCCCAAGTCTAGACAGAAAGAGGTCGAGTTCGAACCGCAGACCTTCGCGCTCTAACCACTTCAACTATCTCGCCTCACCCCTGGAATCGGGTCGTGTCGCCTATCATCTTTGACCTCTTAAATATCCGATTCCCAGGTTCTGTATTCGGAGAGACGACAGATGGCGCCTCAGCAAATGAAATGCGGGATCCATCCAAGGTCACTTATGGGAACTAATTGATGGACTGTCTTCCAGAAACCATCGAAGGGACCCCAATATTCCCACCAAACATTTGAAACATTTCGGAGAGGCCGATGACCAAAGTTGGAAAGCCATCGTCACATGTGACTACTTTCATTTTGCTTCAGGGCGATACAGTCGGTCCCACAGACGAGCTGACCCCATCAACGTACTAAAAATTGCAGCTGTCTCATTCAAAGGAATCAATTGAATGCTACCAGGCTAGCTTGGGAAATATATGCAGATTATTTTACTACCACACGTGACTACGGTCCCCGGAAAAGTCAAAAAGGAGAAAGGCAACGATCGATGAGATTGTCGACAGGTTCTTCCAACTGCCCGGTCACCGCTAGCTTGGAAAATAAATGCAGATTATTTTACTACGACACGTGACTACGATTCCCGGAAAAGTCAAAAACGAGAAAGGCAACGACCGATGAGATTGTCCACAGGTTCTTCGAACTGCCCGGTCATCGCAGAATATTTTGGATGTGGAAGTTCAAGTGTTTATCTGCAATGAAATCCTGCAGGTTTTGCGATTGGTGTTTCGATAACTGACCACTGTCGTACTGAAGCTGTTGCTTGCAGCCACCGACCAAGACTGGCTGTAAACAGCGATCGCTGACGACTCAAGAGGACAGGAAAGCTTCGTCAAGTTGCGTAAGCGTTCAGCTGTAACACCCTTCCGGTGCCTAGCTGCCATGCTACCCGAAGGAAGCACGAGGGCTGGGATACTGCCAGGTTGCCCAAGCCTAGACAGGGGAAGTCGAGAGACAGAGGTCCGGTTCGAACCACGGACCTTCCGATCAGTAAACTCGCGCTGAGGCATCTCGCTCGAAGATAGACTGCATCTTAGCAGCAAGTGTAGAACCAGAAAAAAGGGATGAACCATTCTGGTAGTTTTTTCAGGAGGCCAACTGAACCGGCGATCCGTGCGGGAATATGAATCCCGGACATGGGAGCAGGTTAGACACATCGGAATCTGAACAGACAGTTGTATTCACTACATTCTGAGCAATCTGATCGGTTTCCCCAATCAATGTTTTAGTTGGGTCAATCGATTGTCAAGAATTCTCAGGCAGGTGGCATCATGGGTACTCGACAATTTTGTTCAATCAACAGAAACTGTGTTCACACGACTCTCGTTGGAATAGCCCTCCTTGTATGCTGAGTTCTGTTGAGCCTCAGTGAGGAGGGGAAACACTACACCCGACCACCGCTCTTAAAAGAGCTCAGTGACAGTGTAACTATTTGAACGCTGAGACGAGCCTGAGACGCAGTACAAATTTAGTGAATTTCTATGCACACATTCGCATGCTTTTATTGCATACCCGTTTAAAATTTGCCAGCAATGGTAGATGAAGAAACACCTCATCAGCTGGATGGTTCTGGTGTACCACAGATGAACAGAAAAGCAAGTGTGCACATTGACCTATGTGACAAAGGTATGTACAACACCTTTGCAGCGCTGCACATTTCTGGAATCGTTTGTGCGTTTTTTCTCCATCATTAGAAGTATCAACAACCTCATTTCTTAAAAAAACGGAGTGCCCTTATTACCGGTACTAATATCAGAAGAGAGGCGGTTCTGTCGGGTCGGTCAAACTAACGTAGTGGTAGTGATGAACACCATACAGAGGCGCGCACAATGTCCATGAATGGTTTTGAAAAAAGTCCATCGGGTGCATGCTTGAGAGAAACGTGTGCCCAACTAAACTGAAAAATTCATGAACGCGCTCGTTCAAAGTTCAACCACCATTCGCTCGCCGGCTCTCGATTTGGATGGGCGCCAAACTTTGCATTCGATTAAAGCACGGAGTGGAATGAATGTCAAGGAAACAGTACAAATGACGCCTCAACTGTATAGATCATCCAGGAACGATCGCTAGTGAAAAAAGAGAAACGAGATGCCCAAATCAAGGTAGCTATGCACAGGGCCCAGTGCGTCCTCGTCCAGACGCTAGTAAGCTCGATTACATGGAAGGAGATCACGAAATGCTTAGGTACTGTCGGTGCTACTCGTCTTCCAGGATGAGGACTGTGTGATCCTCACTGTGCCTAGAGAGACTACAGGATATGGCTGCCAACCGATATCAGTGGTGTTCTTGTTGTCAGTTTCTATCCAGATTGCCTGAGTGAATGTCTGGAGGTGTAGGCACCTCGGAATGATTGTGGTAAGCTAGCACTAAGTCCCTCCCTCATTCCCCTTTACCCATTGTTACAATAAAGCTTTCAAATAAACCATGGTTGTACGGCAGTGAAGCATCGGTGTTGAACACTGATGTCATGCTGTCGATGATGATGATGATGATGATGGACGGCAAGGCAGATTTCGCGAACGTAGCGACATATGACCTGACATCCACCTCGATTGTTGCTCACCAATCCAGTTAAGTTGATCTCCAATCCGAATTTTGGAGAAGCATCATCCGGGTGTATGAACCCCGGTCAGGCAACCTTTGATTGAAATTGCAACTTTCCCATCATTGTCAAAGTTCCTAAAATTCAAGCTGGGCGAAATCACAGTACTAGAGGAAGGGCGACGGTCAAATGAAGCGCGAGATGGGTGTGTTCCAGGAACTATAACTTACAAGTCCATTTTTTCTAGTGGATCACGGACGCAGATGGTCCGTTTTGTAAAAAGTCGGTGAGTCGGTCAGGCAACCTTTGATTGAAATTGCAACTTTCCCATCATTGTCAAAGTTCCTAAAATTCAAGCTGGGCGAAATCACAGTACTAGAGGAAGGGCGACGGTCAAATGAAGCGCGAGATGGGTGTGTTCCAGGAACTGTAACTTACAAGTCCATTTTTTCTAGTGGATCACGGACGCAGATGGTCCGTTTTGTAAATAGTCGGTGAGTACTTTGAGAACCTGGTGAAAGGAAGAAGGTCTTAGTTGCGCAGTTGGTTATTAGAAAACGCCAACTGAACCGTTACAGACTGTTGGACAGGGAAGTAAAACTCTCATTTGCATCTTATTGACAAAAACTGGACATCCATCTTCTACTTGAACGCATTCTTTCTAAACTATCATGCATATTCATTAACTGTTACTCAAATGCAAGCAAATGCTACAAACCGACTCCACAAATTCCGTAATAGATCTCCCTTTTCAAGAGACAGAGCGGATTTACAAACATACATATTACTCGCATGCATCCTCATCAGTAGTATCATCGCTACACGGTCGTTCATGTGCACAACATCGGCTCAGCGGCCAATGCGCATTTGTTCATTGGTTTATGGCCTTTAAGAAAAATCATGAGGCAATCAAGATGGCTGACCAGTGCTACAAACACAATATCAAAGGTGATCTCGTGTTCTGGGCATGCGTTTTGCACCTTCTACGTTGGAAGTCTTACTTCAAGACTTTCCATTTCCTTCTACTGCTCAGAAGCTTCAGACTGACGGTGAGGTTCTCAAAGGACGCTGAGTCAATCCGGCTAGTTGTAACTTGATTCAACAAGATGTTTAGATGCAGTTCAACTGCCATGCCATCAGAAGGAAGCATGAGGGCTACGATACTGCCAGGTTGCCCAAGCCTGAACAGAGGAAGTCGAGAAGCAGAGATCGAGTTCGAACCACGTACTTTCCGGTCAGTAAATTCCCGCCATAAGCACTGGGCCATCTTGTCCAAAGGTGAAGACACTTTATTCTTGGTCATCTTTCTTAAGGACACTAAGTTTCTACCCTTGCCTCTTGTTTCCACCAATTAAGAGGGCCTTCTTCCCTCAAGGTTGTGTGGCCGTTAAGCGCCAGTGCCACGTACTTTCCGGTCAGTAAATTCCCGCCATAAGCACTGGGCCATCTTGTCCAAAGGTGAAGACACTTTATTCTTGGTCATCTTTCTTAAGGACACTAAGTTTCTACCCTTGCCTCTTGTTTCCACCAATTAAGAGGGCCTTCTTCCCTCAAGGTTGTGTGGCCGTTAAGCGCCAGTGCGTATTACCGGTGTATTGCTATCAATTAGGATGAAGCAGTGCAATAGATGATGAAAGACAAATCAAAACGGGAAGTCGGATGGGGGTTGAACCCAAACTGTCCTACCAACAGGATTGCTGGGAAGGAAACAAACTGGTCTTTATCAAGAAGATTGGCATACAAAGCGTGAATCAACAGTGGGGATGACTGCAAGATCATCCTCAAAGTCTGTGATACAGGAGTTAGCAACTGATCAGTGCGCGGGACAGGAGGAACTACCGTACCGAAGAATACCACCTGAAGAGTAGCCTATTCTCGCGAACAACAAGAGAAATTCGCCTGACCGTAGAGCGACAACACTATGACCAGACATTCTTGTGTGAATTCCAGGAACATCTGTTGAGGGTGGACGATAGGCAAAACGAACATAGTTTCCTTTACGCGAGGCGCGAAATGACACATTTTCGTCTGACACGTGGGATTCACCAAGCATACTGATCACCTAGGTGACTGCCTTCCAAAAAAGACATCTGTTGATTCCAACTGAGACCAGAGCCGGCCAAGAGGTGCATGATGTTCCATACCCGTCAATCGTGATTGACTGGTAGCTAAATTCACACATGGTTAACAATAAAATAAACGCACAAATGAACTACCGTCACTTACACTAATGGAGCCCAACTCAGCCGTAAGTTTTACGGCCGTCTCATGCAGCTGCAAATGTTCTCGCCGTATGGAAGCCAACTCGTTGCGCAGACTTTGAAATCCCTCCGTCTGTTGTGCTGTCAAACTGGACAGTTGCATTGTCCACATTCGATAGAACGCAGTCAGCGCGAGTGCGACATTTCCAGTGGGGATCGGATTATGAGAATAAGGGGTAGAGAGAAGAGCGGAATTGAGCAGATTAGTGGAAGCACCCAGTGCTTCCGTATGTGCCGAAGCTCCTGGTGCTACTGCTCCGGTGGGCGCACTTTTTGGACCGTTTGAAGCAGACGGTCCAGGGATTGACGCGGAAGACCCGGACGATGCTCTGGTTGCAAACCCAGCCCCTTGGTTCTGGCAGCTAGGCATGGTAATACTGAGTAGTTCAAATATTTTGGTTAATGCAGTGTCTCCGTATTCTGCGGCCGTTGGTGGAACCAGCCCCGAGGTACTACCCGTGGAAGGTCCAACTGCTGGAGGGGAGAGTAATTCTTCTTTGAGCGGCGTGGATCCACTGTAGGCACTCATGCTACGATCGATGATGCTCGGCATATTAAGTGTGTTGATGAACGGGTTATTTGTGGCGACGGGTAGCGCGCTTGCCGAACAAACAGACCCCGAATGACTTATTCTCGATCGATTTGGCGTTTCCACAGATACCAGGCCATGGTTATCAACCTGTAATGAATAGTACAGAAAAAAGAATCCACATTACGACATGTCGGACTATTCATTACATGGCAATGACCTTGAGTAGATCGTTCGAAAAAAAGGTTCAGTCAGTAAAATTTCCTAAGGGGAATGTTTAGAAACCCGGTTGACAGTGGAAAGTGGAATATTGCTGCAAAGTAGATGTCCATCGTATGATTAGACGATGAGACGGCACTCTTTAATCCGAAAATCAACGAGACGAAAGTAATACCTTTTGACATGTTTCGTCATGAATCACCATTTGTCACCAGACTAATCTAAATATGCCCTATCGTCAGACCAAGACGTTCCGAACTGGAGAAAAGGAGGAGTGGCTTATCGGAAAACACCAAGTCAACAGTTAAAAACTATCGAAAGGGAAATCAAATCTCTCATATGCAAGTTGTGTTTCAAAAACTGAATATCCGTCCTCCTCTTGAACGCGTCTTCTTGAACTCTCCTGGATATGCATTGACTATCAATACCACTGAACGAATGCTGCAAAGCAGTTCCACAAATCCCGTAATAAACCCCACCTTCCAATAGACACGAACCGGAGTTACGAGAAAACAGACTACTCGCACGCCTCATCAGTAATATCCGCCGCTGCACTGGTAGCCACCTGATACCGAGAATTTATATCACACAAACCACCTCTCCCCCTTCCGAACTAGGCGTTACAAAATAATTTCCGGTCACTTTATGAATGATGCCAAAAATCTTGACGTGAAAAACGGATGGTGGCAAGCAAGAGGGTCCCTTAAAGGAAAAGTTTTTTTAGACGAGGTGAGCTTGCCGACACCGATTCATTTGAACCAGCATGCCTTGAAGTACCTGATACACCAGCCTCCACGTTGTCATCAACTCATCACTATCGACAACGTGACATCAGTGTTCAACACCGATGCTTCACTGCCGTACAACTGTCATCAGCTCAACCAAATTCGATCCCGGCTGCTGATGTACCTTAGACTAACTTGCCAACTGGGTGACGCTGTTAGTGATTCCTGATCCCCAACGATGTGCAGAGTGACCCCGTCTAAACTACTCAACGCTGCACCAGCTATCTTCGCCACCTGAGTTCGGATACACCTGGGAACAGCAATACCATTTAAACCTGAGATATCACAGACGGGGTCGGCTTTTACAGACACAACGTATGCCTATTTGTAGCCTCAGAAAAGTTCTGCAAACGACTAATACATTTGTGGCTAGATGTTTCTAATCCAGAGCACTCCCAAATGAGGACTTGTTCAAACTTTTGAACTGAAAACAGCCGATAAACGAATGAGATTCGACCATAGCCTCTATCACTTCGAAGCAGAAGCTGAATAATCGGCCAACGAAACAAAACTTCGTAGCAGACATGCTGTTCAAACAGAACCAGACAGTGACATTCGAAGGATCAAATCTCAGACACGATGATGCATCACCGACAGTCGGGTGTTTGTGTAGGCTGAATATTGTCGTTCGCTCTTGTGTAAACACCAGGTCTAAGACGTGATAAAAATGTATCACCGTAACAGTCCAGACAAAATGTGTGATCTTACTGGCTCCATTAAATCCGATTGGAATGTTAATCCACTGGCCATAAAGAACTCGCGAACATAGGTCACTACTTACTGGCAATCCAGGGCTGGAGACCTCCGCGTGTCAACAGAAAAGAGGAATCTAATGGTTTCTTTAATCTGAACAAAATTCAAGATGGAAACTGGATGGATGGCTATCGGCTTACACACCAACCTAGGTAACTTGGTTTGCAAATATTTCATCAGCAAGCGAGGTGGTACTCACGGCGGATGCAGCCCAACAGCTCGAACAGAAGGCTCTCAACTGGGTCCAACTATCCAATCAAGTCAAGATATAGGAGCCACAGGGAATATAACCGACTCACTAGAGCACTGTCCAATCAGAACCCAAATCAGTCAATAAACCAACCGTCTGCCTAAAAACCTGGTCAACTTGATGACCTGCTCACTTGGTCCGATGAAGCTTTTGTGTGTCAAAAGCGATTAAAAACTATCGATTGTTTACCGAGCCCTTCTGAAACGACAGGAACTATGGTTAGCAGAACCACCTGTCATAAAAGCTCGACGGGTTTTAAAAAATACCGACAAACACCAGCGCATAGCCGTTCACTTATTGAGGGAACTGTTGCAAGCCAAGCGGCCAGCTCAGCAGATCAATCAATAAATCACAATACTGAGGGTGAATAGGTATGACGACGCCGTTAGAACTCCAAGTATGGCTGAATCCTTCACCATCCGGAAAGCGGTATCATCTCAAAACATAGGACCATTACTTATGGCCACAGATAGTTCAGCGTTTGACCGGAACACTGCAAGTTTCACTCCCCGACATTTCAGTTCGCAGTAGCAACGGGCTAGAAACCAGGTGCAAAAGCTGTCACATTATGATTATATATATATANGTGTTACATAAATACATTCGAAAAGGTGAGGAATCTGACGCAACACACTACTTATTAGGTTGTTGAAAACTATTCGGTTGATTCGTCTGTTCATACCAAAGTGGCTTGCAGGTGAGTATATTTGGTCAATAACGGCATACAGTTTAGTGTTCATACGAAACATAAGAATGCGATGGAAAATTGGAGACTACTTGATGCGTCCCAAGAAGAATGAAGTCATAAAAGCTCGACGGGTTTTAAAAAATACCGACAAACACCAGCGCATAGCCGTTCACTTATTGAGGGAACTGTTGCAAGCCAAGCGGCCAGCTCAGCAGATCAATCAATAAATCACAATACTGAGGGTGAATAGGTAGGCTCAATTTCACACCAGAGTCAGAACCTACTACATGTCTTAACGGAACACCATAATCCAGTATGGCAAACCGAGAGAGAGAGAGAGAGAGGGCAACGCGCTTACCAGGTTCGTGTGCACCGACGGAGCGACTGAGTTCCGAGTTGGTGAGGATGGTTTCTTGGAGCGCCTGGAGAGACTGAAAAAAAACAAGTGAGACGAAATGTAGCAGCGTTACGCTGTACAATTATTTTAGACTTACAAAAGAAAAAACATATGATTAGAAGAACAGGCAGCAGTATGCCGGAATATTCGTTTATTGACTGTGGATCTGGTGGATATTGATCTGTTCAGCGGGCTTAGCGATTCATCTACGAGACTTTCGTTACCATTCACGGGAACACCCTCACTGTTTTGCGGTTCTCCGTTGCGTTCATATCGGAGAGTAGATAAGATATGACAAACTTTTCGGAAACTATGTAAACAGATGACTCAAGTGGCTAGAGCGCGAATTTGCTGAGCGGAAGGTCTGTGGTTCGAGCCCGACCTCCGCCTCTCGACTTCCCCTGTTCGAGCTTGGGCAACCTGGCAGTATCAAATCAATCAAATCTCTCAGCTGTAACACCCTTTGGGTGCCTAGCTACCATGCCACCGAAGGAACCACGAGGGCTGGGATACTGCCGGGTTGCCCAAGCTCGAACAGGGGAAGTCGAGAGGCGGAGGTCGGGCTCGAACCACAGACCTTCCGCTCAGCAAATTCGCGCTCTAACCACTTGAGCCATCTCGCCCCCTCCTGGCGGTATCCCAGCCCTCGTGATTCCTTCGCGTGGCAGGGCAGCTAGGCACCGAAAGGGTGTTACAGCTGACTGGGTTATTATGCAAACAGAAGCAGGGTAGGAAAAAAATACGAGCACTGACGACATCTTCTCCGAGGATGGTGACAAAAAAACCAACCGCCAAGCTCGGCAAACACATCAATAGCCACGGAATCACAAATTTAGCAAACAGGGTCCAGCCTACCATACGCTGCAGCCAAGTCTCCACAGGACTATTCGGACGCAGCGCCACTAACCGAACCAGGAAAGCATCGGTGGGATTAAGTCAACACAATCCTAGAACGCAGCGTGTCTAGAAATTGCCTCAACATCCCCAAGGGAAGAAAGAAACTGAAGACCTGGCATGAAATCGGTATTCTAACGAATTAGTGATCAATGAACTGGCCGGTTTGCTCCAGATTCCGCGCCTCGTACCGTCCAGTTCTTTCGACTGTGAAGATGGGGTTCCAGGGGGGGATTGAGGAATGGACTACACGGAATTCGCGCATTTTCCAAATTAAGAGGACAAAAAGTCCGCTCAAGACAACATCCCAACCTCGTATCGGGAGACCGAAGCAGAATAGGGAATGTGACCAACAAACCTCTCGCCGGTGAAGCGAACATGTAGAGGAAAAAACCGCCCATAGATTGAAGACAACAAATACGGAACAGTGTAGATTGTATTGAAAATACAGGATTGTTTTGTGAGGGGCGAGATGAAACTCTGCGAACGAACTCGAAGTCCCTGGACAAACTCACACACAAACGAGGATAATGATTCATGGCCAACATTGCTAAACCGGCGTTTCGATTCGGGTCAACAACTCGGGACGAGGAAAGGAGAAAACTCGTTAGATCTAGGTCTCTAACGAGATCGGTTTTGCGTGCAAGATAATGTCTCACGGCTTCCCAACACTGGACTAGCTCGTTTTACGGGCAAACGATCAATAAGTTGGCATGGAATACAAGAAAGACCGAGACACCACGCCATCGGAGAGTCCGTTATACCGTTCCTCGCTAGTCACGGCCTATATTTGGCACTCTTAGAGAACAGAGAGATTTCGAGAACAACGCAACAAATCACGAACAACTGAGAGTATCGTTGTTAACTGACTGGAGCACCGATCGTTCTTACACACATTCACACACACACACACACACACACACACTAAGCCACAACCCGGCGGAAAACGACACAGATTTGTCGAAGAATCACTAACAAGCCGATTCGAGCAGGCAAAGATATTTCGAGGAGTCAGGCAGCTCATCGGCCTTTTCCCACACTCCCTCCCCATCCATCGTACAATGTGGTGCAATCAACCCATCTGCCACTCCCTCGGCCACTGTACCGTGTCTCAACCGTCGCCCAGAAAAATAAAAAAAAAAACCAAAGTAATCGTCTACTGATCACAAAAGATTGGGCAATATGCATCCCCTACTGAAACCTTGTTTTCCCTCTCTATCGATGCATGTTGTGTCTCCGAAACACGCACACAAGACCCCACCAATTCGGTCGTGCTCCTCAAACCGCCTGGGACGAGTCAGGCCAACATTTTCTTAAATTTCGCTGAAGTTAATTCATCCCAAGAAGCCGAGAAGAATCACACTTCGAAATGGGAAGGTAGTATGAAGGTGGAGAAACAGTAGCGGGGGTATTTTTCGTCCATGTACCTGGAACCTACGTTTCGAAATGCTTTTCACGGTATAACAATTTTTGTTGGCGATCACCATCATCGTCATCAAGCTGTTGAATCGTGAAAGGTTACGGCCTAGAATCCTCCAGCGTTCGCAGAAAGACCATCCGGTGCGTTCTGACTTTTCAAAGTGATCTCCGGGTTGAAAACAGCAGTTGTTATGATTAGAAGCAACTATCGAAATTCCCCGGGAGGGGGGAGGATCAGAAACGAATTACTCCTAGCGAGCCCAACAGCACCTCCCTCAAAAATGCACTAAAATGTGATTTTGAATGGTCCGCCATCAGTTTATGACAAAATATAAACAATGATGCGGATGAGAGAAGCAGAATGAGAAAGCAATATCACATGACGATGAGATGACCTCATTGGGTCGGTGTTCACGCACCAATACTTTGATTGGATTTAGCTGTGATCCAACCAGAAACCAGCATGGGTCATGAATGGTGATCAAAGAGGCAGGAATGACTGATGTAAATGCGGGTCGCTGGAACACACATCCTCTCATTTCAACCAGTACAAAAATATTCAGGAGTTCGCATTGGATTCACATTGATTTCCGGTTGCATTTGCCAACAAAGTTACCGGGATCACAACTCCTATCGAGACAGAACAAGTGAATGCAATTCCGTTGATTCTCGCTGATATCCAACGTGCGACACGAGGTATTCGAACAAGGAGGCTGGGATTACCAGCGCAACTGAGTTTAGAACTCAGAGCAGAGGTGGAGGACTTGATCGCCGTTCGGCTGTTCTCCTCACGAACACGACTAAGAGATCGGTTGCCATTTTCCAATCGTCAGAGACAAAATGCGCATACATTTTCTGCGCAAACGATCCGTATCGATAGTTCGAAAACCAGTGAGAAGTGCCGGTGCAGCCCCGGCAGAAGCGCCAATCTCACTGGTTCCCCAAGGTTCTCAGCTTTCTCAGGAAAAGGGAGTGTGCACACATCAGGCGAAAGCCAGAACCAAAACGAGCGACCAAATGTGGGATACCTACAAGGATCATGAAATTTTTATCAAGAAATATTCACTTGGAGTGTGGCTGCTAGATTGACAGGGTCCAGAACCAGCCAACTGCCCATGGGGTCGAAGATCCCTACAAGAGTTCCTTGAGATGCGAACGATCCCCAGTGGGAATGCAACCGCTGTCCTGTGTTCTTCGGCTTTTCAGCACACGGTTAGCAGGACAAAATCTCAACTGATAATGAACGAATTTCCTCAAACTACCATCATTACTAGTGCGTTAGAAAGGCTGTAGGATCTTTCTGGTGCCTAACTGACATGCCAACAGAGGGAAACATGAAGGCTGAGATACGACCAGGTTGTTCGGGCAGAGAGAGAGAGAGAGAGAGAGAGAGAGAGAAACATTCAGGATGAGAAGGTTAGGTTCCAACCATGGACCCTCCAGTCACTAAGTCCGTGCCCGACCCACTCCACACACATGTAGGGCTTTAGGTCATACGAAAGTCTCTCAAACGTCACGGTGACAGCACAGTCGAGAGTGCGCAAAAAGAAAATGTGGGTGAATACCGCTCAATAAGGCAATGGGGTTGATCACATTTGTTGCGAGAGGCTGGCCAGAATTGTCATTCGCAGGTGATTTTGCAGTGGATCACGGTTCGTTATTCTTCTCGGGACTGGCACTTTTAGTAAATCAAGTATGACTTCTTTCTAATATTCAAAATGCTTTGCTATGGTGACCGGTTTCAACAAAAAGAAATTCTTCTGGTGACCATTTCGACGAAAAATAATGTATTAAGGCGAAATTCGAGAAAATAATCCAGTGGCTGTGGCATCCGCTCCATACACAACTGCCGTGCCACTCGGAGAACTGCAGCACGAGGGCTGAGATGCTGCCATGTTGTCCAAGCTTGGACAGCGTCAGGTTCGAACCACAGACCTTTCGGTCAACCGTTTTGTGCTCTAATCACTGAGCTATCCCGAACGCAGCTGAGATCAAATGTGTTAATAAAGCCTTGTTCGACGATCCGGTAAATTTGCCTTGTCCACTCTCCAGTCCGTTTCATACAGTCTTTTCCATGCCTACCAGTGTTCTTTTCAATGAGTACCACTAAGAAAGTGTTCAAAGCAGAATAGTGAAGTTAGTTAAATCAAGAGAGAAGATCACAGCCTGCTGGATGGGGTGAAAAAGTAGTGTTGCGCGCGTACTGAATTCTGACAGAAACTGATGTGGACAAGAGAGCATACATTCATCGTGCACAGCGGCACTGTCGACTAACTCCCATTCATTGTTGTATGAAATGAATCCACCCCCAAAACATTGTTGTTCTTCGTGCTGAATGATTACGCTCAACGAAACTGGAATTCACGGTACCAGCGTTGGGACATGACTGAATTAAAGAGGAGGAGGACGGGAGCGAATTTCTGTCTCTGCTGGCTTATGTCCGGGATATTGATCGGTTTTCCTGGAGTCCGCGGTACACCTGTCGAGAATAATTTCTCTTTTGTGTACGATCTCCGTTTAGTGATTGCCAAGGCTTAAAGATACCGAAATCGGTTTTTTCTTCATACAGAAAATGTTGATGGTGCATGTAAGCGACAGACAAACAGTTGGTTCTGTAGCCCGTGGTTTCCCTCTTTGGTAAAAGCCCAGGTTCACGTCGTAAAGCCATCATGCGTCCTTTTTATCGAAACAGCTCAGTGGTTAGGGTGCCAACTCACTAACCGTGGTTCGAATCCAGCCTCGGCATTTCGACTACTCTTGTCTAGGCATGCACAACCTGACACTATCCCAGCCATCGTGCTTCCCTTTGGCACGGGCAGGCAGCTAAGTACCGATCATACTATCATACTCACCTAGGGTGAGAAAACAAATGAAGTAACTATGGAGTAAAAACTTTGTGTCGGCGAAGGAAATGTTCTTCCAAGAAGAGCGAGAACTTGGCCGGATCAGAAGGTGCGCGGTGCCCTGAGAGAGCGATGGGATTGTGGAAATTCTGGTGGTCAAACATCACAACACGTGACTCTCCAGTAAACAGCAAACAAACAACAACAATCGTTCAGCTGTAGCAGCCTTCCGGTGCCTAACTGCCATGCCACCCGAAGGTTGTACGAGAGCTGGGATACTGCCAGGTTGCCCAAGCCAAGACAGAGGAAGTCGAGATGCACAGGTCGGGTTTAAACCTTCCGGTCAGTAAATTCGCGCCCTAACCAATTGGGCCATCTCGCCCCGAGCAGCAGACCTACTGTGTGAAAGATAGTGTTGACTCTTTGGTGTTGTCACAGTAAATTAACGAAAAAATGCTACAAAGGCTTCCCCGAAAAGATTTTTCTAAACACCTGTCAATACACAAGATGTCCTGCAGCGCGAATTACAAATCCACACCATACAGATTAGGCGAAAAAGCCGAAACGGACGATAGATCACTCGGCACTGAGTGTCCATCATCTTGGTGTTTTAGCAGACGGTTTGAAAATAAAATAAAAAGAAACTAGTCCGACCGCCGTCGGATGAATCATCCGTTTGAAAATTTATTGCTTCGGAGTCGAGTCACGTAAGTATGTCCGAGAGGTTCGCGTATTGCTTTCGAATGATACACGGTGCACCGTTATATTGCGCGATTTGAAGAAAGATTCGAAAATGTGTGCACAAAGGGGAAATCGGAGACCGAACGACCCGTGTAGCCTATTGAACCAGCCGAACAACACAAATTTAACCGTCGGGAATTCATGACTCATAGATTGCATCTGCGTGTGAAGAACTTTGGGAACAAAGCGAACAAAACAATAAAACAAATAAATCCCAAACAGTAGGTCTTTGTCATCGCCACTGACAACAAGACCAGTCAGTGTGTGTCTCTGATGTCTGAGTGTGAAAAGAAGAAGAATCGAATGGGAAAGATGGTAGACCTGGTGCCAGGCCATCACAACAGAGTTGGATACGAATTGAAGCACTTATTCGATCAGTGTGGACAGAAAATAACGATAGGAACGCCAAAGACTCTCGATTTTAGAAGGGGGATGGGATAGCTTAGTGCTTAGAGCGCGAAATTACTAACCGGAAGGTCTGTGGTTCGAACCCGACCTCTGCCACTCGAATTCCCCTGTCTAGGCTTGGGCAACCTGGCAGTATGCCAGCCCTCGTACTCTCTCCTGGCGGCATGGCAGTTAGGCACCGACGGGTTGCTACAGCTGAACGCCTTTTTTCTTGTTACGAGTCTTGTCAGACAGGACCTCGTGACCTCA
>NW_008751730.1:871648-929553 GCF_000715545.1 Opisthorchis viverrini | reverse complement strand
CTCTGAAAGGTGGAGAAAAGACTGGGGCGGAGTACGGAATGTATCCAATGTTATCTTCGCTTTAGAACGTGACGCATGAACCCACGGGATACACTGATCAGTGTTAGTTTATTCTTTGGGACATTTCACCAAGACAGGTCCGATCCTCTCTACATACTCATACATCCTATAATTCAAAAGGACCGCCGGACATTATACGTCAATCCCCCGTCTTTAGATGATAAACGCCGTGAAATGTCACCTGGCGATGCACGGAGTGAAGCCCAGTTCGGTGCTGAACGTGAAAATATCAAGACTATAAATGTGACTCTGAGATTGAAGCCGCTGCTGAGGCTAGGAGGTTCCGAAGTATTCGACTCGAATTCAATGGAGAGCATGCATCTACACACTTTCTCCTCTTCTCCGACATTATATGTAGGCACATATCTGAACAGTGTTCAAAAATGTGTCCCATGAAATTGGCGAACAAACTGACGTGTCCGGGTCACAATATCGGTCGTCAATGACATTGTCACTGTTTAGTAAAGTGAGGAAAAGTCGACAGACTTTGAAGAACCATCGGATCAGAGAGCGAGACCTTCTAAGGCCTCCCCTTTTTCGCCTTAGTCCCAGGGTCATGCAATCTGGTGGTATGTAAATCCTGTTATGAGCCATAGGTTGCACAAATGTTTTGAGTGGAAACCAGTAAAAATCGCTACATTCGAAACATGACATGCTATAAATCGTCGGTGAACGCACTTTCAGTGTTGTGTACTAAGCAATAAATCGACCTAAAGGTGAAGGTCAAATGTGAAAAAATTGGAAAAACGTGAAAGCATGGACAGACAAGGACACGCATCAAACACTGAATCATTCATCCATGGCCATTGGGTTCCCAGAATTCGTGTTCGCATCACTCTCATTGGATGTGCATTGGAATGGTGAAGACACACACACACTAGTAAGGCCTGATGTGAGGTGATGGAATTTTCAAGACCACATCGACACGTAGGGTCAACCAGATCGACACGGACCACGTGACGATCGACAGGAATAGTGCAACTTTGAAGTGAAAATGAATAGTCTGCCACATAAAAACGTCGCTCCGTAGGAAAGGTATGCGAAGCAAAACTGTGCCCGACAGATAAACGTGAGAATCAAGAAGCGAGAAGACGAACAATGTAACTGGGGTGATAGTGTAAGTAGAACTGTATGTGGTTGAATAATGCTAGCTTTATGCCGCACAATTTGAAATCGTGTGCTCAAGAGAACGACCAGTTTGTCAGCTTTAGGCAGGGTAGGAAGAAGAGAAAGTGATCAGCTGTAGACCCTTTCGGTGCTTAGCTGCCATGCTACCTGAAAGAAGCACGAGGGTTGGGATACTACCAGGTTGCCCAAACCTAGACAGGGGAAGTCGACAGACAGAGGTCGGGTTCGAACCACGAACCATCAGGTCAGTAAATTCGCGCGCTAACCACTTGGGCCATCCCGCATACGATTACGGCAAATATTGAAATATTAAACGACCGGGTACCTAATGACAGTGTCAGGGAATGCTGTCAGCATAGTCTGCTCCTCCCGAACTTGGTCCGGAAATACCGAACACAATGGTTTGACCCTGCAAACTAGATTTCGAAAACATCACAACCGAGAGATTCAGCTGGGTTCCAGGTGAGTCTCTCGAAAGAAAAAACCAAATTAGTTTATGAGTGTATATTCGCTAATTTCGTGCAATTTGGTTTCAAGTAGAACATAAAGTTGACGAAAACCCGGAGACTGCGCCTACCTGATGAGCCCCAAAAAGGGCGAAACCGGTCGTGGGCTGTCGACGGATTTTCAGCAACCTGATGAGGAGTACATTACAAAGATATATACTTCAAACAGTTTAAACTTTTCGTTTCCCTGCTCGGGAGGGCGCTGTCGAAACACTAGGACCGACGGTGAGCTACTAAATCCGCAGGTGACCAACGGCGTCGCGCAATGGAGCAGAAACCGGGTGATGCTGCGCTCAGATCTCGCTGATGGGCAGCAGCGATTCCTGGAGCCGACTCACTTTCCTCTAGAAAAAATTCACCGCAAAATAAAGCAGGTATTCTCAGGCGATTTCAGTGGTAAACAGTTCTAAGTAGCTGTCACGAAAATGTGAAGATTTTTGGCATGGTGCGGAAATATTGGTAGGTCGGGTGCGTTCATTGGTAGCTGATCAGGGTGCTATTGATCTGTTCAACGAGCTTGGCACACTATGTAATGAGGATGTCTCCTCGTTTGTAGGTCGATTGCCAAGCTCGGCAAGCAGACCAACAACCAATTGTGAAGATTTGTTTTAATTTGACGTTAAAAAAACTGAAGACGAATTTTGAAAGCTCCCCATCTATGGGTTGATTACGCTAGAGTTATGCCGTCCATCTTCATTCGTTTTAGTTCATTAGAAAGAACTTCCTTCAACCTCCGCTTCCACAAACCGTTAAGAGGAACGAAACGCGAATATGTCGTGGTTGCGAGATCTAAGCAAAGAGGAGGTTAGGTGAGCAATGACTTTCAGGAACTGAAGTGAGGCAGACGGCAGGAGTCACGAGACCAGTAATGTCTACGGGAAGGGGAACAAAGTCGTTAAAAGAATGACTTACGGGCCCATCCAAGCAGTCCGGCTGCGGGGACGATTGCTTTGTTTCGCTAACCGTGAAAACCCTGATGGACAGAAAAGTACGGAAACAAGAGATATTAACAGAAAGCACAACAACTAGACAGGGAACAACTTCAGTGGAAATTGGCTAGCTTAAAACGTTATTGCACTTAACTTGGCATCATGATATTCCCTATTCATTTGCTTTCTCTGCTCATGCAGTTATTGATTTCCACCTGCTTTGCTCCTCCGTCTCACCCACTGTACACCTTTTCGCAAAAGCCGTCTCTTATTCGACGCTGCTACACCGGTACGTGTCTACTTAGGCGTTGGTGTTCGTGCCCCGTCCGTTGGGCCTGCTTTGACTTGTTTCGCCGCGACTTCCGTGTGACAGCAACGCCAGTCAGACTGACGAAACTGTCCCCAGAGGAAACAGCTACAACCCACCTCACCGGGCCAATATTCCGTTCAGCGTTACGTTGTGTGCGACCTTGGAAGCTGCGCTGTGCCAATGAGTGACAGACCGGAACTCCTGTTGATACATGAGCGTGCACAAATGAAACTTTCCGTGAAATTTTGTCTATTCTTGTGTGAATAGGTAAGTTCCGTATCGGGAACCTCACCAATAGCGTAGCTCAAAAATGGCTTCAGGTCTGTCGGTACAGAATCTATTGGTCTGCTGGTTGTGATGTGGACTTTTGATTCACAACAGATGATCATCTCTTATCGAGGGATCTGCTTTCCTCAATCCGCTAAGGCTGTTATTGGACTGGGACTTCCTAAGGTCGCAGTCATGGACTTGTGTTTGCTTGCCATTGTAGGCTCTCTGTGTACTTATGACACTTTTATGCGTGGCACATGGCGTTGAATGTACCTCTTCGCCACTTAATCTCACACCAGACCCAGTATGACGGACACTTTGTGCCTGATGTGCGAGTATTGACTGTGCTAGCGCCTACCGCGCCTTGAAGAGCACTAACCAGTGTTTGTCCTTTCTTCGGTTTTTGATCCTTAGACGCGTGTTTCCATATCGAAATTTTTACATACTTTGGGATTCACCTCATCAGACTGGCACTGTTCTTGGAATGATTTCGAATGAGACGTTTCTCTCTTTTCTCCCATATTCTCCTGTTACTCTTTCGCATTCATCGCTGGCATTCACTTTTTATGTTTGTGACCATGCTCTTCAAAAATAAATGATAGTTGTTATGTACTAGGAAGCTCTTTTTCCCAACCTATGTTGTCTTGGCTCTTGTGAAACGAAAGTATTACGTCAACGTGATAATCAAAAAACTGATTGTCGAAGCTGTTGTTGTACTGGGTCCCCCCTGTACAATGGATGTCTGTCAGTCTTCCAAAGATTATGGTCATTCGGCTGTAAGACCCTTTCGGTGTCTAGCTACCATGCTTCACGGAGGAAGCACGAGGGTCGAGATACTGCCAAGTGACAACCAACGGACCAGTAAGGTCAAAGAAAGAAAGCTAGAAAACAGGATGTTAAATCAACCAATCAAGTAGAGCGAAGCCAGACAGCAAGCGAGAAAGAAGCGGCCCAATTACAATCACGGAACAGAAATACTGAAACGAAGCTACCCAACGAACAATCCAGATACAAGTGAATTACATCAAAACGTAACTCGTGTTCCAAGCCAATTTATCAAATAATGCGGGTAAATAACAATCACTTCATAGGTGTTAGAGGTTGTTTAAAAACTGAGTTTGGTGCAGGCAAAATAGGTTAAGTTTGCCAGTTAATTCTCACGATAGCACTTTGAATAGCAATGAAACACTCGCAAGCGAACCGCCAATTTCGACGAACAGAACGACAACTACAACATGTACCCTAGCTACCTGCATTCCACATCGCCAGTGGAATTTTGTTGAAGGAAGGCGAGTCAGAGAATGCAGACGACCTTTTCAAAGGTTTTTCCGAAACAACAGAATTGTTCTCCCAGTAGTTTTGGCATGTAGGAAAGTAAATGCGAAGCTGACGACTTTTGTGGCTCAAGAAGCACTTGGATACATACCCGGGCCGCCAACTGCCCTCAGGCAGTCCTTTCGTCGCTTGTCACAACAGTATGCCCGGAAGGATATCCGCTGCGCTTCGGGTGTCTCAGCACAGTTCCCTCTAAATACGCGCACAGACACCCTATGCAACCTGCTTAAGACCACCTCTCAGATGCTTCGACCGGAAATAAATTCAGCGCCAGCCAGACTTTTGAGATGTCACTGGACGGTTACCGGTCTCACGCACAGGAAGCACGTCCAGTAATTATTTATTAAGATACCTAATACTTATTCACTGTTTAGCCAGGGGTATTTTGCTTCCATTCTGAGGTGGTACACGAAAGCTCCCAAAGGTTATTGCTTGTGTACCTATCCCTCCACCCACCTACATGACTGTACAGCTCACCGCCACCCACTAGATCACGAGGCCCATCTTTTTTCCTACACGCACAAATCACGCAACGCAATCGTGACTCACTTAACTACAAAGTTCACAGTCACTCACTAGATCACGGAACTCGTCTTTTTCCCACACTTACAAATCACGACACACAAGGGTGACCCATCTGACATCGACGGACTGCCGACCAATAAGGTAGCAACAAGTCATGAACATACTCCCACACACACAAAACGTTCCTACATATAGGATAACAGCACAGCAACACAATGCAAGTCAACACAGCTACGCACGTAACTCATTCGGAACGGAGCCACTCAGGACTTAGCGTTTCACTCGCGGATAGTCAGGGAATACGTGTGGCTGCTACAAAAGCGAAGAAGACACGAAACCTGCATCCGGACTTACAACAAGATTTACCAACCTGAATCTGCAATACGATAAGTCCCCTTGTTCGCATATACACCTATTGTAATAATTTTTACTCAACACGCTGATATTCTTAGTGCTCTACGTTTTCTCGTTCATAAAACTAGTTTTCGGGTTCCGTTAGAGCATTAACAAAAGCGCTCAGTTGTAGCACCCTTCCGGTGCCTAGCTGCCATGCCACCTGAAGGAAGCACGAGGGCTGGGATACTGCCAGGTCGCCCAAGCCTAGACAGGGGAAGTCGAGTGGAAGCGGTCGCGTTCGAACCACGGTCAGTAAATTCGCGCTCTAATCACCATAGCCATCTCCATCCACCCATGATATATATAGTATATATAGTGTATATATATAGTATATAGTAGTATATGTAGTAGAATAAATGGCCGACGGAAGTTATCTTACCAGCAGCTTTGGTTGCAGCGATAACATTCTCTTCGCTGGCCGAACGTGGTCGACGAAATTGGCGCCCGAACACCCTGGAAGAAAAAAAAACGAAGGAAAATGAGAACCCTGTGGAACTTCCCGACTTCCAACCAGGAAAAAGCAATGCAATCGCCGGAGCGGAGGTTAGCAGATGATCACAGTGTGCGCACACAGAGTGAGCAAAAGCATCTCACCTATGTTGAACAATGCGCGGGCTGGGTGGCCTAAAAGACACGAGAAGGATGATGTTCCATGGTTAAATGGGGCAAGGCTTCTTCCCTATTCCCACAGATAAATTAACAAGGGTAGACATTCAGATCAATCCTGACAAGACCTGAAATATCAGTTCACATATCGTTCAAAGGGGAATTTTTGAAAACAGATCGAAGAAGGTCTACTCTATTACGGAACTCTTGATGGTCCAGATTCGAAAAAAGGTTTTACGAGCAGTTCAAGTATAGTTCAACAAAGGTGTCGGGAAAATGTTGGTCCTACACATGGAATTGAAACAAGAGGATGTGTGGTCGTACTACTTTTGCGTGTCGGTTACCAGTAGTTTGGCTGCTAATAGTGGTATGATAAGATCTAATTGTCCAGCCGTAACGTTTTTTCGGTGTGTTAGGAGGACTGTCTCCTAACAAACGTGCTCACATTGTTGACTATAACCTATGTTTCAATGTTCAACATTTCTCTCTCCCTCTCTCTATTTCAGCCTTTCACTGGACTGCTTTGTTCCATTCCATTCTTGATACTTTGGAATCTCAATATTGGTTGTTCAGTTGCTGCAGTACAATTTCCTCAAGGCTATTTGTCTTCCATGTGTAACTGACAAGGTTGATTGACTGATCAGTAGAGGACATAACACTGGTGACGAACCCAACAATGTCAATTTCAGATGAGGATTTGAAATCAATCCTTCAACAACAACAAAAACAAGCACGAGTTGAACGATCGCAGTTGCGACTTATCCAGTCTCTCTTTCAAGTCATTAATCTCCAAACTTCGGTTTCATCTCTAGGTGGTAGTTCACTATCCTTTGCGGATCCCATTGCTGCAACTATAACTGAATTTCACTATGAGCCAGCATCTGGTCTCACCTTTGATACAGCCGTTTGGAGGATACGTTTTTGAATGAGTTCAAGAACGTCTCTTGGTACGGAAACTTGGAACCCTCGAACACGACCGGTACACTGACTTTATCCTTCCACAACACCCAAAAGATCTGACTTTCGGACAGACGGTGGAACAACTTCGCGGACATAACACGGTGCCTAGCCGCCATGTCGCCCGAAGGAAGCACACGAGCTGGGGTAGTGGCGGGCTGTTCAAGTCCAGACTGGAGCAGTCGCGATGCGGACCTCTCGGCCACCGCTGAATACAGACTAATACGCGACTTAGATCACGAACTACGTGCACAGCGCGTGATTCAGACTATGTCTCTGTTTGTGAGTGGATTTGTTGTGGTCATGTCACTTTCAGACATCTTTCTAGCTAATACTGTAGTGCTGAGGAAAACTCTGATTCCCACAATACTTGTACAGCTATACCGCAGTTATGGAATACCTTTCAGGTGCATTCATCGTCACCCTTATCAGCTGTAAGAACGGCGCATTAGTTGTACAGCGGTTGTAGCCGCCCATTGGCATAAAAAAACAACGATATGAAGAATACTGGAGAAAACGTCTGGTCAGAGTTAGATTTCTGTGCTATTCACGCATAGCAAACTACCCGCCAGTTTGTAGCCCTCTTTTTCGACCTCGATTCTATGGTCCGTCAGCCAGAAAAACGATAAAATCATACACCTAGTGAAGCATTGTTTTGGCACGCTCGTACACGAACATTGCGCTGTGTGAGTTATGCAGCCGAATATCATAGCCAAATGACCTTAGGCCACGGACTGTGTGCAGCATAGCACATCCATCGTTCGCCGCAACGATCATGGTCATTAGGAAGCACTCAGAACTGAGTAACAGTACTTTTTTTCGCAGCTAATGTCTGCGCGCATCGTGCGACAGTTCGACACTAAAGACCGGCAGACAGAGAGGCGATGATGATGGAGAGCTGTTCCCTATTGATTCAACATATGCCGGGAATACGACGGTGAAGCACGTGTGTTTATTGCTAGTGATGTGTTGACCACGATGATGAAGGCAATTTAGGCAGTACTCAAAGTGACCTCGATTTTTCGTTTCCTGAGGCCTTTCATAAGGCTTTCTACAACCAAGTCTTCTGCGCAAGGCAACGAACGATAGTTCTATGGTGATCGGGTCTCATTTTAACTTTTTAGAATCCCAAGTTCGCTATTGACCCCTAGTGCCATTCATCAGTTCAGCTGACAAACGCGAGTCAGCAAGCAGCACTGCTTGACGCCTGAAGTTACGGATTTTTCAACTTGTGCAGAACAGCTCACCGTTTTTCCATGAGGAGCACATGAGGTGCTCACGAAGCCAACTAACACAAAGGTGTACCGATGACACAGTGTACAAAACTCTTTTACTTGGGAAAATGCCTTTAAACATGCCCCAGGTGGTTGACAACACGAATTGAACTACCAGAAATCGGACTATCGCAGTTGTTGCAAGTTGATACCAATTGGAAGCGGATGTACGAAGTTATTAAATGGGAATCCTACGTACAAACGGTACGCACAGAGAGATGTTTATGAGGGTGGGTCTGAACGATCGACTTCCCGCCTGCTAGGCGAGTCACGGAGGACGCCATTCATGATGCATCTGGACTTCACACGCGAATGGTCACGCATCCTCCACATTATGAAGGCTGTCAGCAGAATAGCGAATCACGTGCGTGACCTCCGGGAGGGGCAGATAATTAGGCCATCCACACACTCAAACGAGGAGGAATCGATAGATTTGTAAATGAGGAGTCTTCGCATACAAAATGAAAGGACACGCCTGGAATTGGTATTTTTTACCAACCACCCCTATCTTGTTGACGTTGTCACGGGATAGTTTGGTGACTACTGTTACAAGATACAGCGGTGGAACGAACAAAACATTGTCTAAGGACCATTAGGAGAACGTGTGCAGTAGTTGCCAAAATACGGACCACACGTGGGACGAGGTCAAAGTATTCCTCATGAAGACAGACCCCAAGTAGGGGAGGGAGATCAACAAAAGTCCTAGTTTTACGTAAACGAGGCTGATTCCTTGGGTAAAAGAGTGAATTCGTTAGATCTGCCGCATTTGTGCTTACGCTTCAAACTATCCCGCTTCCATCTGAGCTTCGTTGACAAATAATAGCGATCGTTCAGTTTTAACACCCTTCTGGTGCCACCTGAAGGAAGCACGAAGGCTGGGATACTCCCAGGTTGTTCAAGCCTAGACACGGGAAGTCAAGAGGCGGAGGTCGGGTTCGAATCTCAGCGCTTCGCGAATTCGCGCTCTAGCTACTGAGCCATCTCACCCCCTGGTTTCTTTGAAATACAATAATAAAATAAATATGGTCGTTCAGCTGTAACACCCCTCCGGTGCCTAGCTGCCATGCCACCTGAAGGAATTACGAGGGCTGGGATACTTTCAGGTTGTTCAATCCTAGACAGGGGAAGTCGAAAGACAGGTCGGGACCTGGGCGCTTCGCGCTCTAGCCACCGAGCTATCTCCCCCCCCCCCCAGGTTTCTTTGAAATACAATCCTCCAACAATGTGCCATAAACATTTGATGCTACTAAGAACCAAAACGTTCTGCTTTTTTCCGAAATCTCTCTCGACTTGGGGTTACAACGCCCGTTTTTGGCACTTACTCTCTTGCGGTCTTTTTGAGTTGTTTGATTGGTCGCGTTAGAGGTAACGCCCACCATTTACCAAAGTAGACATGTCAATCATCTATCATACCCGACCTATTCGAACGTAACTGGACAGCGAAAATATTGGCCTTCATCGGGTTACATTGCGGTCTACATTGCTAGCTTGAATGATTGACAAGTGAACATCAATCCGCGTTTGGACCACGTCACAGTGCATTCGAGTAGGGGTTGCCTGTAATCAACCTTTACGGAATGCCCAACGTGCCCCTTTGATCATTCGGGCCTGCTAAAGATAAATGCGGTTTCCTGCCACGATCGACTCTTTAGTAAACTGCTACATGGGGGCGAGATGGACAAGTAGTTGGAGCACGAATTTAGTGACCGGAAGGACCTCTGGCATTTGACTTCCCCTGTCTAGGCTTGGGCAACCTGGCAATATCCCAGCATTCATACTTCCCTCGTGCGGCATGGCAGCTAGGCACCGGAAGGGTGCTACAGCTGAATGAAAGTGCTACATAAACGATTTGGGAACGTGCGAAAGCCGGATAGAGTAATCTAAACTCATCGACTCACAATTGGTCCATTTTTGAATTTTCAATGACGATTTCGTCCTCTAAATTAGGCAAATGTGTGCTAATAAGCCAGAAACCACTGTCGCCGATAGTGCACATCTATACAAACTCCAAGACGATTGAAACCCACGACTTTCAGACTAGCAGTTGTGGACTAAGCGTTCGGCCAGAAGCAGCTGATAAGTAGTATGTTGAACACGAACCTAGACAGGATAAAGCACCACCCATCCTTCAATCGCAGAGTCAACATTAGGTGGTCAAGTGGCGGTTGACTGCATTGGTTTGAGCACGCTCCAAGGAACCGACGAAGCAAGTGCTTTCAGTTTCTTCATGCGAACAACATCGCTCAACACGGTCGTAGCTGATGTCTACTATATCTAGAGCGAGCATCAAGCGGCTAAGGATTGGAATCACATATGTACCGACTTCAGTGGAGATCGCTGTGGTTTGGATGTCTCGATCGCAGACAAGAGTAGAATCGGTTTAACTGCAAATCAGAAACAGAGGGCGCAAAGCAAGTAACTCGTGGGTAAGCAGCACACTTGGTGGCACTCGATGAAAGAGTTCTTCAAGGGCAGGTCAAGGCAGTTCTGCAAAACGTGCGTGTTTCGTTTTACAGTTACGTAGCATAAGGTTATCGGAACCCACAACAATGGTTCAAATATCTTCGACGAGAAACCGGTGCTTGCAGAACCTGTGGAAGTTGTGTGATTCAGCCATCTGGAAACTTCTAGCAGGGACAGCCTTCAGATGTCAAACAGGTTTGCGTGTTCACTGTTGAGAGATAAACTTCGGTTTCATCACAGTTGATGTCCTGAGGAGCTCACTGTAATGGGTGCTTTCTAAGCGATGATCACCACGGAAGAGAGCATTACAGACGCCCTTCAGCGCTAATCGTTGATGAAATGATGGTTGTGCTATTCTATTCGAAAATGTCCTCCAGAGGAGACTACCCCTAGGGAAGGGGATAATTAGTAGACCACTCCACGATTAACTTACACACTGAAGCCTCACCATCCTACGGCTCAGCGATTCCATCCTGATTGCAGAAAGGTCGACCAACCCAGCGTAGTAAAGGACATTCAGTTTCAGGGGAAGCTCTACACCTGTCGAAAGCACAGTTCGAAACGGGGAACTCGAAATTGGTCGATTTGTTATCGGAGAAGAGTGATAAGAGGTGTTGAGAGCGTCAAAGGTGAGTCAGAACCAAGGAAATACTTGGGGATAACCACAGCACGATACCGTGCACTAGGGACAAACAAAACGCCGCAGACAAGTTATGCGCAAGAAATCTATTTACTGTGAACTAGTCTCAACGACTGATTGAATAGAAATAACCCGTGTCAGGTAACAAAAGGCCAAGAAAAATGTGCAACTGTCTGGGTGATCACCTAAATCGGAAACGTACTCGAGGCCATGTCGAACAGTGTGAAATACACTGCCACCAGCTCCAGAAGTTTCCGGTTTATGCTCACTGAGCGGGAGCGATACACGCAGCGGCTTCGAACCGGCCTCCACCGCTGAATCGTCCGCGTAGCTGATGGAGAACAATTCCGGAGAGGTTGGGTGGGAAGAGAACGGCTGCACAGTACGGGGGGCGGGTAGACAAACGTTACTCGCCGGAACAAAATGGGGCCTGTCTGGATTGGTCTGGGGATCCAGCGATGGCTTGCCATAGTGGGATAGGGAGGCCAATGAGCCTGTCGGCTTCAATCTGGCTGCCGCGCTCAACAGGGGACTTGGTCGAAATAGTGGGGCTAGAGGATCAGGGTCTGATATCCGCCGTCCTGATGGCAATTCCTGGGAGTAAGTGCGCTCTGATGGTAATGTTTGGGCATGGCGTCGAGCTTCACTCAGATCGGGCGTCCGACTAGATGTGGTTGGGAGAGCGGGTAAGGTGTGAGAAGGACGTTCTCTAGTCGGAGGATTCAGTTGAGATTCAGTTGGTTCGTTGCCTTCACGGGCTGAAACGAAGAACGTTCCAAATGAAAGACCATGTATGACTGTGAACATCACATTAAAAGGAGAGTAAACATGACAAAAGTCTACCTGATGGGCTTCTTGGACTGGGTGGGAACCCCGGTGCAGCTCCCTTTCCTCTTCGTTTCAGCAGTTCGCGTACATAACTTTTGGGGGACACGTCTCTCGGAATACCATGCGCTTCCAAAGTTTGAACCACGAACTGTGTGGCTTGGAGTTGGTCATTCAACGTTTTCGCATGCTGCTTCAAAATTTTAGACCTATCTTCGAAGACACGCTTGATTTCGCCCTCAGAGGTGGACGAATCCCCGGGACTGATTGTGATCCCAGTCATTTGTTCGAACAGCCAGTCGTTTAGCTCTGATGAGAAAAACCAATGAGATATGTCATTAGCTCACTGCTGCACAGACAAACAAACAAAATGCTGTGAAACTGTAATTTACAAAATCATCAGAATAATGATTGGACTCACCTGTCACATCAAAATAGAACCGATAGACCCCTGAGTTAGCTGAGGTTTGCGCTGAACCACGTCTACGGTTGAATGTCCTTCATCCAAAGTAAACCCAAGAGGATTAGAAGGGAACTGGACAAGAGAGAGCCACGAGCAAGCCAAGCCCACTAATGATAGGTAGTTGTCAACTAATCAGCTCGGGATAGTCCAGTAATTAATGCGGGTTCGAACGCATCCTCGGCATTTCGACTGCTCTTGGGCAACCTATCAGTACCTTAGTCCCCGAACTTCCAAGAATGGCAGCTGTGCACCAAAAGGGTATTACAACTGAGCGATTACTGTTTATCATTGTGTCAAGGTACTTGTATCATAACCTCAGACGCACGCAATCAATCAATTCCATTTCCGCTTGCATCCGAACGAATCAGATGATGAAGATGATTACCGAAGACGTCACCAACGTTGTAAAAAGTGTTACGAGGGCAGCACACCAGTATCTTGTGCACACGCGCCAACTGCAGTGAGAACCGTGCGAATCAACATATCTGTTACAGTTAGTTACACGTGAACAGACGTCAATTGTTTACCGGACACCAACGACGCCAGTCATGTTCAATTTCATCACCGTCTGTGTGCGATCAGATAAAACGTATCATTATCAAATAGCTCAACCCTTCCGACTTAAGGTTCGTGACTTCAGGTGTGAGACATCATGTGCTATAGCCAGGCTATTTGGATTGGCAAACACAAAGGATGTTCAGCTGTAGCACCCTTCAAATGCCCAACTGCCATGCCATGCGAAGAGGGTGGCACGAGGACTGGGATACTGCCAGGTTGCCGAAGCCTAGATAGGGGAAGTCGAGAAGTAGAGGTCGGGTTCGAACCATGGACCTTCCAGTTAGTAAGTTCGCGCTCTAGTCACCTGAGACATCTCGCCCCTGAATTATAGCCGTTCAAAAACAAATCAGGACGCGACAAGTGATGATCAGTCTGTTGTTAAACCCACTACAGTATTTGTTCGATCTGTTTTCGCCTGTCTTTTCCAAGGAACGATTTTTCCTTTGTCGAGAAGGTCAAAACTGTGCGCTTTGACATAGCGGGTGAGACTGATAGAAAGATGTGACGTACAGCTCAACGTAAAGAACACATATCGTGTGAAAAATACCTTTTCTCAGAGCTAGAGGACGATGACCAGGCAATGGTCTCCGTAACTTGAAAAACACGGGCAATTCTGTAGACTAAATATCAAAGCAGAGTTCGTCCACTGAAATTTAGTTGGAAAATCCATTCGTAACCTGAAAGTGCGACTAGAAAACAGTTGCCTCGCCGTTTTTGGATTCGTTTCCAATTTTATCTCTAATTTGAAAAAAAACAATCCGAAATTTAGAACAAATTGGGCGCTTTCAAACGATGTTCGCAATAGAGAGGGAGTAGCCCGAATGATTGTCACGAGGTGGAGAACCAACCGAGCTGGACCATCAACGATGCATCCACTTCCTAGAAATGACTTTGTGACCAGCAAAGCTGATCAATGGCTGATATTAGCTACTCCTATCCATGAACCTTCATGAAGACTGTAGATCACCAGGCTACCCACATCATACATTGCCGTTCCACACGAGGGAGCAAGGGCGAGATTGCTCCTTGGTTAGAACGCGAATTTACTAACCGGAAGGTTCGTGCTTCGAACCCAACCTCTGCCTCCCGCCTTGCCCTGTCTAGGCTCGGGCAACATGGCAGTATCCCAGCCCTTGTGCTTCTTTTGGGTGGCACGGCAGAATGGCACCGAAAAGATGTTACAGTTGGACGGTTATCTTATCATATTTTTACACGATTGACGATTATGGTTAGCTTCGTGACTGGCCCTCTTATTCACCTGCCCTGAACCATACTCTCCGGTTTATAACGGTTAAAGGGTGCGTCTCATCAAAGACGGCATGTGGCGATACCTATACCGCACGGGGTCCATCACTGCGATTCGAAGTGACAGGCAAATCTAGCTTATGTGTTGAACAATGTACTTGTGACTGTGTTGTTATTGAACAATCTCATCTGACAATGTCATCCGTCCGATGCCATTTTATCCAAAATGTTACCACAGATTCAGAAAAATGTCTCCACTGCCGCCAGATGCAAAAATGGGCTACACACGAAAAGGCGTTGGCGACAGGTCCGATGCCATTTTATCCAAAATGTTACCATAGATTCGGCAAAATGTCTGCACAGCCGCCAGATGCAAAAATGGGCTACACAGGAAAAGGCGCTGGCGACAAACAGGGACGAACAGACAGTGCTTAGTTAGGTAAATCATGAAGGTCAGATGTTCGGCTTCGAGACTCCCCAAGTAAATAATACTGGATAAATAAGTCTGATGAGAGTAATGACACAGACTGATGGTAATTTTTAACCTCGATCACACAGCAGTACAGGAAACAAGTCAGCCAGATTTGTTTGATAACCTGTCTGCATGAGGAGCCTGACAAGTGAGGATACCCAGCACGAGTTGACGCCTTGCGGTCGTGGTGTATATTGAGTCACGCACTCCAAGGGATGTGTGTTCTTCCGACGTGGGGGTCTTCACAATTGCAAATGAACTGGCAGATTACACAGCCAGATAATCCTGAAGCACTAGGCTTACAAAAATTTTCTTTATAGCACATATACACTCATTTGCAAACTAATTTGGTTTTCCGGGAGACTCATCTGGAACCCAGCTGAACCGATCGTTTGTGATGTTTCAAAATTAGTTTGCAAATGACTGTATATTCCCTAATTTCGGGCAATTTGGTTTCAAGTAGAACATAAGGTTGACGGAAACCTGGGGACTGTGCCTACCTGATGAGCCCCAAAAAGGTCGTGGGCTGTCGACGGATTTTCAGCAACCTTATGAGTAGTACACTAAAAATTTTCTTTATAGCTTGAACTACGGGCAGCTGCACACCACTTCAATCTGTTTAGAAGACTGGTTTAGTTTATACCTAATGTTTGCCTATGAACGGGAGCGGCCTATCAGACTGTTGTGGACTTTGAGGTCTAATGGCATGGAGAATGTCGATTGATCACTCCGGAAAGTCAACAAACTATTCTACAATAATCCTTCTTTCAACCTACATGAAGTGCAAAGTCACCTTTCTGGAGCTTGACACTGCTGAATTTGCAAAAAATCGATGCAGCAAAGTTGGAGTGTGAACGTTGGTGATTCCACGTTTAAGTTTCGAAAGACGATGTTATAGTGTACCATCAGCGTATCCATTGAAAGGAAACTCTGAAAAAGACATCTCCCTTCAGTTTAATCAACCCAATTTATCAGCACACTGGTTCCAGCTGCTGCAGTTTCAATCGCCGGGAAGTGGGAGAGTGTAGGACATACAACCAAGCCTTGGAGATGATGGCGTGTTCAGTTCGTTCGGGAAATGGGTAGCTACGCTTCGAAGGCGATAGCTTTGATGCACGAGCGCCACTGGCTGTGCGATTCGGCCATTTCTGTCAGTGTCACTAGCCATTGGTGAGTTGAGTTCCGGGGTCCCCATCCAGGAAGGTGGCAGTTGTCAATCCGACTAAGTTTACTGTTTAGTGTTTTCATACTTCGTTGTCAGATCATACACTGTCCATATCTTGATCGCTTCCACTCAGAACACGGCTGGGTAAAAAGGCACTGCGAGACAGGCGGTCTTCCGGCATGTGGAGTACATGTCCTCACCAGCGCAACCTATGAAGCGTTAGTTATTCATCTATCGCGGGAGAGTTCCTTCTTCCCAAGAACATCTGGCGTACCTCAGCATTGCTAATCCGATGTTCCCAAGAGCAATGTTTCGGAGACACCGATGGTCAAACACTGACATCTCTCGGATGCATTCTGCGCGTAGAGGACACGGCCCTTATGCATAGAGCAATATGGACCGCACCGCCGCATTGTAAACACTGCCCCTGACAGACAGACTCACGCCACGTAGGCGCCATAGGTGTCCGAGGATGGCGAAAGCTGCCCTGAACTTCCCGAATCGAGAAACAATCTCATCTTCAGCCAATCCACCTGAACCCACACATCTCCCCAGGTAAACAAATTTATCTACAACTTCGATTGGCCCGTCTGCAAGCATGAGGCGTAGCCCACCGGGTCTTGTGGCAGAACCTTACACTTTGCAGGTGTGAAGCGCATGCCAAACCGTTCGGCTGACGTATTTGGGTTAGTGAAAATGGATTGAATTGTTAAAGGATCTCCACATGATCCTCACAGAACAGGGGTTTCTTCAGAACAAGTCAGAGGACGACATAATCAGCACGAGGGTGTAGACAACTCGGTGATAGGCACCGGCCAAAGATACCATATCATTGTCTGAGTTGACCTGACTCAAACTGACCAGACGACGCAGAAACACTGCAATACCTACATGAACATCATCATCATTGTCAGCTGTACAAACCGCGTACTCGTCGTACGCTGGTTGCAGCTGCCGCAGTTTCGTTCACCGATGATTTGGGGGAGGGGGTAGGTAGCTGCGCATTGCAGGCGCGAGCTGGTAAATTGGTGCATAAATTCAGCACTGTCAGTGGGCTGTCAAGTGGGGGGGGTGGAAAAGGAGCTATGCATTGAAGGCAATAGCTTTGATGCACCAGCGCCATTGAGAGCGCGACTGGGCCATGTCTGACAATGTCTCCAGCCATTGATGTGGCCCGTCCCGGGGTCCCCATCCTGGAAGACGGCAGTGACCAGCGCAGCTGAGTTTGCTGGTTATGGCCTTCACACTTCGCTGCCAAGTCACTGTTTTACCGCCACCGACTTTCTTCCACCCTTCACGTGGTTGTGCGAAAAGAACCCTTCGAGGAAGTAGGTCGACTGGCATACGCAGCACGTGGCCAAACCAGCGCAACCTGTGCAGTGTGATCAGTTCATCTATCGAGGGTGAGTTATTTCTCCCGAATACCATTCGACGTAATTCAGAATTGCTGAACATATAACTGAATGTTCGCTCGTGTGAACTATTCATCCTTTTTAGAACCTGTCAGTAGAGGAGCCAGTCAACACGTGACTCTGTAGTGTGAATTGCGTAACAGAAGAAAGAGTAGGGTCATACCCTGTCTAAATGCGAGTTAATCACATGGTTCATCGGCCGCTCGTGGCCGAACGGTTTAGTCTCCGGAGGCCGCGCCCGGGAGGCTCGTGAGATGCCCACTGCCGATAATTTCAATAAAAATGAAGGAGTTTTAATGGGAATTCAATTACAAGACGAGACATCCACTGGAATTTCCAGCTCTCCAGATCTGGATAGTCTGACAGATTGTAAAGGATTTCTACCACAGGCAATATACGCCGCCCGACTTGCCTGTGTGTTCTGATTCTGCACGTTTACCAGAGCTACGTGAAGTAAATTCACGATCACACATCAAGAGTAGTGAGTACAGAGCCCGAGTCGCTTCCCTCTAAACCATAGATCCGATGTTCAGTAGTATCTAATCGATCAACTAGCAGTAGATCACTGCCGTATAACTAGAAATCGGTCAAACACACGTGATTTTTATATGGAAAAAAAAATTAGTTTCGTTCAATGTGCAGGCGATCTGAAGTCGACAACTAGGACGTAGAAGCATAGTGCGTGAAACGCGAATACAACCACCCCTATTTCACTTGATTTTCTCCATTCCGACTCATCATGGAAAATTCACACTCAAAACAGCTAATCTAATTATTAATCAATTTTGAATTGGTGAGCATAAAACTCCGAAGATGTCGGTTCGCGTGTCCAGAACACTCGGAAAGCCATAAAGGCAACATGAACATCGGTCCCTAGGCCCATCTATTTTGAAGCGGCTCACGTTTATACAGCTGCGTCCAGACAGCATGAAAAATAAACATCTGAGGGAGGAAAAACAAATGTGTAAATCTGCCGTCACGCGCTGAGCTACTGAGTCGAAAAACTGTTTCCCATATTGCTTTATACATAAATGTGGTATCCGGCCATGGTAGACTCTCTGCTATAGGAATAGGACCGCAAACCAGGAAAGATCCTCCAATGTGAATTCCCATGAGGCGGCACCAGAAAACTGAGCCGACTGGTGTTGTGTCGTGGATGGCCGTCTTTTGGTTCGCCTGCCAGACTACGCGATAGGGAGAAGACAGAGAACTCCGGACACGGCCGTACGGTCAGGACAAAACATACAGAGCTTCTGCGTAAATATGTACAGGGTGACTAAAAGGCTAAATATGGTCGTTCACCTGTTCGTTCCGTACAGCCAATTGTGGTGTTCCGGTCGTGAACACTTTCAGGCCCACTCCGCTGGTCGTATGTTGCTAAGCTGTATTTGGTGTACTCCGCCAACGCACCTGCCTTCCGAACGTGTCGTATCGATTATGACCTTGGGGATGCGTCATTCTCTGCACGTGCACTTTTTCCACGTCTGGGCGCGTCCTGACAAACGGACAAGCCCTACCCAAGTCACAACACTCCTGCGGCCCCCAAAAGCACTGCGACACCTAGTCTCCGCAAATGAGACACCAGATTTCGAGTACCGGCCAGGGATTCGACCAGGTAGCTGACCGCGCCTACACGTAACATGAAGCACTTGAGCAGCGCTATGCATATCACCGACGAGCAGCCAATGGAACCGTCTCCCTCAGCGATTGTTTCTTCCACATTGAATCACCATTTAATTGCCCCCAGTGTTCAATCCGCAGCCGGTCAGCTAACCTTGTTCTGTCGTTGTACGCCGGACTTCATTGGACAAAGTCCGTGAATGATGGCGGGTCAAGCCCATAGATGGCATCCAACTCCAAAAGTTCAAAGGCCTAAGCGCATTGCTCCTGTGTTCAGTGTTCATGCTCCGCCCACTATGGTATATCAAAAGGCACGGTAGCTCTACACAGCCCTTTATGGAGACAAAAGAAAATTAGTACAACTGTATTTATAGGGTAGTCACAGAGTGTTCCACAAGATCGTGCCAGAATCTCCGTGAGGCAGCGCGAAGCGTCGAGCTAAAGATGATCGATACAGCTTAGCTTGCATTCTGACCAATCAGGACCGTAGCCCGCACGTCACACCTCTATCCAATTGACGTGCTGTTCGGTTATTAGGGAATTCTTCGCTTTTGAATGTACGATGGTTATGCACCAGTATCTGCAGGGGCAAGATGGCTCATTGCTTAGAGCGCGGATTTAGTGACCGGAAGGTCTGTGGTTCGAACCCGACCTTTGCCTGTAGGCTTGGGTAACCTAGCAGTATCCCTACCCTCGTGCTTCCTTCGGGTGGCAACTTCCAACTAAGCATCGAAAGCGTGCCAAAACTGAGTGATTTTTGAACCAGTACCTGCAGCTGGCGGAGCACAATCCGCAATGTGGCGGTCGTCCAAACTGTGTTTTCATCACATTTGTTTCGTACAATTGTGATCGCCTACTTACTTGACCCTGTTAGCCATGTGCAATCTCCCTGAGTTTCGAATGCGGAACGCCCCCCGATCGCTTGTTGGACCCAGTGCATATGGCCCTAATAACTTCCGCTTCGTAATAGTGAAAAATGTTCACGGTTAATCCTTGGTTTTCTGTAAACCCCACAAAAAGAGATTTCTCGGGAAATGGATAACCCAATTTTTTTTCCGTCAGAACAATTTCGCTCTAACGCACAGGTTGCCTACCTATTCTCAAACTCTACAGACGAATGTGAGTGGTAGCATTCCATGATAAAAAAACGATTTGTTTGAGTTGGTTTCGTTGAATCGACGAATAAACCAAAACCACAGTCATTTTAAAAGCACACGCTCCTGACGAGCGTAAACTTTCAATCAAACAGATCGACATGAATAAAATTTTAAAAACTGGGTTGCTTTAAGCAGAGAAAAAGTTACATTAAATACAGAGGGATGAAAAAATGTATTCAACATTTCCGAATACAAGGAATTATGCGTTAATTGAGTTGGATAGTGAAACACCACGTATTAGAGGATGAATGCGATCGGTGTTAGTCACAGATCGAACTTCACTTCACTTCTGAATCCCATCCATCGTCAGTTTTTATTTTGTCCTTTCAGGTGCTGAGAACTACTGAAACCACAGGTTCATGTTTTTATAATGAATTAATAATGATAATCGCTCACTTGTGACACCCTTTCGATGCATAATTGCCATGCCCTCACTCCTGAGGGAAGCATGAAGGTCGAGATTTCGAGATTGGTATCGAAGCACAGACCTTCTGGTCGGAAAGTTCGTGCCTTAACCCCTCATCATCATCATCATCATCATCGACAACATGGCGTCAGTGTTCAACACCGATGCATCATTGCCGTACAATGTCATGGCTGTACGATGAGTGGAATACTGACAGGGCGCCCACACCTAGACAGGAGGACGATTAGGGTCCTCAACCAAAGCCTTTGGCTCAAAGGCCTAACCGCACAGCAGTGGTGTTCGACTGGAAATGCAAGTACATTACCATTTTTACGGAACACGTCGCCATACATGTTCCAACTCCAAACCTGGAGGGCTAGGACACTGTGTTCGTCAGACCTCTAACCATTGACCAACCTGGTATGAGAGACTCTGTGAGCGTCACGGGGACACTCTCCAGTGTAGCCCAGTGGATCGCTGAGGTACGCGAACCGTCACACCACGGTAAGGTCCAGTCTCTCGGTGACAGTCTTAACCCCTAGGCTAGTTCGAGCTTGCTACGTGTTTTTGGCGGTGACACACTAGCGTTCCATTATTAGCACAACTGACGGTTTCAGAGCAAGCTGGTTGTCCCTTTCAATTGGAAGTGACAACTTTAAGCAAAGATAGACTGCCAGGACGGATTGTGAGAGTTTGTTGTGTAGGGCCCTAATGGTTAGAAAGTAAGCTGATCAATGACCACGAAATAAGCTGATTTGAACTGTTCTCCTCAAGTCGAACGTACTAAAGCGTATTACCGTCAAGCGAAACTGTAAACTTTTAGGAATGTTGGATGGTATATTTAAGGCAGACTTGCTCGATAGATTTATGGTGTTCCAGTGTACAGACTCGACGCCATCGGTGGGTGTGTACGAAGTGGCAGCAGCAACAATCAGTGCATGCCGATTACGTAGTCCCGCAGACAATAAAACACCGCCATTTCTTGTTAGACAGACTCCGAACTCTCTGGCTCTCAGGGGGGATCCACTTTGATAGGTCACTTATACCAAGGGTGTAACTCATCACCACGATCCAGAACACTACAACTGTGACGTTAGAGAAGTACACGATGAAATCTTCAGCACTGCACATATTGAATGCAGTTCACTGACAACTATCTATTGTGTTTCTCGTAGCCTGGGCAGGCATCGCGATGGCTTCCAACTTCTGCGCATACTTGTTGAAGTTTCAGAGCTACATACTAAAGTTACGCTAGAGAAACGGAATTGCCACACGCATTAGTGACTGAATGTATGCAAAGTGACGCCAAACCTCTCCATGATAGCTCAGTGTTTGCAGTGCGAATTTGCTGACTTAGAGGTCCGTATTTCGAACCCGACCTCTGCATCTTGACTTCCACTGTCTAGTCTTGGGCAGTATCCCAGTCCTCATGGCATGTCAGTTAACGGTGCTACGGCTGAACGATTCTCTTACTCGACAAAATATGTAGGATTGTTGATGGAGAAGTTCACGTTAAGAATGTTTTAGTTTAGTTGAGACGGCTGTCTGATCAGGATCTCTATCCACAAAACCTTCAACGTAGTACATAGTATAGTATAGTATAGTGTAGTATAGTATAGTATCAATAAGGTAAACCGATTGGAAACTCACCTTTTCGGGCGCTTTCATTCGAACGAATCGAGGTCTCCAGATGTTTCACATACTGTCGAAGCTCTTCCAGCTTCAACAGTGTCAAAGTTTCATCCACTGCAGACTCTTGTTGGTCTGTTGTGGTCACTGCATCCCCTGTTTCGTCGATGGATGATGACCCATCCGGTCGACCAGATGCGGGGCTTCCCGGAGAGTTATCCACCTGTGGATGGGAGCAAACGTCTTCATGACAGGTTGACGGAAAATGGTGAGCACTGGGAGTCGAGTTGTAAGACTCCAAAAGGTACAAATCGCAGGGTGATAGTTCTTCACAAAGTGGATTTCGAAGCCAGGACCATACGCGTGTCATACGAGCCTCCATGTTGGCAGCAGACTCGACCAAAGCACAGTCATTAATGTCAGGGTCGTATTTGGTTTCATTAACGACGTCTGCAGAGTCTTCAACCCAATAAAACGTATTATTCAGTACATGTCGAAGTGGGGCATCAATGATTGTCCTGTTGACGCATGCTGTTTTATCCATGAGTAAACGTCCTTCTGGTAGAGAATGGAGCAGAGTTTGTGTATTTGACTGGACCCCGAAATAGGATGCTATATCGTTGTACAGAGTCTGTGGCACCATGCTTTTCTTTTCTAGGCACACGAACTGCAGGCAGTCGCTGAGACCAGTGACCGCCACACACTGGTGACACCAAATGAACTCACATGTGCGGCAATCGTTTTATTTGACTAACACACACGTACACAAGCGTACGATACACAACGTCCGTGTGCCTGTGTGAAAGTGTGCACCAACCAGACACATTGTAGAGACATACATACGGTAGGTGATCGCTCGAAAAAGGAAGGGGGACACACCTGTTCCAATTTGCCGTTCACACGTGTCTGGCAGCCGAAACGGACATCGAGGCCAGGCACAACAGACCAAATGTATGAGACCAATCTGGTGAGGTCTGCTGCACGGATGCTGGCTGGCTGGCCTGTCTGACTGTGCACACGAAGTCGGAGTGGGTCAACCTGCAGATAACTGCCCGAAGGCCTCTAAATACATGGGTGGAGGATCATGCCCGTATACGTGAAGATAATAGTCTGCCCTAGGACGAAACATGGTGTTCCCAGGCCCTTAGTTGGACTAACTGCGGGTGGTTCACAGTTCCCTACGACGCCCTGTCCGGAAGATTTTCGCATAGTAGTCCTGAAGGAACTGGCAGCATACACCTCGCACCCGTTGTATCATCTTCCGCAGGTCAACGGGGAAGGGGGAGGTGTGAGGTGAACAACCGGATCTAAGGACGATCCGACCAGCACCTCAGACGCCCGGGGGGAAATCAGATCAACATTTCAAAGCCAACAAGACGGCGCGTGAATAACGACATGGATTTCAGAAAAACACATTGCTTTAAACACTTTACAGCATAACTAATCGATAGTGGACAGCGTGTTAGTCGCGTTTGTTGATTGTAGTAAAGTCTCCGATTGAGTTTCTCATCAGCACTCACAAACCAAGCTTTCTACCGCGGACTTCAAAGAAACCTTTGAGTGGATTAAAGATGTTCCGACTGGAAGGAGGTAAACGTTGCTGACATCTCAGACCCCACTGGTACACAACTAGCGGGGTCCCGCACAGATCTGTCATCGATGACCTTCCGTTACAGCCCCCCGTTGAATGCCTCATGTATGCTGACTACTTGGAAATATAAGCACATTTCGTATCCGAGGATCAGACAGACACTACGGAGAATGCTGTCGCTACTTTGCACAACCGACCCACCTACAGCGGACTACCAATAAGCCACTCCATGAGTCGGGAGCAATCAAATTTCTGGAATCTACCACACTGATATAAACAATAATAATGGTGCAGCATTAACACGCTTTCGGTGCCTGGCTGTCATATCCCTCCCCCAAAGGAAGGACGAAGGCTGTCAGGTCGCTTAAGCCAAGACAAGAGTGGTTGAGATGCCGAAGTTGAGCTCGAATCACGGACCTTCCGGTCAATAAGTTCGCGCAGTGAGATAACTCGAGCTCAAACTAGTGATTACATACTGAGCGGAAAGCAAACAAAAGACCTTAGCACAATTTTACCCGTGATATTCGATTCGACTTGACTCTAACCCTGATGGTGGCGACCGCAACCCGACTACTTTGGGCTCCTCGTGGAGGGGTTGCAAAATTTGCAGCTGGAAACTTTTCGCATTCCCTGTACACCCCATTTCTGGCCGAACATGGATTAGGGGTGACTAGCTCCGGTGCTATTTACCAAGTATAAAGGCCATCTACTAGGAAAGTTACATCGAATAGGCTGGAAGTTTGGAGCACGGCTCCGCTCACTGAACTTTATAGGCCTCCGTGGTAAACCCATCCATACATCGCGTATCCCCCCTGCGAGAACGTGGCGGGGATTTGCTGAAACAAGTTGTACAAACGAAGGATACCATCGGCGCCATCCAGGAGGCTATCGCCCGAAAATATTCAAAACTAAGCCAAACTGACCACGGTAGTGGATAGGTGGAACAGCATCCCAGCAGATGCAATGGACGCAACCATAGAGGATAGAGTTAGGGTTTTTGGACAGTTTCTACTTGAGGGATCACACACACACATTTCAATGAACTCCAACTGCTACTTGAGGGATCACACACACACATTTCAATGAAATGATCTCCAACTGCTGTGCCGAACACACTGTCAAGCGCTTAGATACGATATAACTTACAGAAGCATTTAGCCCATCGTTTGATCGGTGGGCTTCCCCTCTGTAACCCTCTGTTTGAATGATCTGTTGAGACATCGCTACCAGTGATGACCGATTTTAAGACAGTCGTACACCTGCCAGGTTCTGGAAAGCCCATGTCAAAGAAGCTAGAATATACTGCAGACTCAGCTGGCACTTGTGTTAGCCTCAGACGTTAGCGAGTGCCAGGCAAAGAATAGGACTGGTTCAGTGACCAGTACACAGTCGGAAATGGCCAGCATCCCAAAAGAGCAGATCATGAGAGGTGGCCTCTCTCCGGCAGATTCACCCTTGAAAAAGTGCTATCCGTGGGTAACTAGGACGCACTGTTGGGTTGTCGGTTTGTTCGCGGAACTCGGCAGCTGGATGGCACATGTTTCATCCCCGTCCAGAGGACATCATCGGTGCGTAGCTGGATATCGTCTCAGACTCCGGACCCTTCCATATAATACGACCAACTTCGATCGCACATATGAGCAGTAATTCTCAATCATCAAATCCCAAGGAATTGAAAAAAAATAGTCCAGATGTATCGCCTTCAGGGCCAGGTCAAGCGCGAAACTGGAAAAGAGGCAAACTTACCAACATTTTCAAGGTAAACCATTGTGTTTTCAATTTTTTGTGGCATAGCAACTCGGAAGCAATGCAATAAGGCGAAGGAGGCTAGCAAGAACTTTTATCATAGCCAAACATATGCCGCGATTCTCCGCTTGATTCGCCCAACATTCCTCTCTTACTACAATTAATCGAGGCACTTAGACAAAAAAGGCAAAACACACCCACCAATCACGCGGTCCAAGTCACGTGATCTCGTGTTACCTGGTTTCTCGAGGTCCCATAAAGTTGCGGGATGTTTTCCTCTGGCAATAGCTTACTTGTGCATTGAAGCAATTTCGAAGTTCAAATTTGAAAATTACATGAAAATACAATTCACGTCCATCACATCTCGTGTTATGGGGCGCTGATATGTAAGTAGTAAACGCATTCATAGGGACTTAAGGTAACCGGAATTTTACTCAGACCGGACAGGACCTGAAACAGAACGTGGGATTTGCAGAGTAGGAACATTGGTGCCTACACTTTTCAGGTCGTATGCGTGTTACAAAAATAACTTTAGAAAGTACGAGGGCTGTTATCATCAGGCTTCATGGTCCAGAATTCGCCCTTCAGTAAATAGACAGCGCGAATCGTATGTGATATAGCGTGCCGCCACTAAATAACAGCTCAAAAGCGGTTTAACGTAGCCTTTACGGTGTCGTGGCGGCCGAAAGTGGGTTAGAAATAGGCTTATTCCAGAAATTTCGGCTTATTCGTTCACAGGTCTATCCAAAGCTGACATTTGTGTGAAAGACAGCCGGTTGTACTTTGTGCACTTGTGTCACGAGTCACAACTGCATTCTCGCTACATTCATACCAGGTTTGCAGACGCATATGTCTGAAACCCGAAAATCCATGCATAGCCGAGACAATCAGCCAAAGCACTTAAAATGTGGCAACTGTTCTCGGTTCATCGCACGCGATATCCTTGGTATCCCGTGTGTAGTGGACGATCAACGGATACAAACTGTCACATGATGTCACCTATTTGGATCTGACACAGAATGAATAGATGGTGCAAAACCTGATAGGTTAACTGTTCAGCCTGCTATACAGCTAAATATGATCTTGGCAGAGTGTTCCAGTTCGTATGCACCCGATGACGGCCTGTACATCAGCCCTTATCATTATACTGATAGTTATGCTCCCCAGTAGATCAGCTGTGCACAATGTCAGGGCGACTCCTGATAAGTAAGTAAGTAAGCTGTAACACCCTTCCGGTGCCTAGGTGCCTTACCACCCGAGGGAAGCACGAGGGCTGAGATACTGCCAGGTTGCCCAAGCCTAGACAGGGGAAATCAGGAAACAGACGTCAGGTTCGAACCCCGTCCGGTCAGTAAATTCGCGCTCCAACTACTGAGCCATCTCATTCCACGGTTTTGCCGAGACGCGTTCAACATGATACCCAAGGAATACAAAAACGCTATGGGATTTCGTATTTGTGCTCTCATCAGACGACACGTGTATGGTCGTATTGGCCAGTTACAAGTCGCATACGGGTGACAAAGTGATCCTGGTTGCCATATCGTCAGCGTCATACTTTGTTTTACTGAAGTTCACCTAATTTGAAGGCGAAGTCGGAAAATTCAGTGTTCGAAGTGTACTACTAGTCACGCGGTAGCCAAAGTAGCCATCCTCGCATTACCCACATTTGTACACCCCTGTAATTCGATTTGCTATATTGTATCGATTGTCGATTAAAGTGAAGAAACACTGTAAGCTTGGACGTCCGTTGGGCCCCTTCCAAGTCATCCGACACACTTTCTGGAACTATCACCATCTCTCCAGCTAAAACGGATGATCTCTCCATCATCATCATCTTTTTCACCTGTAAAACCGCCTATTCGTCGTACAGTTGTTCTAGCTGCCACAGTTTCGTTCGCCGATGACTTGATGGGGTGGGGTAGATAGCTACGCATCGAAAGTGTTGGGTGATATAATTAATCCGTAAACACAAAGGTGTTTCAGTGCAGTTTTCATTGAAAAGATGGGGAAGGAAGCAATGTACAGAAGGCGGAAGCTCAGATGCACGGGCACCTCCGGATGCACGACCGGGCCATGTATTCTTACTAACCGTAGTTTACATTGTGGGCAGAATCAGTTATCTATTAGCCATCTGGTTGGTTTTCATCGAGCGTCCACTGAGTCGCCCACCAGGCTTTTCAAAAAGACGAATTTCTGTTCGGTCTACTGCGGGTTGTATTTAGTAAGAGAACCCTATGACGAGTGGCCATCTTCGAGAGAAAAATCACTGTTGTCAGGTTGCCCGTCGCATCTCAATAGCCAACAAAATAATTCCCTGAAGGGGATAACAGCCATGTGAAGTAAACTCATGGGCACCTTTCTCACTGTGTGTAGTAAGGCCCGAAAGTGGTCATTTGTTGGCTATCTGAACAACTGAACGATTGCTTCACAAACAAAGAGGTGGCAAGCGAAAAGATACGGAACCACCTGACAGCTTTGCTTAGGTTAGGCAGCTAACTAGAGACATCTATTCGTTGAGTCGTCGAAATAAACAAGTTAACTGGCTTTTCAACAATGATCAGAGAAGAGGAATTATCACAGATAATCAATGCCGTCATTGAGCTCTAGATAGTTCACTGGTTGAGGTGGGAACTAACCGACCGTAAGCTCCGTGGTTCGAATCCGACCTTAGCATCTCGATTGCTCCTGTCTAGGCTTGGGCAAACTAACAGCCATCGTGCTTCCTTCTAATGATAGATAGGCCCCAAAAGGAGGTTGCACCCGGAAGAATACTACTACTATTGTTGTTATTAGTAGTAGTGATAGTAATCATTCTACTATTAATCGATCAACGGATCGAATAGACCTAACTAGTTGTCAGTTTCTATCCAGATTGCCTGAGTGAATGTCTGGAGGTGTAGGCACCTCGGAATGATTGTGTTAAGCTAGCACTAAGTCCCTCCCCCATCCACCTTTATTCTTTTCTTTATAATAAGGCTTTCAAATAGTCATGGTTGTACGGCAGTGAAGCATCGGTGTTGAACACTGATGTCATGCTGTCGATGATGATGAACCCACAAACTGTCTGCCGCTTAAACGGGTCAATACGGGTCATGTAAGCAGAGCCAACAGGTGAACCAATTTCCAACGAGACCGTCAGGGAGAAAGCCACACACGGCTTGATAGGTCGAAAAAAAAAGTTACGCTTAGGATGAACAGCTTCATAGTTTAGAACCGGAGCAATCATACGATTGCGAGTTATTCGCTCTTGCAAATCGATAGTATGATCTGTGTGCGCTACTTTCAATATCAACCTGGCAGTTCGCACTCGACCTTGACTACAATCAATTGAACCACCATAGATTCAGCGTTAATACCTACGCTTCACCAATGAAACGACAAGCAACTGGTGAGGCCATTGCACAGAACGGTCGAAATTCACTAGTTGTATCATCGCATACCGAAACAACAAAATACGTTCTCCTGATTGTTTAGCCTGAGCTTACCTTGGCTGACATGCAGGAGAAATGCGAGCATGTTAGCTTGTGCTTTGTCTACTACAAGGCTGTCACATTTCGTTCGGTTGGGGAGAATACTTGTGAAGAAACTGAAGGCGGTGGGGTAATCAGAGAACCATCAGCAATGATCCAGGACGCAAGCCTCCGAAAGAGAGGGCAACCCCTAACAAAAATTGAACTATACACTGTCCATACAATGGTCGCTTTTGAGGGAGTTGATATATAACAAAACCCGTCTCCGCCAGCTTGCCACGTTACAACGAGCATTCTTTCCTGAGTAATCGATTTCGACTGGTTTGCTCAGGTTCACTTACAAAGACTAAAGGAATTTCCCCTCTCATCACCATCATCATTGTCAGCTGTAATAACCGCGTACGTGTCGTACAGTGGTTGTAGCTGACAGTTTTGTTCACTGATGATTCGGGGAGGTGGAGTAGGTAGGTAGGTGTCAAACCGAAATTAAGGGAACAGCTCGCAATTCCCTTTGTGAATTGTATTGTTCAGAGAAGCAATTTTCACACTGTACAGGTTATTTTTCCATACGCAGTAGGTGTAGAGTAGAGAGCCCTGATCAGCTTGTTGAACACGACTGTGTTTCCCGCCTTATCAAAAATGAAAACTTTGTCTACGTATTCCAGATCGATGTACACTTCGTCTGAAACTAGGAGAATATTTCCTTAGTCACCACACCGCGTTCAAATCACGTCCGATGAACGGCCATGACTGATTCGAAAGAAAAGTTTTGTTAGTGTTAGCGCTCATAAGTAGTGTATGTACTCAAACACATCGTAGTTTCAACGTCTGTCCTCTGCGGAGAATGATTTCCTAACGAAACACGCCACACAAGATTGCTGAAAACTCTTCGACAACCCATGGCCGGTTTCGCGCGGACTGACTAGAATTGATGTCTTCAAAAATTTCGATTTAATGATATCCAATAACCACAAAAAATGCGAGGCGAGGCATCCCTTCGGTAAACATTCAATGAGTCGATTGGGTCTGACAGAAAATCAATCAAGTCGAGTAACTGCCATATCAGATGACCGCTGGAAGTCACCCGATTCGAGCCTAGATGGGAACCAGGTTCGTTCAGGACAGTTGTTCACGTGATGGTAATAAAAAATCACAGATGATACGTGATCCGATGAGCTGAGAAGGATTTTGTGCTGAGTGGGTGAGAGTCTACGCACGATTGTGCTTGACCGACGGTCAGACGAGCTGCATTCATCCAACCGGTAAGTTACACAAAAATATCGATCTGAAAAGTCTATAAACAAACCCATACATCATGCAACAAGCATGGATGCATTGTGGCCTGAGAAAGGTCCACTGGAACGTCGAGCTACCTACGGAGACCACACATGAAAGCTCCTGAAATTCACAAGCTCCAGTTTTTCATATCGAATCAACATATCGAATAAACATTAGTTTCGTATCAACGATGAAGTCGGACCTGTTCGCATGCCTGGCGCAGAGCCACATACTCTCCTCACACAAATCTACCGTTTCTTTAACCTCACAGTTACGTTAGCGCTCTCGAGGAGTGAGTATCGGATTCATGATAAAATCCCGCGGTCTTCCAATTGAGTAACCTCATAGGTTCAGCTGTAGCACCCTTTCGGTGCCTAACTGCCATGCCACTCGAAGGTTGCACGAGGACTGAGATACTGCCAGGTTGCCTAAGCCGTAGCCAGAGGAAGTCGAAAGCCAGAGGTCGGGTTCGAACCACGGACCTTCTGGTCAGCAAATTCGCATTCTACCCACTTTGACCATCTCGCCCCAACGTCATACGGCCTCTGTGCACATTGGAACCGCTTAAGTCGTGTTTCTTTAAAAGGATAATCCTTCTAAAATGGTCAAGTTCGTGTGTTCCACCGGGTCCACTCGTTGACCTATATGGATCCACATAGTGCGCGATAGTGAAAACTACATACAGCATGACTTCCTTCCGACGTACAGAAAACCATAAGCAACATGTCATACAGCGTGTCAAGGAGAGGGGCAATAAAAGTGCACGTAAAGCATAAATCATCTAGTTAATAGATCAAGCCTTGACTTCTGAGATGACCGTTCAGCTGTAACACGCTCTCGGTGTGTTAGGTGGAACCCCACACGGATCCCTTTTTACCGCTCGCACTCAGTTGCTGCTACGGCCGCACGCAAGATTGGCCAAGAATTCGGGACGCTTGGCGGTCCGGCATCAAGCAGAGATTTGATTGGTCGAAAGTCTGGACCCAACGGCCAATCATGACCCAGTATTGGCCGAATGACGGTTGACAATGGCGCATCCAGAACGCGTCAGAATTTCCAGAAAGCTATTGCTGCCTACGCTATATATAGAAAGCGCTGTACAAGTGTTCCTGACTTCGTTTTGGGCGTTAATATATATTGTGTACCTTTGGTGGTTCTTTTGACGTGAGCGCTAGCTTGGGAGGCTCAGATCGAGAACTAAGCTTAGAAAAATACCGTTACTACACGGTGCCTAGCTGCCATGCCACCCGAAGGAAGCCCGAGGGATGGGATACTACCAGGTTGCCCAAGCCTAAACAGAGGAATTCGAGAGGCAGATGTCAGGTTCGAACCACGGAGATTCCGGTCAGTAAATTCGCGCCTTAGCCACTGAGCCACCTCGCCCCCGAAATGTTTGGGATCGATTGACCCAAAATCTGTACAACATGGCGACAGAGATTTCCAGTTAACTTAAAACTTAGACTCTATGCTATGTTGGTGACAGTCGTGAATTGACGCTCAGTAAGACATACCAAAGTTGCAAAAGGTATCCCGAGAGATCAGCCTCCCAAGCACAACACCATTTGAATGTTGTTTACAAACGTACAATGTGGTGACTACGAACATCAAAAATACCAAGCACAGACCAGTGAAACCGACGACCGGCTCCAATATTCACCGGATTGTAACATCACTGTCGTTCACAGCGGAGAAAATGCTCCCCCGTCAAAGCAACTATTCTCCGACTGTTGTTCGACGCGCGTAGTGAGTACTGTGGTGCAAATTAGCGGAATGCGACCGCAGTCTTCAGCACGTTTACCATTTAAAAAATGATAAACGTAATCAACGACACAGCAGCGAATGCTGCGAAGCTATTCGCGAAGTCTAACAATTCGATTAGCGTTGCAACGGCCAATAGTCGACACGCGATTGTTCCAATCATCATCATCATCATTGTCAGCTGTAATAGCCGCGTACTCGTCGTATAGTGGTTGTAGCTGCCGCATTTTCGTTCACCGATGATCTGGGGGGACGGGGGGCGGGAGCTGATAAATTGGTGCATAAATCCAGCACTGTCAGTGGGCTGTCAAGTGGGGTGGGGGGTTGGAAAAGGAGCTATGCATTGAACGCAATAGCTTGGATGCACGAGCGCCATTGAGAGCGCGACTGGGCCATGTCTGACAATGTCTCTAGCCATTGATGTGGCCCGTTTCGGGGTCCCCATCCAGGAAGACAGCAGCGACCAGCGCAGCTGAGTTTTCTGGCAATGGCTTTCGTACTTCGCTGCCAAGTCATTGTTTGACCGCCTCTGGCTCTCTTCCAGAGATATGGCCGGAGACCGATCCCAATTCCGACTGATGGAATATGTGGACCCAACAGCTAATCGTGTTGCAGCTTTCGCTGAATACCGACTGTCGATGCCACGTCCAGAAGGCGTTCACAATTCCTGAAGGTCGTTGTTACGCACACTTGAAATACGATGAGCTGTGCATGTTACTTTTGCTTGTTCTGTACGTTTTGTGCACGATGTAATCCGCGTCTTTCTTTTGATGAAAGCGCTGTCTTTCGAAGACCAGCCCAGAACTGAACTGAGGTATAACAGTTACTACTGCGTGATTATGTGGCCGCATCAAACTATTTCTGCATGTGGGCAATTGATATCGGAATCCAACATAAACCGTAAGGTGAAAAAATAATTACCTTTGAAAGGAAGAAGGCCTTCACTGCGGAGTTATTCATTAGAAAATGCCAACTGAATAGTTACAGACTATTGGACAGGGAAGCAAAACTCTCATATGTATCTTGTTTACAAAAACTGAATATCCATCTCTTCTCTTTGAAAGCGTCTTTCTGAACTTTCCTGGATATTCATTGACTGTTGCTCAAATTCAAGCAAATGCTACAAAGCGACTCCACGAATTCCGCAATAGATCTTCCCTTTCAAGAGACGCAAAGCGAATTTACAAGAAAACATACTACTCGCATACTTCCCCCACCAGTAGTATCACCGTTACACCTTTAGCGGTCGACTGTGGAAACGCCCATCACAACCGTGAGTACATGACTTAGCCAACCGGACAAAATCCACAGTGAGGTGTCATATTGAGAGAGGTACTCGGGATTGAATAATACGCCGGATGTCAGCTGGGCTAGCGGTCGATCGACTTCGGAAAAGCAGAGCGCAGAGAGACGTTTACAGAGCATTTCGGAAAGCGGATCGGCCTCCAATGAAGCAAAACAATGGATACCGAAACGCCGAAGGACTGCTGACAAAAACTGCCGCAACCGTCAGGTCTCCTAACAAACCAAGATTGGTGAAATGAACCAGGCTTGTGAAACACGACTTAACAGCTGGTCATCGTGTCCCCAAGACTGGCTGTCTGTGCGCTCAGTTGAGTTCAAGTCTTTTCGCGAAATGAGCCGTGTCTGTGCGTACTGTCCTTCCAGTAGCCACGTCATTTGGTTATGAACAGTGAGTAGTAAAGAAAGAAACAAACTAAGGCAAGTGAAGCAGGAGTGAAGCAAACAGTGCTTGAGGGATAAAAATAACCAAACAGATATAGCAGAGTGACTGGTCACGTGGCGTCGCCATTGTGGTGAGTCAATCAAACCTTGACCAACAAACAAGGCGAACTAGTACACCTAAAACCCAGGTTATTCACGTTTCGTCCCTGAGCCAAGCGTCGTCAATCGGTGTGCCTCAGCAAACAAAATGTGGAGGGGTAACTAACTATTCACCTGACACGCGAAGCACGTGATCCAGCAGCGTCGATGGTGCACCCGAAACAAAGTGGGGAAGTAGATGATTTATTTCCAAAAGTCATTTACTGTAATTCGGCATACGACATCAAAACATTTGGGTTGGTTTGGGCGTCCTTCACAAGGAATAATAGCCGTTCAACCGTAACACCTTTTCGGTGCCATGCCACCCACAACAAGCACCGGGGATCGGATACAATTAGGTTGCCCAAGCCTAGACGGGAGCAGTCGGGGTGCATAAGTCAGGTTCGAACCACGGACCTTCCGATTACTAACTTGGCACCCTAACTTACCTCGAGCTCAACTGTAAACCAGTAGTAAATGAACTGTGACGCTGTGGACCTTGAAACCTCAACCAACAGCAACAAAAGTTTCAAGACACAAGAGAATATCTAAAGCTTGTAGTGCATCGCCTCAAAGGGTGATAGCAGGTCGGACTTTACGTTTCGAAGGTAGGAAACACAGTGAGTCGGACAACCCCCGGTCGCTTTAGCAAGTTCTCAGCGGACACAATCGCCCGGTAAAACGAGGTCATCGAAAAACATCAACAACGTAAATCGTGTTCAAGAACGAAGGTCAACCTTAAAGAAACTGATGTCCAGAAAAACCTCACGAAGCGTAGCGTCAAGAACGAGAGTAAAAAGGAATGAAAATCGTTCAGCTATAGCACTCTTTCGGTGCGCAACTGCCATGTCACCCGAAGGAAGCACGAGGGCTAGGATACTGCAAGGTTGCCCAAGCCTAGACAGAGGAAGTCGAGGGACAGAGGTCGGATTCGAACCATGAACCTTCCGATCAGTAACTCCTTATAAAGTTGCCGAAAACTCGGCGGAAACCTTATAAGTAGTGCGTTCGGCAGAAGAAATATACTGTGATAAGTAGGATATCGTACCAGTTGAAATATGAGGTACACATTCATGTGAGAGGTATCATAAGAGAGAAACTCAGCTGGCATTCATTCGGGCCCCTCCCCGGTTAGAAGCAAATCACTTTGCGAGTGAGTGTATTTCGCGAAAATGAGTATCCAGTTTCGGTGACCAGATGAGATGGACAAAACAAAGAATCTTACGAATACCAGATACTGCACGATAACTAATCAGGATAGAATTTCCAGTCGTTCACCAGTAGTCGGCTGATGGAATGTATTAGTCAGCAGAGGGTTAGATAAAAAAAAAGCTAGAACGAACCTCTCGTGACCTATGGAAATTCGTTTGGAAGGAAATTTCATATTTTTCCCATCTCTTTCTCCACCCTACATGCGGTCTACCGATAACACCCTTTCGGTGCCCAACTGCCATGTCACCCGAAGGAAGCACGAGGGCTAGGATACTGCAAGGTTGCCCAAGCCTAGACAGAGGAAGTCGAGGGACAGAGGTCGGATTCGAACCATGAACCTTCCGATCAGTAACTCCTTATAAAGTTGCCGAAAACTCGGCGGAAACCTTATAAGTAGTGCGTTCGGCAGAAGAAATATACTGTGATAAGTAGGATATCGTACCAGTTGAAATATGAGGTACACATTCATGTGAGAGGTATCATAAGAGAGAAACTCAGCTGGCATTCATTCGGGCCCCTCCCCGGTTAGAAGCAAATCACTTTGCGAGTGAGTGTATTTCGCGAAAATGAGTATCCAGTTTCGGTGACCAGATGAGATGGACAAAACAAAGAATCTTACGAATACCAGATACTGCACGATAACTAATCAGGATAGAATTTCCAGTCGTTCACCAGTAGTCGGCTGATGGAATGTATTAGTCAGCAGAGGGTTAGATAAAAAAATTACACCTAAAATCAAATTCAGCAGCCGCACACGCTGGTCGGAACATGCGTGACTCAATGGTTATAACTGTTAATCAAAGGTCCATGTGTCTGGTACCTCTACGACCACTCCATGGGTCTTACCGGATACCAAAACGCTCGTGTGGCCAAGCATTCCAGGATCCCACTATACTTTCAAAGTAGAAAAGAGTCTTCGAGAAATACACTCATTTGCAAATCAATTTGGTTTTACCAGAGACTCTGAATCTCCCGTAAAAACCATAGTGATTTGCAAATGAGTGTAGTTCTCGAAAGCAGTCTCCAATTTGGGTTCAAGTAGAACATAAGGTTGACGGAAACTCGGGGACTGCGCCTATCTGATGAGCCCGAAGTGGAAGGGCGAAACCGGTCGTGGGCTGTCAAAGAGGTTTCAGCAACCTTGTGAGTAGTTTCCTTTATGAAAATAGAAAAGAGTCTCTCTTGCAAAAAAAGGAATTCCGATAGACTGCAGAACTTAGCGTTGAAAAAGCGCCGCAAAGTGCTATAACATAGGGGCCCGCCATGTTCGAGATCGATCTAGAGGTGATCATTTGATGAAGAACTCAACATCGATTCTGGTAGAGACCCAGTTAGCACACACTTACTTTTCTGGGACGACTAAAAGGAGTCGATGGCTTTTCAAAACCCGTTAAATCCAATCGCGCCGATGGTGGACTCGGAGTTGCTGAGGCCACTCGAACAGCGATGCGCTCACCGTGACCACTGCCACCAGGCTGACCAGAGTCGATACTATCCGGAGTGTGCGCCGAGCGTCTGCAAATGAAAATTCAAGCAAATTAATCAAGCGTTCGAATCAGTGACATAACTGGAAATCCTTTGTGACTCTATGAAAATCAAATCAAGTCAACTCGTTCGTTTGTGGTACCCCCCAGGCGCCCGGAAACATCTGAAAGGCCTGGGTTGGAGCCCACTTTGAGCAACGTTAGATGTGTCCCAAAGAAAGCGTCAGGCTTGTGTCAATAAGCCTCCCGTATTCGTACATCCGTGCGGCTTTCCTAACAACAACAAAACTAGTCCCAAGTGGATAAGCCGCCCTACAACAGCCCATGCACTGCAGTTGATGCGAGAGCATCATTCACAGCTGCATCACTCCTTCTCACGTCTCCCACATACGCCACGCATGGCAAAGACGCCGTTCATGGATCACCCAGACAAGACAACAGTGACAGTCAAAGGAAACTCGGGCACACTTTGACACCCCCGACAATTTGATACTGCCCACCCACCATGCGTAGTGCTCAACACTGTATTTGATGCTGCCCCCCCCCCCCACATAGCATCTCACATTCTGTATGGCATTCAAAGGAGGGAGATGGCTCAAGTGGTTTGAGTGCGAATTAACTGATCAGAAGTCCGTGGTTCGAACCTGACCTCTGCTCCTCGACTTCCCCTGTCTAGGCTTGGGCAACCTGGCAGTATTCCAGCCCCCGTGTTTCCTTCGCGTGGCATGGCAGTTAGGCACCGAAAACTGATTGATTATTATCTTATGGCATTCAAACTCAACAGGTTGAGCTGATTAGGCCGTGTACTTCGTATGCCAAGGGATCGTTTGCTCCGTGCGGCTCTCTAAGCCCAGTATCGTGTCGGATAGAGGCGACCCAAGGTCGGTCCATGAGGTGGAAAGAAAGCATGAAAGCTCTTACCAGTCAACTCAGTCGCGCTAGTAACTGCCGTCTCCCCGGATGGGGACCGCGGGACAAGACAAACCAATGGTTAGTGACCATAATAGATGTGACATTGTCTTGTAGCCAACGGCGGTCGTGCATCAAAGCGATCGTCTTCACTGCGAATTTCCCCTCTTATCTCAATTTCGTGAGTAGGTATATTCGCTAAGTCCTGCCTAAGTGAGAGAAAGAGAGAGCATATTCTCATCACAAAGATGATTACCGATAGATAATTGCATACGAGGGACAAAAAAGCAATTAATTGGGAAATGACTGTCTGAAAATGGATCCTACGAGTGTACGAGAGTTGGTGAGGTGAGAACGGACTAATCGAAGTTCCGTACGGAGTGTGACTCCAAGAGCTTCCTGATAATAGAGATTTAAGCGGAGGGGAAGACACACGCTAGTCAGTAGAACTGAGCAAAAGTGTGAGCATGCAAAGTTGAACATATTGCAGAAGCGCCAACAAGGAGCGGAAATAGAGATACGAAAAGTTCCGATAATAATGGGTAGATTCATTGCTGGGCGACGTTTCGCTTTTGACACAAAAGCATCGTCAGACCAAGTGACTAACTAGGTTGCGAGGTTAGTCGAGATTTAAGGCGGAAGGAGAACCAATAAGCTATATCTCTGTTGGATGCCGGCCGAGGGATTTTTGTGCGTTAGGGTGGGTGACCACGTGTTGAGCGGATGGGGAAACTAACATGTGTTTGGATCCAGCCTAGGGTCTAGTTCTTTGGTTCGGTCCACTTGATGATCCCTGTTGAACATCGTTTGCACTTTCTGTCCGTCTGTGTGGATGAGCCAGTGCTAGGAGAGTTGTGTAAGAAGGATGTTGTGACCATTGGTCGGGTTGGGACTTCCATCTCCACTCCCCATGTTTTTGCTAATGATTCTACGTGAATTGAGATACGCCTCGCTCAGATAATGCACAGGTTTATATGGCGTATACGATGAGCACATCTCACACACCACTATCCAAAAAAATCCCATCCTGGTTGTGGGAATCTCCGGAAGCTCTTTACAACACGCCCAAATACGCAGTCAATGCTTGTTGCACGAGTGGCGTATTTATCCAGCATATGTTCAACGAAATCCAGAAATTAGTTTAAAAAAGGAAACAGAATAAATGAGTTACCTTCCATCCAACTCTTGTACAGAGGGGGGCGAGATGGCTCAAGTGGTTATAGCGCGAGTTTACTGACCAGAAGGTTCACGGTTCGAACTCGACCTCTGCCTCTCGACTTCCTCTGTCTAGGTTTGGGCAACCTGGCAGTATCCCAGCCCTAGTGCTTCCCATGGGTGGCATGACAGCTAGGCGCCGTTCAGCGGGTGTTACAGCTGAACGATTTTTTAAATTCTTGTACACAGCAGTATGGAAAAGCACACTGCGGTTTTTTTGGTTACTAGCGCACGAATAGCTGTTTACTCAGTTGCGTACAAATCATCACTGTACAGGTTTAGAGAGTACAAGGAATGTTATTCTAGAAAGACAGATACGATAGCATCATCCTGCTTTAACAACTGGGCTCGAAACGTACCCTAGTAAGCATCAAGTTAAAAGCCAGGTAGTGTTAACCATCCACGTTTCCACTGTAACCCGGAGGGTGGCTTGTTGTACGTCGGGAGAGAATCGATAGCTGGATTAGACATTCGAGTAGGAACAACTCATTCAAACCAAACAGAAGACAACGTTCTTCAACTGATTGGTATTTTCTCTCTGACGGATACAGTACTCATAGACGGTTGATATATGAATAGTTGAGAAAGAATGAATTCATATGAGGAGTGGGAATTCCAACTGGAAAGTCATCACTCACGGGGGCAGTGGACATAGGACCACGTGTTGTGGATTCCGTGGCGGAAGGATGAGTGGCGCAATAGCTTGTCTAGTAATATAACATCAGATCGTTGGGCCTAGGACTCGTGAAGGTGGCACAACGCCGATGGAGCAGTTTGGGGCACCGGCTCCACAAAGTCACGTTTGCAACTGCCTAGGTAAGCTAACAAAAAACCGACCATCTACTCAACCTGATCTACTCTCGCCTCAGTAGCGAATAAATTCTCAAACAGGTATCCTTGGATCTGGGGCAGCAGCGCTTCTATTGACCGTCGAAATTCACCTCTGGTAGAATTACGATCATCCAAGGCATCGGAAAAGTGTAGCGACGCTCACCAACCCCATAGCTGAAGAGTCCAGCAACACTGTTAGCAAAGGAAACACCTGATAAGTGCAGTCGCCTCATGGGAAGTGAACAGAGTTGCAGCGTGACACAACAGCCTCAGGTGTTTACACTGGATGGGTTCATAGAGGCTTCGGAATCAAACCGGTAGCTACCAACCACAAAAATCCCCAAGAGTGATCACCAGTCAGAACAGGAGGATCTAACCACCGTTCGAGTGATGACCAAAAATAGGTACGAAGGTATATTGGAACCTCGCTGACGAGGAGCGCTGCTGTAGACTTCAAGCAAGTGGCTTCCCTTTGGAGGCGACCATCTTGATCCGCTACACAGCACAAGGATAGAAGCTTGTGTTTTTGCCGTTGCGAAATAACTTCTGTCTATCAGTAATTAGCTCCGTTACAGCCATAGAAAGAAAAAAAGAAAGCGTTCAGCTGTAGCATCCTTTCGGTGCCTAGCTGCCACGCCACACGAAGGAAGCACGAGGACTGCGACACTGCCAGGTTGCCCAAGCCTAGACAGGGGAAGTCGATAGGCGGAGGTCGGATTCGAACCACGGACCTTCCGGCAGTTAAATCACGCTCTAACCACTTGGGCCATCTCGCCCCCACAGTCATAGAAAACACTCAGGGTAGGTACAGCTTGCACGCCACGGTTGTTGCATACGAACTGCCTAATCAACGAATTCCGATGGAATTCGGAGAATAGAGAATCCCTATTCTCCGTACAAGTGATGACGTTTAAAATGTCTGACGTTGGAAAGAGGCCTGGGTTCGAAATTTCCAACGTCAAACCTGATTGCCACGAATAGGGGTGAGTAGAAAAATCAATAAATATCACCACTGACGACATTGGAACCAGTAGATGCACAAACAATTCACGAATGCTGAAGTCCAAAATGGCATCGCCTGATTGTACTATCATGCGACATGAAAAGTTGATGATTTCGGAGTCTCAAAAAAGGACGCTTAAATGAATCAAGTGAAACTTGGCGTTTGCGGCGTCTGACTATAGAGCTTATTCACAAGACTGAGGAGGAAAAGCATGAATCTTCCGGTTCTACAAGAGTTGAATCGGGAGGTAGCTCAGTGGTTAAGGTGTGAAGCTATTGACCAGAAGGTTCTCGGTTCAAACACAGCCCCGACTTCTCGATTGCTCCTGTATCATAGTTCCCGAGCTTCCTTCAGCTAATCATCAAAAGGACACAGAGGCTGAATGATCAATTTATATGTGCATCATATGTCTTTGAGTGTAGTCCACATCAACTGATGGGTCCCAAGATGGTCAAGACCGTTTTCATCCGTTGCCTTTCAGTCGGAGAGTGGCCGACCGATATATCAAACATTCGCCCCAAATATCTAAATTTTCTCGTGACGCCACAATAGAAGGAATTAAGGGTTTCTTTAATTAAGTGAGCAGCACTTTGTTTGATTGTCTTCCGGCAACTAGAACAGACGAATTTGGATGCGTTTATGTGCTTAGTTTAGCTAAATCTCAGTGAAAACAGAGATTAATTTGTTGTCTAAAACAACCTGATCACAACGGAAACCTCTAGAAAAAAATCGTTCAGCTGTAACACCCTTCCGGTGCTTAGCTGCCATGCCATCCGAAGGAAGCACGAGGGGTGGGATACTGCCAGGTTGCCCAAGCCTAGACAGAGGAAATCGAGAGGCAGAGTTTGGGTTCGAACCACGGACCTTCCGGTCAGTAAATTGCCGCTCAAACCACTTGAGCCATTTCGCCCCCCGGAAACCTTCACAAGAGTATAACAATACAAATCTCAAAAAAAACTCACATCGACGGGGAGGGTTTCAGATATGGGATGGGGTCATCTGTTTGGCGCCTCTGTCTGGATTCAACAATCTTCAGGCCGTTTTGTGAAACAGGAGACGAACTGCCCTGTGCAAGCTGTGTTGATTGTTGATCCAGGATGGAACTGGTCGTCAGTCTAGAATCAAGCGACTCGCGACCGGATAGGCTGCTACTTCGGATAGTGGACTGTACGGTGGTGGTGCTGGTGTTGATAAGGCCGGGTGAGACACGTAACACAGGCGGACTGCTTGCGGCAGTTTCCGGAACATCCGGATTCGTCTTTCGAACAATCACATCAGTGTGTGGACGGGAAGAGGGCCCTTCTAAATGGGTCGGTGATGATCTTGACGAAATGCTTGAGGTGTCTGAACGTCCAGAGCGACTTGAGTGTTTTGAACCAGAAACATGCTTGAACAGAGACCGAAGACCTGATGAAACAAGGCATTACAAGTTGGAGGTGGACTTAAAGGTCGGTAAACAACATGAGAGTGGTAGACAAACAAACAAGAAATTTTGATGACATCTAAGAAAATAGGTCACATTACCAGAAAGACGTATCCAGAAGGAGCAAGGCGTTACGGATTCTCGATAGAAAATTAATCAGAAATGAGTACCACAAACAAAATCCGCTCTCCAATTACCGCAACGACAAATGTTTGGATTTTGGGTATTACAGCGGCCCTGTGATCAACAGAAATATAAAACTGACGATTCTTAAGGTGGTCCGACCCCATACCTGTCAGCTGCGTTGAAGATTTCACTAAGCCCGACAGAAGCGGAGTTAGTCCGTTAGTTTCTTCCTCTTCGTTTCCCAGTCAGCGAGTGATCGATGTAACGATCTTAGTTTCCGTCTGTTGAATCGCAAAATTCCGTGGCGATGAAGTTATACCTGCCAGTAGGACGAGAGCTTATAAGCCCTAAGGTATCGGACAAGCTGAGGGCTCAAACGGGACACTTTGGAGAGCCATCTCCCTGCCTAGCAAAATCCGTGATCGGACTCCTACTGTATACCGGCAGTTTCCGCCCTTTGAAGATGGAACTATGGGGTATTTTACAACCACGTTTGCTGATACATCGGATAATGTAGACTGAGAACGACAAGATGAACCAGACGTCCAAATATAAAAATCAGGTTCTTTATTCTGCACCCGAACCTAATGAACAGAAGGTTCGAACCGAACCCCGACATCTTGACTGTTCCTGTCTAGGCTGGGAGAATCTGGCAGTACTTGACCCGTCGTGCCTCGATGTTTGTGGTGTGGCTGGCACAAGGTGAGTATCTGGTCACGCCAGTCGCAGTCTAAATGGAAAATAACCTGCTATTCCCGGTGTTGAAAACCAGTTCATATTGATGATCGAAAAATGAAACTGGTGGACAATCTGAACTCAGACTTCATTAAATATATTCCTTGCCAGTTTCATCATTTGGTATTTGGACCCCTCCTGCAGACTAGGATGGAGTGACTTAATCGGATAAAATTCTCTCGACAGTCGAAATTCCGTCCAGCAACCTCATCACTTTGTAGAATTACCAAAGTCCACTGCCTATGAACAAGGCAAGCGATAGCTCATCAGGACCTGATGCCTTGCGTCGTTCCAGCTGTTGAATTTCCCTGGATATTTTCGACGCAGTAAGATCCACGTTCATTGTCTATTGTGATCTAGAAGGCATGGGCAATGATACTGAGGATGAGTTCGATTACTGCTTAGTCGTTGAGCATCCTATGCGTCTTGGCAATCCGGTGACGATTTCAGCGCTTTCTTCCAAGACGGTGTGTGTTCGGTCGTTTTGGATTAGTTACGCCGAGTAGTTGAAAAAATTTACGGGTGTTCCCGGAAGCTCTTGAAGCATCCGCCACAGACGCGTGCTAGGGCCATCAAGATTCACGGTCTGTTTATAAATAGGGAATATATTCCAGCTTCATTTGTCCATGTGCTTGGTCACTGTCATGACGATGGACATGACTCCTCAATGTCGGGCGTAGTGTTCCAAAAAATGGACATATGTAGCGACTTTCATCCAAAGGTGTGGTACCATTTTAGTGCATAGCTGACATGCAACCCAAAGGAAGCACGAGGGTTGAGATAACGCCCACTTCTCAAGCCTAGACAGGAGCAGTCGCACGAGAGCTGAGATACTTTTAAGTTGTTATAACTCAGAAAACGGTCATCGGAGCCGAACTACGGACCTTCTGTTCAGTAGCTTCATGCCCTAACCGCTTAGCTATATTAATAACCCCACCTGATAAATCCCCCATGTGGGCATCCAGAGAAGCAGACCATAGCATGCCATCACTCACATTCTCCGCTACGCCTCGGCTTCATTGCAGCTTTTACTGTTCGAGCCGTTAAGAAGGCTGGTTAAGAAGCTACTCTCGAGCAAGTCCTGGGAAACTTATAATAAACACCTGCTACATTCTCGGAACTAAAATAAAATATTCAATTATACTGAATGAACCTAGGAGCTCTCGCTGGCCAGATGCGACCAACTGCGACCTTCAGATGCTTCTATAAGTGCTGAAGTCGATCGCTGTAGCACCCTTTCGGTGCCTAACTGCCATACCACGCGAAGGAAGCACGAGGGTTGGGTTACTACCAGGTTACCCAAGCCTAGAGAGGGGAAGTCGAGAGGCAGAGGTCGGGTTCGAATCGTGGACCTTTGGTCAGTAAATTTGCGCTCTAGCCACTTGGGCCATCTCGCCTCAGTCGATTGCGCCTCATAGGTACAGCTTCCTTGTTGACTGGATACCTATAAACGGTCACGTAAGATTTTACAACGAGCTGCTCAAAGCTTCATCTCAGCTAATGAAGTTCAACGGGTCCGTCTACCCTCCTTTTCGGCCAGTTTTGTTTTGATGAATATCATCAAGCAATCGAAAATCTTAGTAGCAAAACCGAATCTAGAGAAAGATGAGCAGACTTGGACTATGCGGACGACACTGTTCGACGCCTTCAGCCCGCGCCACCGGTCCAAAACATAATTTTGTTTTTGGTTTCTAGCTTCAGCGTGTTTTTTGAACTTTCGGAGCGCAGAGCAGTTTTAAGATGCTTTATAGTCTCCATGAGGAAGGAGAGACCTAGGATTACCGGTCGGTTCTCTCATTAGACCAGTAACATGGGTCGTGGCTCTGTGAGGAGCTCTCCAAAAGCTTTCCTACAAGCAACGGTGTCTAATTCCCAATTTCTGTTTAGTTCCATTATTAATGAGATGAGATGAGCACCGATAGGTCTATAAAACCCCGCTGACGTCCTCTTCTTTTGAAGGGCAGGAAGAGCAAGGATTACTTGAAAAGCTAACCGAAGTCATCCAGTTCTCCAGTATGTATTTGGCGTCCACAAAGTAAAAGTCATGCTGCGGGGTATACAGCGCTTGAAAACTCCTGAGATTTCAAGGAGTGACAATAGAAAATACAGAAGCTTAGACGGATCTCAGAAGTTGCCTTAGCTCTGATGGGAGTGTGACAGACGAAGCTGACGCATGGAAAGCAGGCGCGCGTCTACCGGATAGCGTTACGTGTGGTATCAAAATGGTGTCCCACAGAGCCCCAAAGAACGCCTATACCATACTCGTTTATGAAATGTATAGTTGTACGGCTGCCAGCCTTCGAGTGAAGGATCACAGCCATCTTTGAGTATTCGACCAACGATGCCTCAGGAGTATGGCTGGAGCCAATGAATTCGCAATGAGGTGATCGATAGACGGGTTTTTGTTAAGCAGAAGGTATCTCCGCGAAGAATGCATCCAGCACTAAAAGCAAGGTGGATGATCCACAAGCCAAATTATCGCCTGCGGAGGCAAGCGCTGTTTTGTGGTGAAAACTTAGAGGTGGACAGAAGTTGCCATGGTATAAAGGAATCAAGGATGTTGAGAAATGTTCGGACGCTGTTGGTGCTGATCGCTTTCTAGGATTGAGTCCATGTGCTTGGTGAGGGACAATATGGTGGCTAGCCGATGTCAGTAGTGATCATGCTATCAGTTTTCACCCACGTTGTCTGACTGAGTGTTGGAAATGCAGACACCTCGGACAGTTGTGGTAAACTAGCCCTAGTTCCCCTTCCCTGTATCATTTCTCGCTTTTTTCCTCTGAAACTTCCTTCAAGTAAATTGGCATAATTGTACGTAGTAAAGAGTAAATGTTCACCTCTTATGTTGCTGTAAAAGACGCTGATGATGATGATGACGATGATGATGATGATAAGAGTCATCTGTGGCAACTGGAATGGATTCGACTAAAGCTGAAAGGCCATGTATGTAAGGTAACCATGAAACCTGTCTTACTTTTTCATCGCAAAACTTGGCCTCCCGGTCCCCAGGACCCTGAAGGTTCTCAAACGTTTGATTCTAGATGCTACTACACCATTGGGGGCGTTAGATGGTCATAGTGTTCACAATTTAAAACTCGTGATGAATCAGAATAACTGATACAACTGACAAAGTGTGTTACACTAAAGTGGTGGAAACATGTATCGCAGTACACGTAATACGGTACCACCGTAACCAATCACGGTTCGTCAAACAAAAAACAAACGAAAACTTGCGTCTGCGAGGGATGTCAAAAGCGGGAAGTTGATAGTTGTCTGTCGTGACCGTTTACGCCCCAACCGGCTGTAGCTCCGACGCCGTCAGAGACAGGTTTTACGACGCGCTGAATGCCCTGCTGCGGCGAGCTAAAAGCTCAGACATTGTGGTGGTTGCCGGAGATATGAATGCATAAGTGAGCATGCTTAGTGCACCTGAGACTCAATTGGGAGGTCGACATGGACTATACTCGGTACGTACGGACAATGGGGAACGATTGCTTCAGCTGTGTGCGGATCGCAGGCCGTTTATATGCAGTACGAACTTCCGAAATAGCCGAAGTCGACTGGCCACTTGGTGTCCTCCGACAACAGGCCGGCCACAAACTCAAATCGACCACATTGCCATCAGTTACCGATGGCGCGGATCCATAACTGACTGCCGGTCGTTTTAGAACACATTCGTTGATTCCGATCAAGCACTCGTCCGGAGTTGCTTCTCCCTACGTTTGCCAGGGCCGCGTAAGGGGCAGACAAATCGCTTGGTAGCTGAGAGGCTGGTAGATCCGGATGTTGGACGAATTTACCAGAGTCGTCTTCTAGAGCCTCTTCCAAACGCTCCACCATCAGATGCGAACGCAAACTGGGACGAGACTGCCCTATTTGCATATTGCTGGGAATTTCGTCTATGGCACGACACTACCAAGCTCACTCAAGCACCGGTGGCACTCTTTGAATCTCGGAGAAATATCCCAGCCGGCGCCGAACACAATTTGATGCGACGAATTATCAGACGTCAAGTGGAGGTGAGCGTGCAAACCGACCGCGAAGTGTGATGGACAAGGAAAGCCAAGGAAATGGAAGTGGGGTAGTAGTTACACGCTCGCCTCGCATGTCAGATGTCCGGGGTTCAAATCCCGACACGGCCACTGGATATGCACCGCTCATGAGCTCTAATAAGAGCGAAACTCGAGTCCAGTGCTTCCCTTTGGTGTGGACTCAGCGGAATAATTACACCGGAACAGGAACACAGCCGTTCAAACGACAGTGATGTGGCTATGAACAAAAATACCTATCCCGCAAAACCCCAAAATGGTAGGGTCTCAGAAAGCCGGTAGTGCCCGAAGTTTATTTCAGTTGATCCGTGCGATCGGTCCCCGGAAACCACCAGTTAGCGAAACCATCAAGGGTCGGAATGGAGTGAACATCTCTAATAAAGAAGAACGCCTCGACCGATGGGCTGGATACTTCGAACAACAGTTGTCGAGACCACCAGCTGGATCCTGTCTGGAGCCCTACAGCCTCGGAGGTTTATGACTGCATATGTTCTCTCAAGCGCCACCGAGCTCCTGGTCCGGATGACGTCCAACCCGCACTGTTCAAAGACGGGGGTGAAATCCTCAGTCAGCGCTTGTCCGATCTGTTTGCTTGCATTTGCGAAAAGGAGTCTGTCCCAGACAACTGGGGATAGTCGGTGATAGTGCTCATATTCAAAAAAGGGGCTGGTAGTGAGTATGGCAACCATAAATAGATCAGTTTAACCCAGGTCGTGACGAGACTGTCCGCGTCGCCCACGACGGCTCGCGAAACACTGACTCGAGAGCAGCAGGCGGGATTCTGGCCTGGTAAGGGTTGGGTTGACTAAATCTCCATACTCCGTCAGGCGCTAGGACAACGGCATACGTATAAGCGACCCACAATTCTAGTGTGATAAATGAGATAAATGCACGAATCTGTAAGGTTCAAGTCGCGTTCGCTAGTTCGAGGCACCCATGGCGTCAAAGTGGTGTATTTCTGAACTTCAAGGGACGCGTGTATCAGACTACAGTGCGGGCTGTTTTGTTGCACGGCTGTGAGCATTGCCTGTTCGAACAGCAGAACTGAAACGTATTCAGGTGTTCGGCAATCGTTGTCTCAGAACCATGGCTCGTATGGGTTGATGTCAGCAAATCCGTAACGAGGCAGTTAGAAAGCGCGTTTTCGGTTGTGCAACGGGTACTTCCATTGAAGAACGTGTCCAGCACCAGAAGCTGCGTTGGTTGGGAAATGTGTTGCGTATGCCTAGCCATCGTTTGCCGAAGAGAGTGCTGTTTTCCATGCCCAATCCAGAGGGACGCAAACAGACAGGTGGCCAACCCTTGATTTGGCAGAGGAGTATGAAGGAGACCACGAAACGCTTGGGTGCTGTCGGTGCTACTCGCCTTCCAGGAAGGGGACATTGTGATTCTCACTGCCCTAGTTGGAGACACTACAAGATGTGGCTGCAAACCGATCTTGTTGTCAAATTCTATCCAGATTGCCTGAACGAGTGTCTGGAGGTGTAGGCACCTCGGGATGATTGTAGTAAGCTAGTGCTAAGTCCCTTCCTCGTCCGCCTTTATTCTTTTCTTCACAATAAGGCTTTAGAATAAGTCATGAGTGTACGGCAGCGACTTATCGGTGTTGAAAACTGATGTTATGCTATCGATGACGATTATCTTGGCCATTATTGTTCAGTCTTTTCGGAGACTGGACGAAAGACAGTGCTACTGACTTCGAACGCAGTTGGCTACCAGTAGAATGGCGATGGACCCATCTGAATGCCTTCGGCAAGACTGGATATTCGAGTTTCGTGCCTAGCTCCGCAGCGATGTTTGGAGAGTGCTGTGTTATCCAGGAGTTTAGACAAGACCGTGGCACTAGATTGTCCTGCTGAGGGTAGACAATCAATAGTTCTATGAACTTTGATTGGGAGGAAGGTGACAGGTTAGTAATCAGATGTATTGGATATTTTGGGCCTGTTTTTGCAAATAGGCGTGACGTTCACATGTCTTCGACGTTCTTGAACCGCAATTCCTAAAATTTAGCTCGTAAACTTGTTAACAAGAAAATACCGCAGAATTTTGATGCTGTTGTGGATATCTCCACTTGTAGCCCGTTTGTAAGTGACCGCTGTCGGGTTGAATCTGACGTGCTGAGACTACTTTCTATTTAGATGAAGCTGGAGGCGGTGACATCAGCATGGGTTTGTGGGCATACGGCTATGTACTGTCGGAGTTAGGCACTGGTAGTCTTTTGGTGTTATGCATAGATCCACCAGTTAGGAAGCGACATGTGCTGTCATGATTTCATGGGAGATCATGGCCTATTTTGAATTGAGTAGCTGGAGAATGACAAAGTGGAGGATCCGCTACAGGAGTGCTATACAGTGGTCTCTGGGGGCAATATGCCCCTAGGCCGATAAACCATCTATGTCAGCCCAATTTATAGTTCCGCTGTAAATAGTCTTTGTGGCAAGGTGGACCACACTGTCCTAATTTGTGGCGCCATGCTAGTCAGAGCTGTCGGCCGTCAGGCGGTTCCGCGTATCCGACTACATGTTAAATCACCGAATAAACCCTAATGGCTCGCTCTCTACTTGTCGCCCGGACCAGGGTCAGAGCAACTGGCCCTAGCGGAAGACCATTATTAGTCACACTGAAGATAACGTGGCCAAAATGGTGTTAGTTAATTAAGCATTAATCACGAAATATTCTTTCGTCGGGACAGTACCAAGATGGAATGGGATGTCGAGAGCTAGAATTCGAGTAACCTGATGCGTGTTAGGATAAAAAGTTGGTACATGAATCTCTGGGGACTTTCGAAATAGTTAAGAGCATCTAACTTCCTGAGATACTGTTCCGGAGTTGTATACACCACATTAATATGCACCAACAACTCGCACCAACGGAATAATCAAGTGCCAACAAACTGTGGCGACGGCAGTCCACGCGTGAGTGCGAAAGGCGACGTCCTTAGCCAACCCGAGATTCAGGGCTGCCTCATCACCCGGTCCTCATAGACCTAAACATTCTCTATGCCTCGTTTTCTCATGAAATATCATGCTTTAATGGATACAATCAAAAGTCATGACTTATTTTCGCACGTAAGAAAAGCTACGACAGGAAGACCAGTGACTATACCTTTCCTCTGACTTCTCTTCGATTTATCTTCGGCAGATACCTGAGAGTTGGGATGCAAAAGAGCAGAGGGAGGAGAATCTGTAGGCGAGAGATCAGCCAGATTGAATAATTAGGTGGGACGTTCGGCAGAGGACCAAGCCGCAACTTCGTTCGTGATTGGTTGCGAAAAGGTGTCAGCTTACGTGGTCTTTAATGGGCTTTCACGGATTCACGGATTCACGGATTGATACACAGGATCGAGGATTTTGCCCATGTTTCCCGGGTCGGTTTTGTTCTTGTCGGTCAGTGGCTGTCGTTCACCTGAAAGGCACAAGTGAAAAAAGGGGGCTCAGTGAACCCGTCCTCGAGTAAAAACCCAGGAACCCATAGACTCAGTTCAATATGATGTAGAGACGCTCATCCTCTCACCGAGAAAATCTTCTGAATGTCTTTGTTCTTCTAACAATTGGCGGCGCCAAAATAACATATTCCGGTGACCTATGAATTAGACATCTGAGATTTTGAGAAATAATAGCTCAGAAATATGAATCACGAAATTTGTTTTTTTTTAACAGCTGGACCACATTTCCGGATTGGTGTTTGACATTCCCAACATGACTGGTGCTCTTTGTTGGAGTGTTTTGATTGCTCCAGCCTCTAAGTGGAATAATTCTAGTGTTTTTTGTTTAAGTAACATTTGGTTTTTTGAAGGGATATGTTGTGTGCTTTACTCCATACGAAAGCTGTTTAAATGCATTTTACCACAATCGGTAATCGCTCGATAAAGATGCGGGATATTGAGTACGATTCATTGGGTCACCTTCGAAGGGAGTGTTCCTGTTGCATACTTCCATCTCCCTGATCTCCAAACGATCATCTTGTTTGTCCACAAATGGGACTGTAAACAGGAAGCAAACAGCTGCCGTCCAACTTTACCACACCGCGCAATATCCGGAAGCAATAAGGTTTCCTCACGCCAAAATGAACAATGTCTTACCGCTAGAAGCGTGTGGAATTTCACGCTCCAATGCCGCCTTTCTCCAATTAATAAGTTTTCGATAAGTAATGCCCCCAGATAACATGCAAGCTGGTCATGAAGGTTTTGCAATTGACTGTGGCGTCGCTCAGAAGGGCCACTGCAATCACCTTGGTCCTATCTATTTGGTTAAGTACCTGCAAACTTCCCTGGCCCAGTGATTGTGAGAATTGCTGTCACAAATATTTTCCCCCATAACCATTCCCTCAAAACATGCCTGGCAATTCGAGTGTCGGTTGACAAATCCTGCGTGACCGTAAGGAGTGAACCGCTTGCGTCACAGCGCACTTCAGGTAAACCCGAGGAAGCAGCCTGCCCTGGAGACTTTGGGCATCATTGGGTTTACCCACTCAACCATACAAAGCTTTCATGGCGCATACGTATGACGCTTTGCTTCAGTGATCTCGCGTGAAAAGTGCTGTAAAAGAGCGTGTAATTACTGATTTTCGTTGAACGTCCTCAGATAAAGTTACCGGTCTGCAGAATGGCAATATCTGTGGTATAGACATTGCAACGGACTATGTTCAGGTTGGGTATAGTTTCCGGTATCTTAACCACCTGCACCTGTTTAGGTGGATCGACATCAGTTTCTGTCAGTTCACAGAATACCACACTACTAACGTCACAGTCTAAGCACGAGAGCAGTTTATTTGAACCACACAAACGATCCACAAGAAAGCAGCGACAGAGAGAGGAGGAGCACATACCTTATTTGGATGGCTTGCAAAATGCCGTCAGAAGTCAGCTTGACACAGCGTGTGGCAGATGAGTGAGCATGGAGCGCAATAATGAGATACCCAGGAGACGAGGTTTCAAGGCCTCTGTTCGCCAGATAGGTATTTGACAGACTGCTGGGATTGTCCCTTCATATGACGCATTTTCCTGTTATTTCGCGCTCGTCGGTCGTCTTGCATGGTGCACACGGTATGTTGTTCTTGTAAATTTCCTTCTGGAGGCAGAAACGTTTTGCCGTTCTCCCATGCTTTACCGTCCATTCTCGCTAATAATTCATGCTCTACACAATACTTCTTTGATTTGACCGTACAGCGGGCCGATCTTCCTGGTCGGTGTGAACAGGACGTTGCTGCAACCAAACTCCGAAAATGGGCTGACTTTATTGGCTCTAAAATCCCGCAGTAAGAACACGGGCCGCTGAATTTTTTTAAATTTGTAGTCAGCTGCTGCAACCAACTTCCCCTTGAGCAAATGTAGTTAGCCTGTGAATACAAGTGAACAACATGGTGGAACTCAACTGAATCTAAGATTCTGACTTACCGTACATGGCCGATGATGTGTGCGGTATTTGCTGTTTGATCAAGCATCAGTTTACCTTCTGGTACCTGACTGAAATAAATTTGGTTACCCTAAATCTTTGCACCCTGACTGAGGCGCAGTCACACAAATTACAGCCTGTTATAAAAAATCCACGGATATTAAATTCGTGCCATCTGGTATAGCCCCGAGGGTTGTTGAGGGTCATATAATATTGATGTGTTAATTTCCGAACTTGTAGGGAACATGCAGAATGAGGCATGATCGGCCCGTTGCAACATGAACAGGGCAAGCAACAACACAACAGGGATCAAGACCCAACCAAGGAGACCTACTCATCACGTGAATCGTCAGCGCAGTTGCCAAAGCCAAATAACTACGGTCGCTGTTCATTTAATAAGTGTATCCCGTTGGTTGTACTTTCCCCCCATTCGTGGCGTTGCCCGCCGCGTTCATACTGTAACGACCCGACGTGCCGCAATTTGCACGTTTCCTGCAAGATGAGAAATAAACCCAATAATAATGTCATTAGTTCAATTACGAAGACAGCTGACTTGAACTCAGACAAAAGAATCGCTGCTGGCCATGTGTGCCCGTGGGTGGTTAATTAAATGGCCAGGGTCACGAAAATCAAAAATAGATGTAAAGACACGGAACAATTTGAAGTGGAAAAATGGCGATTCTCATCTCCGGCGTATGGCATTTAATAACTCACTGGAGAGAAGGCAGGTCTGGAGGATATATTCGAAAATGGTATGGCGCCAATGCATAGGGCCAAACGAGCCCCGTAGATGAACTCGTTGAAATTGGAGAAGGGAAAAACTGAAATGGCCGCGGTACACCGGGATGATTAAATCCGAACGTAAGGTATGATGGGTTACAACGAACTCGTCCTAGAGGATTTTAAGCCGGGTAAGCAGTCTTGCCCGAGTGTGCGAGATGTTACAGTTGGGAGCAAACAACAAGTAATTGCGGGATAGTCATCGGATTTGGCATGGCAAAGCCGTTCCCTCATCACACTGACGTGCTTCGGTTTCTGGTCAGGCCCACAACGGTCGTCAGTGTTGTGGCGTTCAGACAAGGGATCCACATTCCTGTGGCAGCTGGATCAGTGTTAGATGAGGAAATTGAAACACGCAGCGTCATGCAAAGTGAAGTCACAGACTGTTTCTATTCATTTGGAGGAATATGTGGGTAATGGCCGAGGATCGGACAGAACGAATGAATAATGGCTGTAAGGGGCGCTTTGAGCAACTACGGCCGAAGTTTGAAACTTCGGCAGAGTAGAATCTACAGAAGAATTGCATGTGAGCAATATCGTCTGGACTTGCAGTATTGGGCTACACTGGACTCACCTGAGTGATCCCAGGGGCATGCGATAAAAAGGAAATCTAAAAGACGATGGCAGAAAACCTGATGAACCCACGAAAATATGGATTTTTGTATGCTGACCTGGCACACCAGGACTTACTGATGTCGGCCATGTATTATGAGGATAAAACAAATAACTATTAGTGGGTTTTTGTTCGACATGTATGCTGTACCTTCGGATGGCGATGCAGGAGACCATCACTATTGGTGAGGATTTGTCCCGTTTTTCACTGAGCGTCAGTCGATCAGAAGGCGTACGGACGGGTCGAGAGTAGGTTCCTACTTTTTGGAAGGCGAGGACTTGGCCGAGGTAAATAGCAGGGAACCTAACCTTTGGACTACTTGTCGAGATGGACAAAGGGCAGTTGTAGTTTTTAGCACCGCTGAAGAATCCGATTATTGGGTGTTTGCTGTACGGAAGGGGAGTTTAGTGTAAATATAGACAGCAGACAAATAATCAACAGTTGAGCGACAGCTTCCGAGGTGATGGGTAAGGACTTTAATTTAACTGGAATCTACTAAATGAACCTAGCAGACCAAGTTGTCTAATCCGGATGCGCGAAAGACGTGACCCCATTGTGCGTGTCCAGCGAGTTGCTGCGACAATGGTTGTTGGCCTTAATTCCGTGGATGATGAAATGCGTCCCACGGTGCTTGAATTCTTCCCTGGAGTATCTTCGCCTCAGAGGGGCCCTAATTCTTACTTATGCTGTGTCTGAAAAAGGTTTGGCCAAAAGTGCCATCATTATTGATCCAGGAAACATACGGCAGGGACATTGTAGGATTTTCAAGGACATTTTGGTTGGAAAAAATGTTTCTCATTTCGCGTAACTGCTGCGTGGAATAACCTTTCTCCGAAGGTTGTCCACTCTCCATCTAGTAACCATTTCAAAGCCCTGTTGGACACTTATTTATACTGGCCCTCGTGCTAGCAAGCTGACTGCCCCGCGCCGAGGACTTAAAAACAGTGCTACACGCTTTTTACGCTTATGCCTTTTAGCTGAACGGCAGCCGCTGAACAAAGTGAACAAAATAGACCCAGGAAGTTGGAGCAAAGCCTCCATCCTGTATATCAAGCCATGAATCCGTGAATTTCACACCTGACCTTGATTTGTTTATGTGCACAAAAATAAATAACCTGTCATAGTAACGACAGAGACGGTGCTTAAAAAGACAGATGTGCGAGCAGAACAAATCACTTGAAGGTCTACCGTTCCTTCCAGGGAATACCTTTCGTGATCCAACCGTAAGTTTATGACATCTTTGTTTTTTACTAATCTGAATAGCAAACCAATTTCCATCTGAGCCATACACTTTCTTATAAAAATGGATTTCGAGTTCCAAAGCCATATCCTGAAGTTGGCATAGGAGGGAAACCGCTCAAAGTCAATCAGCTGACAGAATCGGAGTTAGATGATCTAGCCAACTTTCAGCCGACTCTCACGTATGGAAATACGAGACAGGCACCACCAACCGAATTCTTACCAGCCCATGTAGCACTTGACAAAAAGGTGCTGCGGTTTTATGGGTACTTCAAAGAGACGGTGAATGAATCTCCTCTAGAACACTACCGAGTCAGATATGTACAAATATTCTATTTTCTGGAGGACGACAGTATTCAGATCATGGAACCACATCAAAACAACAGTGGAATTCCTCAAGGTATTTACTATTTTAATAGCTTCAATATTTAGTTGCCAAATTGGTCGCGCTGCTAGTCAGCAAGGCATTCAACTCTGTGTCTCATTGTTGTGTTCTATGTCGCGTCTGTTTGTCCAACACGGGTAAAATTAACTACACTGGGAAAATACACTTGTTTCTGACTGGGCTAACACATCGAAATATATTTTTGGAAGTTAAAATCACACTGAGTAAATTCTGTTGCTTCGGCGTGCTTACCTTAAGCCTTGCCTGCAGTATCTTAGATAATTTGTCAGAGAATTCCTGGAAAGATGCCCTCAATCGCAAAGACAGCGGGTGATAAACTGAGATCAGGTTCTCAAGCACAGCTGAGGCCAACAAACTTTTGTGGCCTCCAGTCGTAAGTACTATTGTTTGTATTTGCTTGTTATATGGATGTTCTATCTGCTTGCAGTTTTCAAAACCCCACCGAGTTGAGATAGATGGAGAATAGCCACTCGCCACATCAGCAGCGAGTTTGGTGACCTACTGTAAGGCCTCGTGTGACATTTGTGGTAACGGACGCATTAGAGGACCACATATTGTTCAAACAGCATAAAGCACGTCACTAGGTGGAAATGGAGCACTGTTAGATTCGTGACCGACAAGATCACTGATGGAGATGTGGCGTTGAGCCGTGTTCTTGCAAGAAGTTCCGCAGAGCTATCCGTGTTTTACTGGTTGGTGTTTCATAGAGGGGCAGGAGTTTTGTGAAAAAAAACTGGAGCAATACTGATATAATAAGTTCCATTTCTTCATTTTGGCGATCAGGCTGTCCGCCGGTACTCACTTCGAGGTTATTTGAAAAATCTTGATCATAATCCAAAAATGCATCTTCATAGAGCTTCGAGACATCTGCAGATATTTAGATAGATGCCTGTGGATTTGGGGCAAATAGTGTTGGAAAAAGGGATCCAGTGTTTTGGTGTTTTCTTGCTAGCCGTGAGGAAATATACCAAACCTCATGATGCGCAACTACGCCAAGTAATTTTGCTACAGTCTTCCTAAATGTAAATGTTTTTGATATAGAAATTTTCGTCTCTAACACAAGCATCAAATGGTTAATTTAAGCGATCCCTCGTATGCTCGTTTGGTACGCGTGAGCTATCTTTGCACTTCATGCGATTATTTTCTGCTTAGGTAAATTAAGACTGGTTCTACCTGTGACAGATCGTTCAAGTATGAACGGAGGAAAGGCATTCGAACGATTAAGGAACAGTATCTCTCACAGATCCTTGTGATTATTTAGTCTCAAAATATACCGAAATTTCAAGAAACATGTTGTGTGCAGAAGCTCCATCTGACCAGAACTCAAGTGCTATGAATATCACTTTCGCAGAATGGAATAAGGCAAGCAATCCAAGACGCTTGAGGATAGTTAGCCAACAGATCTGTCTTCCTTTTATACATGAGAGAGCTACGTTAATATCTGCCCAAGTTAAGACATTTGGGACGCAACTACCGACAGCATGGTGCGGGTAGTCTTGGGGTTTGTTCTATAATATGACATCAGAGAGATAACCAAAACATATGTGACTAGTATTTAATTGGTTTTTCGATTAAGAGTAACCACAACTAGGCCCACATTGCCAGTTATGGCCATCGTGCCTAATGCAAAGCTAGCGAATGTCAGTTCCTCGCTCGATATAAATGAACTCGAGACAGTCCAAGACTCAGTTGGCCTCAGTGGGTACCGCTGGTTAAATTGCATTTGCTTGCCACTTGCTTTGTCCTCTGCATGGTGTTAGCCCCAACAATTCGACTATCACTGACATCAAGAATGGCTGGATACTGCATAAACGGTGTACGCAGGTGTGCACCACCGAGAGTACAATATAACTGCCCCATTGCAGAATGTAAGCACAAACTTGGCATGTCCTTGATGATTAAGACGTGCAGGCTAGGTGTAACTAAATTTGTTTGGATATATAAAAATGCAAAGGTGAAGCTTGGGGTAACTTACTGGTTTTGCTGATTAATTGGATAAATTGATTGCGTGGGCGGTTTTCCTTAAAAGGGTTTATGAGGAAATTAACTAGACAACCGAAAAACATAAACAAAGATACTCATTCGAAACCTGTGTAAAATTCAATCCACAAATAACATCATCATCATCATCAACAGCATGACATCAGTGTTTAACACTGATGCTTCACTGCCATACAACCATGATTTATTTGAAAGCCTTATTGTAAACAAAGGAGTAGGCATGGAAAACAGCACTCTCTTCGGCAAACGATGGTTCGGCATACGTAACACATGTCCAAACCAATGCAGCTTCTGGTGCTGGACACATTCCTTACTGAAAGTATCCGTTACACAACAGAAAACGCACTTTCTAACTGCCTCGTTACGGATTCGCCGACATCAACGCACACGAGATATGGTTCTGAGACAACGATTGTCGAACACCTGAAGACGTCTCAGGTCCGCTGCTCGAATAGGCCAAGTCTCACA
>NW_008751730.1:866686-871248 GCF_000715545.1 Opisthorchis viverrini | reverse complement strand
GAAGCTTTTGGAAAGCTCTCCGTACACATTCACACGTCTGGAAGTCTGAGAATACAAAGAACCTATTATGATTACAAACTTCCGGGGCATTCCTTGGTGGGCAAGCGTCTCAAGAAGAATGGACCGATCAAGCGAGTCGAATGCGCCTCGGAAATCCAGGAATACTAGAATTGTGGGTCGCTAATACGTATGGCGTTGTTCTAGCACCTAGCGCAGTGTGAAGCTTTGGCCGGAATCTCGCTTGCTGCTCTGGAGACAGTATCTCGCGAGCCACCGTAAGGCGGCGAAGCACAGTTGACATCGACAGTCTCGTTACAACCGGTACAGGTACACGGCACACTAAAGAAAGTGCACCACAGTTCGTGGAAGTTATTTGACCCTTAGATGTAAGTATGATGGTGAATGTCAAAACCGAAATTTATACCGTCAAAACGGATGTGTGAGAAATAAGTCGGACGTTAGTATCTGGCTTACCTGTGACACTTAGGTTAGTCTAGTCTCAGAGTTTAGATGGCAACCAAGAGTCTCACAGATACTCAGAAACTTACTTTGTTGCAATACGTCTACCAGTTGAGAATTAGAGCAGCAACAAGCTTTTGTAATCGTTTCACTGAGTACCTTGCATTGTGTTGCCAGTTGAGCACAAATGTTTTTTCCAAGGGGATTCTAGAAAGCAATTCTGCTTTATGTTGCAGACGAATAATTAACTCTATTTGGTGAAGTCAGGACGTGATTGTTTTACGCATGAATTATTATGTAAGGGTGAAAGATCCGTATATTATAAATTTTTTAATAAACTTCCAAAGTGACTGAACTGAACCGCACTCATTGTATTCCTTCTTTGACCAGGTAAGCTTGTGCGACGCCATCGTATTCCAAAGAATGATATGGGGGATCCGTACAATTGGAGAGATCTCAACCTGGGTGTTAACCTGGCAATCTATGGGCGCGTGTACCGGATAACGAATTGTGACAAGTTCACACATGTAAGTTGCTGAGAGAGCCAAGTTACAAGCATCCCTTAATTTTATTCGAGGTATTGTGCTGCAATTGAGGTTAATTTTCTCTAAAAACTTGAAAGCCCCGTACATGTGTTTTAGCCTTGCTGTCATCCACCAGCATAGTGCACTTCGGCAATCGTCGCCGTGACTCAAACGAGAGAGATGATTTTCTTCTCTTCCTCTTTTTGAATGCTTTGCGTTTAACTTATATGGAAAAAATTCAAAACTCCTCGATTATTCCTTGGCTAATTAAGATACAATAGAAGGTTAGCTTCGTGACAGAACCTATTACTAATAAGATTGTTGTTGACACCTCAACAGCCATGGATTCGTTTTTTCATGTTCATCAGGACTAAGCATTCCGGAAAACCATTCACAGGCCGACCACTTTTGGGAGGTATCTTAAAGCAAGATGACCTAGCCGTTATGGCACAATGTAACCAAATGCCTGAATTTTAAAGCGGAACAACTTAAACAAAGGATTCAATTGAATTCGGTTGAGTGTTTTGTCAAAACCAGGTTTCTATGTAAATCAGAGTATTTGTCGAGAGGCTTAACTTGTTGAGGAGCATCCATCCACACTCGGAGGTGGGAACATTTTACATTACTCACGAAACCATCTGAGTTCAAGAAGTTGACCGAATTCAAGACAGGTTTATGCATAAAAATGTGAATTCTTATTCCATCGTACACGGGGTATTATTTAGTGACATCCATTGTACATTCGCACTCAAAATTTGGAAGTTCTTCTGAATATAACAAAATCGCTTTAGTAAATAAATTGTGCTCTTTTGCAACCACTGAAAAACTCGAGGATGCTTGTTTTCACTCAGCATCAACTAACTGGTTGTTCAACATACTCATTTAAAGAAAAACAACCCGGTCTAAGGAAAGCCATTGTCAAATAACCCCCGTCAAGCAATGCAGATTAATGAAGGTTCATGAACCCGGATTCAATGTGTAGTCAAATCTTAGAGGGCTCGATCTAATGGAGCCTTCAATCCCTGCACAAACTTATTGGATGTGCTTTGGACAGGTTGAGATATCGCATGCCCGAGCTCCGGTAACTTTTCAGGCGCTCAAACATCCACGAGAAGCTTGGTTGTTCCGAATTTGTAAGAAGCTTATAGAAACATAGTATATTCCTAGTGCCATTAGTCCTTCCAAGTTTCTAGGTATTTCTCTTCGTCTTTGCAGGCGAGCTCGAGCTCTGAACACAAACGTCAGAGCTCGGTCATCAAGACCATATCTCGTGTACTTTGATGGAATTCTGTACTTTTAAGGTGTTCATATTCATTTGCATCAAGTTTTGTACTGTCCGCCGATTGGTAACATCATGCAGGATTAGCCAAAGTTATACAAGAATGAGTGCCGATACGATATTATAATATGGATGCTGTTTAAAAGTAACGAAACATCGGTAGAATTCCGTTGCAAGCTAATTTATTTTATTGTGCAACTTGACCGCCATGATCATAACTGCATTTTGAACCGAACAAGGTAAGAACAGCGTAACAAAACACGCAATAAGCCTGGATGGGATCACAGGTAGGAGAGTATACTGCATACCCGGCACCTGTACTTATCCATATTTCGCAGCCATACATGATGTGTAAATGAATGTCGGTCAGATCAACCCATATGTAACTCAGCTGTGTGGCATGTACCTTCACCAAAGGGTTGTCAGAGCCTGAAGTGGAGAAGATTGGGATAAGATATACTGGAGCAGAGCAAGTCAATCAGTTTTACACTCTATGAGGATATTTCGGCTCAACATTTGTTTCCAAGACCTGTTTTTTCTTGCTTGTTGGGTTTTATCTCCAGAATCTTTAATTTTAACCCAATATGGACCAGCATAATGTGTAGTCGCTCTTGAGAGCACTGTGGTTACGTGGAGGCTACCTGATTTTATACCTCTTTCACTGTGATGAATTCTTTGCTTCTTTCCATTCCAATCTCACTAGGATTTCCTAGAAAGCGAAGGAGTGGAAGTAAATCCGCCCGAACCGGAACCTGTCGACCCATATCTGGATAATCGAGCTAGGCGTGAGGCTTTGGGAGTCAGCAAAACGCCATCCTCATTTGACAAACGCAGACAACACTTAGAGCTAGACCGTAAAGTGCTTCGATTTTACGCAATCTGGGACGATCGAGAGGAGCAATTTGGTGACTGTCGCAAGTTTACTATACAAGTGAGTCATTCCGTCTGGCACAGAAACAAAGGACTACAAGTTTGTCACAATAAAAGCACTCAGTAGGGGACTCCTCAAAAGGGGTCAATTATCGGGTCACCACCAAACTCTCTGGCAGAACTAGGAGAATGTTGAGATAAGTAAGACACTAGGAGGTAATTATAACCCCACGGGGTGGGAATATTCCTATTGCAGTGAATCTGCGATGCCCAGTGGCAGAAGTTTGCCAGCTGTTGTCGCCCGTCGTTCATTCCGATTCATGAACTTGTGGATGGCTTTCTTGTTGTCAGTTTCTATCCAGATCGCCTGAGTGAGTGTCTGGAGGTTTAAGCACCTCGGAATGATTGTGGTAAGCTAGAACTAAGTCCCCTCCCCGTCCACTTTTACTCTTTTCTTTACAATAGGGCTTTCACATAAATCATGGTTGTACGGTAGTGAAGAATCGGTATTAAACACTGATATCATGCTGCCAATGATAATGATGACGATGATGATGAGGTGGACGACCTCAGACTATCGCCACGCTGATGCCTTGACGTACGCTGAAAACAAAGTGTGCGGTTTTATTCTCAAGATCCGCGCTTTCCGCTACTCACACCGGGACAAGTTTTGGTGGTCCAACTTCAGATGAACCGAAAACCGATGGCCATATTTGTGTATGTTTTCCGAACAAACTTTACCTTTGTCCTTTTCTCTCTGGGACTCGTTTGTGAGCACCTGCGTAAAGGCGGTTTGGAACAAAGGTGGCTAGAATACTTGAGGACAATTTGTAAAACGAAACGCCAAATCCTGTGTACGGTTTCATTTTCTTCAAATCACAAAAACGTCGATTGTACTAAGGGTTATGCAGTTGAAGGCGGCAAGGTTAAACTTTTCTACAGACGCACGAAACTGGCTAGTACGATTCGTATCGCGTGACAATTCCTGCGGCATGCATGTCGCATGGGTAATAATCAATGCATGAGGCCAATAGCTACCGTTGTTTCGTAACGACTGACATCCACACGAACTTCAATTTTGAGAACAGCAAACGAATGTTTCTTACTCCGAAAATATCGGCCGGTTTCAGCAAGTCAAAGACGGAATTTTCAGGAATTTCACAATCCAACAAGTGAGGATACCTTAGACATTTTGTACTAAAAACAATACTATGAGATAAGTGGCCAAATATAGAACGGCAGGTTCGTTACTCTCCTACGTAGGGAAGATGACTTTGGAGTGAAGGACGGCTAAGTATATCTGAGTGACTTGTTAAGCACAGCTTGCAGAAACGTTGGAGTGTATATATATATATATATATATATATATATATATATGCGAAACTTTTTCTGTCCATGGCATTCCTCAACTCCTACAAACAGCTAAGAAA
>NW_008751730.1:861558-862048 GCF_000715545.1 Opisthorchis viverrini | reverse complement strand
CTTTCTTTCCAACCACTAGTTTCCGTAGCTTCGCTCCCTCTGATAAGCCCAGATAATAGTATAGCAGCACAACAATCGCAGCTTACCTCTGGGTCAAAAACAGGCATGGATCATCCAGCCTGCAAGGTTGATTTGTTTTGGTCAGTAATGCGGTCAAACAGTCGGAGCACTGCGAACAACCAAAGGCCGGATGACACAAGTGACTGAGAGACCAATCAAAAGACAAAACAATCACAAGCAGCCGTAGACGAACGGCCAATGCAAGTTTCAGGATGGCATCTGTGCAGACTGTTTGCACATTCTAAAAACGCAGTGGTTTCGCTTAAAAATTGATATTTATCAGGGGGAACCAAGAGCCTTTCTCTGAATGACTTGTGTATTCCCGATATTCTCCAAGTCACAATGATTCAGGAAGCGAGAAAGCTTATCTATCTATCTATCTATCTATCTAACTACCTATCTATCTATCTATCTATCTATCTATCTATCT
>NW_008751730.1:842909-860544 GCF_000715545.1 Opisthorchis viverrini | reverse complement strand
CAGCATGACACCAGTGTTCAACACCGATGCTTCGCTGCCGCACAACCATGACTTATTTGAAAGCCTTATTGTAAGGAAAAGAGTAAAGTTGGACGGGGAAGGGACTTAGTTCTAGCATAACACAACCATTCCGAGGTGCCTACACCTCCAGACATTCACTCAGGCGATCTGAATAGAAACTGACAACCAAAACGCCACTGACATCGATTGGCAGCCATATCTTGTAGCGTCTACAAGCAGGCACAAACGAACGAGCTCATTGAGTGACACCCTCTTCACCTAGGCTCGACACACTCACAGAGCAATTTGAACTTTTCCAATCTGGCAAACGAAGAATGTTTTATCGTGTACTCTACTGAAAACATTAGCACCGTCAGTGAAACATGTTTTAACAGAAATTTACCGTTTGTGAAGTTTGCCAGTTGGGGATTGACCACGTAGTTTTGTGAATAAATGGCAGTTGTGACACTTGTATCACTAGAATTCATTCAACTAACAGCACAAGCGAGCGAATGAATCAGACTTTCTTGAGTCACATGTCTTTTCAAGAAGCATATTCGGGGATTGATTTCTTCATGTTAGCGATAACTTTGCCGGATTTTCTCTCCTTTTTTACTACCTAGTATTATTTGGCCGACGACACGTTAGAAGTAGTGGAGGTCCATGAGGTCAATGATGGACGTGATCCGTTCCCCCTGTTGCTTCGGAGATCACGCGTTCCAAAAGACCGTGATGACGTTCCACCGACGTTCCCCAGTGTGTCGATGGAACTGACAGGTAAGTGAGGGACGCTCTCACTTGTATGTACGTATATGTACGATGTCATGACGAGAGGGGCTGGTCACCTTTCTTGCTTCGGTCAGAACCGCCTCAATTGGAGAGGCCTTGACTTCTATCCATGCTACTATAAATTATGTAGTAGTATGGATAGAATTCAAAGCCTCTCCAATTGAAGCGGTTTTGACCGAAGCAAGAAGGGTGACCATCCCCCTCTCGTCATGATATGGTACATATTTTCCTTATTTTGTTGGTGTTTGAACTCAGCTTTGAAATAAATACACACAAACAAGTGAGCAGAAATCATCAAAACCGTCTGTTCTGTGAATTGTCTGATTACTTATTTTGGACACGCAAGCAGTTATGCGCAAAAAACAAACAAACATTTTCGCACATGCTGTGGGTGTTGTGAACTGGGATCTCGAAACACTGTCCCAGATGCAATTAGAGCCAAAAATGTGACGTTGCACTTAAGTCATTTCTGAAATGATACAATGAGACAAAGATCGTCAAAGAGCGATGAAGTTATGTCCGTCAGAAATGGCGAAACTCCCTTCTCGGGTCCAGCCGATCCCGAGTAGGCTATTGACCTTTGAGGGCTTGTGTGATCTGCTGGTTGAGCTTGCAGTCCCATGAAAATTATTTCCAGAATACTCGGTCAGCTTTTGTTTAGTGAAAATGTGTGGTACCCATTGCGAGTGATCATGTCCATTTTAACACGTCACAGTAATGAGTGCCCGTTCGCCATTCAGGTGGTTGATAATCCAAGCGCTCCCAACGAATAAAAAAACCTTTATCCGAAAATTCTACTGACAGTGAAGAGGTAATGATAATCGTTTGGGTGTAACACCCTTTCGGTGCCAAACTGCCATGTCACCCGAAGGAAGCACGAGGGCTGGGATACTGCTAGATTGCCCAAACCTAGACGGAGGAAGTTGAAAGTCAGAGGTTGGGTTCGAACCATGGACCTTCTGGTCAGTAAATTCGCGCTCTAACCACTGAGCCATCTCGCCCCTTCCACACATCAGTGCAGCTGCTTGGCATCACCACACCTAACTGAGATTGGAGTCAGTACATAAAAGGTAGGGTTTTTAGAAGGACAAATGGAAGTCTCTGTGAACTTCTAATACCTTGCCAGTCTTCACCTTTAAGTAGAATTGCTGTCCGGGAGCGTCTTACGTGGAAGGAAGCAGTGTTACGTAGGTTTAACCTTCAACCGGACATATACATGTTAGTCTGAGGGTACCAGAAGCCAGAATGTTGTCTATACTGCCTCGAAAAATAACTCAATGCCCAAAGCAACTCCTCCGGGATGTAACTGCCTTGAGCTCTCTTAACTGCTTGAGCCAAAAGAAGTCACAAGACCAATTATCTTGTTACCACAAACTAGGGTTAATTGGTTGTCACCAGGCTGTCATATATTATTTGGGCAATTGGATATTGCAGATGTCAGCAAACAGTGCAGTACCGTATCATCCGATAATACCAGCTACTGAAAATTACGTAGTAGTTAGTAGACCGCATGGATTTCTAAGGAGATAATGTTCGCCTCTTATCGGGTGACCAAGAGACCGCAATCTACAGCCACAAGTGACTTACCACATTCACCAGCTACTTCGTTGAAGATGAATGCTTGCACCTGACAAGGGTTAAGAAATTAAACTGGACTGACGTAGGTATCACACTTATTTCTAGGACATCCACAAATTCAATTGCTAGATGCCACATCAAACAAGTCCTTGATTTGCAAATGAGTGCATTTCTCGTAAACAGTCCAAGTTGGGGAATGCGCCTACCTGACCAGCCTCAAGAAGGGCGAAACCCGTCGTGGGCTGTCGAAGAGTTCCCAGCAACTTTGTGAGTAGTTTCCTCCATGAAAAGAGTACTTGAGTAGTTGTTCTGAATTTTCTCCTTAACATTCCTATCCATCCTTCACATATATCCTCATGTTTAGTATTGTTCACTATTGTTATCTATTCTATTCTCCAAGAAAACGAGATCAAAGAATATTTCTCGCCCAAAGACTTTCGTATCGGTCACACAGTAAACATTTTGGGGAGAAAATTCTTCATCTATGATTGTGACAGTTTCACCAAAGCATGGTACTATCAGAATTTCGGACTGACCGATTTCACCCCCGTGGACGTGGAAATCAAAAGGCCGCCACCACCCAGAAAGGTAATAAATTTACTTTCATTGCATGGTATTTGCTCGCGGGTTGACCAGAGCGGAATCTCAGTGTGTACTTTGGATCGCCCCTTGAATGTTTCTGCAATCAGTATTATCGTTCATCATCCTGATTGTCAGCTGTGATAACAGCGCACTCGTCGTACAGTGGTTGTAGCTGCCGCAGTTTCGTTCACCGATGATTTAGGGGGGTGGGTAGCTGCGCATTGCATGCGGGAGCTAAAAAATTGGTGCATAAATCCAGCACTGTCAGTGGGCTTTCAAGTGGGGAGAGGGGTTGGAAGAGGAGCTATGCATTGAAGGCAATAGCTTTGATGCACGAGCGCCATTGAGGGCGCGACTGGTCCATGTCTGATAATGTCTCTAGCCATTGATGTGGCCCGTCTAGGGGTCTCCATCCAGAAAGACGGTAGCCTAATCAGGTTTCACACAAAAAAGAAAAATAGTAGAAAGCAACTGTTTTTCTTCGTAATGTTAAAGAATTGGAGCTCACTAAAGCATCGATCGCTTAGTCAGCCATACCCGTGGGCGCCGTATTACTTTTAAAAGGAATCTGTTACTGCTCTAGTTGTAAATTAATTAATTTAAGAATCAGGTGTCAAGCACTAACAAATATCTGTTTTAATAGGAATGATGATGATTACCACCACAATTCAGTTCACCTCTAAATACACTGTGACAAGTGGAATAAGTCAAATGGTGACTTATCGTTTGAGGACGACTGGTGTGAGTTACTGACTGAATGTCCGGACACGGGACGTGTTTTCTCAGCAGTGAACTTGTGGAGCGGCCCTATGTGTGTGTGTTGAGTGGAGTTGCATGCCTATTTGTCGCGTGTAATGTGAAGCGTGGGCTGTCTATCCTTGTCTGACAGCTGCAAAAACTTGAAGACAACTTGATCTGATATGGTTGTAGGTCGCGAGCATGGCTTGTGATGCAGATGGTAAATAGGTGAATAAAATGGATGGGAAATTCGAGTATACATGCTGTCGGTCAAGGTTGCACGTTGGTACAGGTAGAGCCACGAAGCGGCTTCACTCATGGTCTAAACAGTGTGTAGAAGCACATGGGACGTTAACTTATTCGATTTGTTCTGCATTTGGGTTTTCAGAAAGACTGCCGGTCAGAATTGGTGGCTCAGATCACACCACAGGATCTGCTACTTTAATCATGTCGTACTGTAGAAAGATCGTATATCCACATCCTTGTCCGCCTATCCTGCTCTCCGTTATAAGGCTTTATTCAAATAAACGACATGCTTCGGCTCAGATCACACCACAGGATCTGCTACTTTAATCATGTCGTACTGTAGAAAGATCGTATATCCACATCCTTGTCCGCCTATCCTGCTCTCCGTTATAAGGCTTTATTCAAATAAACTGACATGCTTCTGGGGCAGTGGAGTACCGCTGTTTTCAATGCTGACGCGGACTGCCCATTTTGCTCAGCGTTTCTTTCACGAAAATAAACTACTCGTGGCTTTGTCAGTAGTCAGAACACTAAATTTTGTATTTTTGGAACTATCCTGTGGGGCGATTGCATCTCGGGTTGAAAGATCCTAGAGGCCCCTCAAAACTGTTTATGCTTCTTCAAGTCAGGAGAATGATCAACACTGCAGTTAGTCCGCATTAGAGTACAATCCAGTACTGTTCATTTTCGGATGCGTATGCCTCACTGCGGTGATGCTCTGGTAAGTCATGTTGTCAGCATTCATACCCGGGACCGCAAAGCATCTCGCGTTCAACCAATACGCACGAGATACATCCACTTCTTTAGGACTTTAAACGAAATGTGTGTGACCACTGGGCCAATCACACTGTAGTTGAATGTTACTCAGAAATATCAGTTTCGGTTTATGGGACCTAACCAGCGATTCTTTCAACAGTGGTCCTGCTCGAAATGCTTATTTGTTCGGCAAGATGGATGGTTGCTGAGGAATTTCTGTAACGAACAACGGGAACAACCACCAAATCCGTTGTGGTAATCAGATGTTTCATCCTCAGCGTGTATTTCAGTGGGTTGGTTAGCCAAGCTAGGCAGTCAAACAGCGTAACTGTGAATAACCTTCATGAGGGAAACTACTCACAAGGTTGCTGAAAACTCTCTGACAGCCCACGGCCGGTTTCGCCCTTCTTGGGGTTCATCAGGTAGGCGCAGTCCCCGAGTTTCCGTCAATCTTATGTTCTACTTGAACCCCGTTTGTGATTATTGTGCACGCTGTTCAAGCTAGTTTCGCTGAAGTGGCAGGAGATTAGACAGTGCAAAACAGTTTGGCCCTCAACTTGGTGAGTTAAAGATACAAACAGTCAGTCATTTGTTACAGGAGAACATCAGGTATATGCTGAGATACGCAAGTAACTATAGGGCTGATGCCCGTTTCGGAACTAGTCTTTCGCACATGGTCAATACAGTCTGCGCGTACGGGGTAGTTTTGTATGCCAGCATAAGTGCATTTTGACCCGTTCAAACCGGAAGGGAAAAGACCAGGGGCAATCGAAGAAGGTGGACATATGTTGCAGGTATGTGGTGACTGCCAAATAAAGTTGAAAAGAATAGAAGCTTGGAGTGCATAGTTATTGCACCTAATGGGGTTCTGGTCAGACCATTCGCCAACCACACCAGGGACGGACTTATGCGGATAGTTAGGACAAACTACGGTAGTGGCAGGATGCCACCTCCAGCACCATCACAGGTGAAGCAAATCAACACTTCACTATCAGGTGGGCGCGGTGCCATATGGTGGTCCATGAGGCTATTAAAGCCACTGGAAAACTAAAGCAATAAAGAGCTCAAAATCAGTCTTCAATGTTTGCCGGTACGACATATGAGAGTCCTTCAAAAACGCCAGGTCTCTAAGAGAACTCGCGGGGGGTTAGGGAAAAATTTCTACGGAATATTCTAGACCGGGGTTAGGCCAATCATAATTCAGTCACACTTAATGACCTGCAACTGGCTGAGGTATCGCACTCGAATGCCCAGCCAACCAAGTGGGCCAATAAGGGCCGAAAACATAACTTCCCTAACACTAGCTATTGACCTCTATGGTGACCGCGTTTGCCCGAATACTGGAAACGTACTTCCAGAGCAAATGTCCCCGCAGAAGAGACCACTCCACAGCGGAGAATACTTACCGCCAGTCACCTGATGTCTTCTCTCTAGGGCAAAAACTACACCCCTGTGTCACTTTCATCAGCAGCATCGCAGCGGTGGGCGGTCGCATTAATCCGCGACAAAAAGGGGGAACAAACAAACGAAAATTTGAATGTATGACATCCGCACACGCACCCAATAAGAGTGGGCTTGCTAGCCGTATAGACGTAACATACTACTCGTATGGGTTTTGAAAACTCTTCCAAAGCCCACGACATGTTTCGACCTTCCTGGGGCTTATCAGGTAATTAACTGAGTGAATTTTCCCCCATTTCGTGCAATTTGGGTTCAATTAAAACACAGGGTCGAGGGAAACCTGGGGACCGCGCCTACCTGATAAGCCCCGGGGAGGATGAAACTGGTCCCGGGCTGTCGAAGAGTTTTCAGCAACCTCATGAGTAGCATGTTACGTCTAGACAATAACATACTGCAATATCTCGAACTTCCTACCGGCTGAAACATGGGACAGTCTGGTGCAACACATTCAGTTGGAGAAAAACATTATAAAGGAGACATTCGGTACAGTTTCCAGTGAAAATCGAACTGATACGCAAATGAGTGTATGTGCAGTCAAGAGTCTAGTTCATTCGGCGAATGCTTTCTTGAGGTCCAAGGTCATTGGCAGAGTTCCAACTAAACAGCCAGAGCCGTAAGTACGACTATCAGGCTAAGAATCGCTCTCCTCTGCGTCCATAGTACGTATGTGCGCACATTACACGTGGCATGGCCCAAGGCGAACAGTCCTGTACGTAAAAACTGATAGCCCAAAACACTCTTAACTTGTGCTTGTGGTGACAGAACATAGGGTTACCGTAATCCATTCGTTCGTCAATACTGAGGATAGCCTAACTTCAGCTGGAGTCGTTTATTAACTGTAGGTATATCAAACTTCCCCATTCATCATCATCATCATGTCAGCCGTAAAGAACCGCGTACTCGTCGTACACTGGTTGTAGCTGCCACAGTTTCGTTCACCGATGATTTGGGGGAGGGGGTAGGTAGCTGCGCATTGCACGAGCGAGCTGGTAACTTGGTGAATAAACCTGGCACTGTCAGTGGGTTGTCAAGCGGGGTGGGGGGTGGAAAAGGAGCTATGCATTGAAGGCAATAGCTTTGATGCATGAGCGCCATTGAGGGCGCGACTGGGCCATGTCTGATAATGTCCCTAGCCATTGATGTGGCCCGTCTCGGGGTCTCCATCCGGGAAGATGGCACTGACCAGCGCAGCTGAGTTTGCTGGTAATGGCGTCCAAGTCTCTGTTTACCATCTGCGTCGATAGTATGCAAGAACCAACTTACAGCTAATGATATGCCCGACTGATTGACCCTCTTTTTCTTCAGGAAATACCGCCTTACAATGGATTTGGCAGTCTGGAAGATAGCCTTTCCTCGACAAAGTCGTTTGTTCCCCGTCCTCCAAAAACCGACTTTGCCAAAAACGTTGATTATGCCAACAAAATACTTCGCTATGAGGCTCGACTGGTGAGTTCCGAATTGGTTAACCGGTCTCATATTCGACTGTGCATCAAGCTTTGTTCACGTTTCTCATTGGTAGACGTTCCGCGCCCTTACTAAACCATGACCTCACCTTCACGTGTTACAGGACAGCAGTCGTCCAGAAGATGCCTGTCGACGTTTCATATTCAAGTACCGTCTTTGTGACGACATGATCTCAATCTATGAGACCCCATTGCGGAACTCTGGATTCCCTGGTGGAACTTTCCTCAGAGGAGCGAGGTAAGTGTAGTCTGGGGGTGGACTGGTTGCAGTATTTTCTGGAGTCTTCCTGGATGGGCACTTCGAGACGGGCCACATCAATGGTTCAAGATACTGTCAGACATGATTAAGTAGCTCACTCGATGGCGCTTGTGTATCCAAACTATTGCTTTCATTGCATAGCTCCTTTCCCAGTTCCCCCGCTTAACAATTCCCTGACAATACTGTATTTACGCATCAATTTAGCAGCTCCCACTTCCCCAAACCGTCGGGGAACGAAACCGTGGCAACCTTGACCACGACGAAATCCGCCCTTCTTGATAGACGTGTGTATCAAGCTACGGTACGGGCTGCTTTTTTGTTGGCTGCGTTGGTTGGGACATGTGTTGCGTATGCCGAAACACCGTTGGCCGAAGAAAGTGCTGTTTTCCACGCCTAATTCAGAGTGGCGTAAACAGAGAGGTAGCCAACCCTTGACTTGGCAGAGGAGTATGAAAGAGATCACGAAACGCTTGGGTGCTGTCGGTGCTACTCGCCTTCCAGGATGGGGATCACGTGATCCTCACTGTGCCTGGTTGGAGACACTATAAGATATAGCTGCCAACCGATGTCAGTGGCGTTCTTGTTGTCAGTTTCTATCCAGATCGCCTGAGTGAATGTCTGGAGGTGTAGGCACCTCGGAATGATTGTGGTAAGCTAGCACTGAGTCCTTCCCTGTCCACCTTTACTCTTTTCTTCATAATAAGGCTTTCTAATAAATCATGATTGTACGGCGGTGAAGCATCATTGTTGACCACTGATGCCATGCTGTCGATGATGATGATGATGATGATGATGAACATGGTCTCCAAGTTCCCGTTCATCTTATGTTCTATTTATATGAAAATCGCCAAATAATCTCATTTGCACAAGAGCTTCATTCATTAAGGATAGGAAGAGTGAGGGACTGAGGACTACCCACTGAAGGTTATTGTTCTGATGAATAACCGCCATCAGCTGCGTGACCCAGTCATACCTATCAAAGTCACTAATCTGCTTTGTTCCATGGACCCTATTCAAGGAGATGACTGAGTTGACTAGGAGGTTTTGATGTGCTCATCACCTGATTTGTGGCGGTACAGGGAAGTTCGTTGTTTAACTCAGATGACTTCCACCTCTAGCCTCATTGTATATCAAGGTAAATCAGTTGGGAAGTCGCGAGCAATGTTTCGTAAGGTTGAAAATTTCTCGAGGGCCTGAAAGCCACCGCTCTCCTTTATGGGAGTGCAGACAGCGCGATGGATGAACACGTGTTTTTTCTCTTCTAGTTGGCTACACGAGCGACCGATTGCCTATTGTCCAATGCACTGACAGAGTGATCTAGTACAACTCACACTTGACCTAGAAATGGGATGCCTGCCTGCAAGACTGTAATGTAATATAGTGTAATATAGTAGAGTATATAGTGGCATAGTACAGTATAGTATAGTGTAGTATAGTGTAGTATAATATAGTATAGTGAAGTGCAATATAGCGTAATATAGTATAATATAGTATACCAAGGCATAGTACGGTACAGTGTAGTGCAGTATACAGCATATAGTATAACATAGTATAGGGGAGGATATCAAGGTATAGTAGAGTACTATATAGTATAGTACATACAGCAGTATATCGGTGAAAAGAAGGTCTTTGCTGAGGAGTTATTTATTAGAAAATGCCAACGGAACAGTTACATTGGACAGGGCAGGGAAGCAAAACTCTCATATACATCTTGTTTGCAAAAACTGAATACCCATCTTCTCTTTGGACGCGTCTTTCTGAACTTTCCTGGATATTCATTGACTGTTGCTCAAATCCAAGCAAATGCTACAAAGTGACTCCACAAATTCCGTAATAGATCTCACTTTTCAAAAGACAAAGCGGATTTGCGAGAAGACATACTACTAGCATGCCCTCCCATCAGTAGTATCACCGTTACATTGGTAGAGTGTGATCAGTCGATCAGACAATCGAGTGCGAAAGCAAAACTGTGCTAAATTAACAATAATTTCGTCTATTTTTTGACGGCATACTTTTCCTCACTTCTTGTTGCCTGACTTTCTGGGAGGAAGCTCAGCGTATTTTACTGCTAGAGGCTAAATCCACTCCACCAAACAAAAGGATCACCTGTGGAGCCTTCCAAAGCTGTGTACATTGCCCAGGTGCATTTGGCTACATTTGTACTTCAGGGAGCAAAATTTGGTCTGAAGACAGTGAGGGATGTCCTACACTACGCATAGTCCAACAATTTGCAGTACTTTTTCACTAATACTTTAAAAGGTCAGCTTTTGTCGCAACTCAAACGTCCAACGTGGTTTGGAAATTTGGCAAGTTGCCTGAAGCTAGTTGTAAGTGGTAGTTTCTGGATTTGTGTCGTTCCTGTTCACATCACTGTCCTTTGAACATCCCCTCTTCTGGCCTGGCTCAATTATTCTCGTGAGTCCGAACTAAAGACTTGGGATTCGCTCGTCACTGGTGCTTCACGTTGTCGTACCGGACATCCTGACATACAAATCGAGCGTGTTATTACCAGCGCACTCTGGTTCCAAGTCACAAGCAGTGAGACTTTCCACTCACTGTCCCTTGCTCTTGTTCGCTCAGGGGTCTAAAAAAAGTTTAGGTTTGTCTTTTTTAAATTATCCCATTTAATAGTGGCGTTTTGTTGTATTGTGTCGGGACCACACCCCACTCAACCGACAGATCCAGAAAGTTACACTTAATTAATGGTAAGGTAGCCACCTCCCACCTGGAACAATCAACACGAAACGGGAGGGAACCAGCGAAACAAAATGCAAACATGCTACTACGGTTACTTGGTAGTGATTTTGAGGAAGGGATGAGTAAAACTCCCATCTGAACGGTCCTCACTCGAGGAGCCAGTCAGTGTGTGATCAAGTGATGTGATTTCCGTGATCGAGGGATGGGCAGTGCTATATCCTGTGTAAGTGTGAGTTAGTCACACCGCTGACCAGTAATTCGTGGCCGAACAATTAAGCGTCTAATCTGCTAGCCAGGAGGTCGCGGGTTCGAGATTCTCTGGAGTTTCTCGAGATGTCCACTGCTGACGATTCCCAGGAAGGAGAGAACAGCTGTACAATGCTCCTCGGATTTCTAGCATAGATTCGCCTCACTTACAGGTTCCCACACCTCCACATACCGTCAGCAATCTATAAGTAGCTCGATGGAAGAATAAACTTTACCCGATGTGTGAAACTTCCGTAGGAGAAGTCGTTGCTCGATGAACCAGTCAATACGTTTGACCACGTGATGTGGACTTCGTGATTGAAGGATGAGCTATATCCTATATCCTGTGTAAGTGCGCGGTAATCACACTGCTGATCAACCGCTTCTGGTAGAACGGTTAGGTGTTCAAACTAGTAACTAGGAGGTCGCGGGTTCGAAACGCCGTACAACAGCTTCTTGAAATACGCATTTCTGATGATTAACAGTAGGAATGAAACAGCTGCACAGTGCTCCTTGACCTTCCTCCATAGATTGGCTTTAATGAAGGGATGACGTCTCTATTGAAAATTCTTCTAGCTGATGAGAAAATTGCAGCTCTCCTCAGGTGCCTATAACGCGTTTCCATCTATCAGATCACTGTCTTCAAGGATGTGTGAGCCGTTAACTTTGTTCATCCATCTGTTCATCTATCAAGAACACGTGTCTGGCAGGCTTAGGCTAGGTACGACTTAGACACGTGACTTTAGTTGGTAAAATGTGCACTACTTATCTAGGTACGGTAGCACTCCCGTTGATCATCCAAGCAGCATTAAACACATTGCTCAGTCACGCATCTCTTGAGGAAAACATCATAGCTCTTCCAGAGTGTAGCACAAATCATACTAGCGGTCAGTCACTTCGTACTGACCCATAAGAAACAACCAGCTCCATTCACTGGAAATCACGTCACAATCCGGCAGGTTATGACCACTTGTTGTTTGTAGAATAATTTTGAATAGGTATTGTCCATTTGGAGACGACTGCAGTGGAACATAGATAAACAGTTGCTTGCCCCATTGGTAGGGGTATCATATGTTACTATGCTTCTACCTCAGAGTTGCCAAGCCAGGTAGCAGTGTGGACATGCCTGTCTATTATGGTCCAGCGGACTTTTCACTTGGTTCGAAAATCGAGGTGTTTGGAAGTCGATTCATCATTACCGATGCGGATTCGTTTGTGATTAAATTCTTGGAGGCTAACAGAGACCAATTCTCCGACGAACTCATTCAATGCTGGCGTGCCCGTATGACAGAGAAGGAAGAACAGGAGCGGGCTATTCAAGTGGCCAAACAGAGGCAACGGAAAGGTGGACCGGTGGAAATCAGGCGACAGTAAGTGCTGGTCGTCAGTTGTTCTTGCTTCTTTACATTCTTCATCGACAATGACAGTAGTTTGTGTGAGTATTCCAGTTGATGATCCACACTGCCCGCCAGAAATATGCGTCGAACATGCGCTCACTTGAATGCTACTCGACACTATTTCCGGCGGTTGATCGTACACAATACCTATTTCGACCTTTTAATGTAAACCAGTTCGTCCTCACCGTCCACAAAGCGCTCTTATTACACCAGACTACTTTGCACTGGGGGGACTGCGTTCGAAAGTTAACTGTGCTGTACACTCAAGAGTGTGACCCATAGAATATGATCAATTGATCCTATTCTGTCGCAGATCCAGCTACGAATTCCCTCTTTAAAATGTGTTAACAGGTCGGATGATGAGGAACTTGACGGTAGTCTTTTTTTAATGATCTCCTGTAGCAAACGAAGCGCTAAGATAGGTGTGCGCACGAATGAGTACATGTCGACTGGAAAGATACGACTAGAACAGCCCTTCAGTGCAGAAGTCTCCTGAGGTAATATGATCAGGAATCGTCTCAACTAACTATACGAACGTACGAGGAACCCCCATGTGAGTGGTACTCAGATATGGGCCTTTCGTCAGGGTGCTCTTGGTTTTCTCCGTGTGTTGTTCGGTGAGTTACGTGACTACTGACTAACGGGTTGGTTGATCACTGTTTCTGTGATGTGATAACCATGGTGAGCTTAGTTGAAAACACATTCCTCTTGATCGACGAATATTCTCAGTTCGGATTGTTTCTGAGCAGAATTCAGCAAAGAGGAAACGGCAGCTAGAGGGATACGGTTATTCCCCATAGGCAAGAAGCTCCAATTGATTGGTCATCAGAATCGCAAAATGAGGGAAAGTTGAGCACTCTGTGGTAGGACCCGTTTGTCGTTACTGGCCCCCAAGACAACGTTTATATAATTCAGGACGGTGGATGGTCGGGAGGCAGCTTCGAACGTTGCACGATATACCCTAGGGCACACTGAATAGAACAGCTACCGAATTGGATCTAACTGAGGTGATTGGTTCATAGGTAGCATTCATGTAAACATTTGAAGGGGAGGTATGTAATGGTACATACTACTGAAAGAACATGACCAAGTTTCAAACCGCCATCTGCGCACCAGATGGAATGTTGATATGGAAACAATGGGAGAGCTTTGCAGTGTCCAAAAGGATGCTTAGTTCGTTTTGGTCAATAACAACTCCGCACTCGAGGGTGCTCTTCCCCGAATCGGTAACACGCCTACCTGGTGTGTCAACTGTCTGGATTTCCGAGCAGCACGGCCAAAAATATTCACTGCTGTTTAGCTGAGCGAAACTCGAATCAGGTGCATATCTCCTCACTGTGGTACCACACATCTGTGCTAATCGCCTTCCGGGCCGGGGTTTGCTTGATCCCCTGGGTACATGGTTGGAGATAATATAAGATATAACTACTAATCAATGTCGGTGTATTCTTTTCATCAGTTTGTATACAGTGTCCGAATGATTCCCCGTAGGTGTGAACATCTCAATGGGACAACATTTGTCCTAATTTATTTAACGTATTACTCTGTTTCAGTGATGGGGACGTACTGGGACTGGCGAATGAAATCAAGACGCAACTGAAGAAGTTGGCTATCACGGACAGAAGCAGAATAGACGAGATGTTCCTCTACTACAACAAAGATCGTCTAGGCTTTATTGACATTGAAAATTTAAAGGACATTTGCAAAAAACTCCAGCTGCCTCCGGACGAAGATGTATTGGATGCGGTAAGATAAGACTAAAACACCAGCTGTCATTGGGACGATTAGGCGTCGTTCTTGATGTCTTGTTGACTAGAAGCGACACGTAGTTCCAGGAAGAATACACAGAGTTTATTATTGACTTTATAAGTTGAGAAACAGGGAGGTTAGTTGTCAGGACAGCTGTGATATTTCATTCTGAGGCATACCTCAGTTGGTAAGAACTGAATACAAAATAGTGATAAAACTGCGCTCCCCTTGAATTTGCTGTAGACCCCATTTAAAACTTCAAAATTGATATTCTGGATTCTAACGGACCATTGAGCTATCTGACTTATGTGGAGGGAAAATAAAAACAAAATGGGCTGGAAAACTTGTGTTGACAATCATTACCCAATCACAACACAATATCAATCAATAGTGCGTGACGTACAAGGTCAAGTACGAACATGAATGGTATGGGTAAGAAGCCATGCTTCACACGGAACGGACGCAAGGAATTACACACACACACACACACACACACACACACACGAGAATGGGTGTGCGTGACAGCAAGCGACCGCTACAGACCATCACGAATTCTACCTTGCCTGGTTCATGCCAAGGGCATAGTATTTACTTACTCATGGTGGAAGAGTAAATAAATGTTCTGTGGCTCCGCCTTTAACCAAACTACGGCACGTTCTACCCTAGAAAACTCACATAAACACGTGAATTTTCTCCCATTCTGAGAAGGATTAGAAACAAACATATTCACAGTGTGAGCTGTCTCGCACAGAGATGTTTCGATAATAACTAGACCGTTAATCTTATACATATGTGAGTTTTTACACACTTTTCTTCAGAATTGCCATATTCAAGTGTGACGGAGCTTAAAAACTCAGTAGTCATTGCCTCAAGTGAGATCACGTGATATCACGTTAGTGGCGACTGTCTTCGCCTGTAGCGGATATCAAGGGGATGGTACAGCCTAAAAAACCAAATGCAGAAGGTTCACGTGTTGATTGGAGCTCACCATACAACTGAAGCAGGCTAGGTCATGTGATGCTTGGACAGTGTTGGCTTGATGACCACTCAGTTGTTGACCGTAGTGGGCGATCGAAGCGTGTTGTCAGTCCTGGCCTTCATACAAAGTATTGCTTATTCACTACTTACCGTTTAAAGGAAGACAAACTTTAATGTTATCAAATCGAACTCTAAGAAGATTGAAAGTGATTCCCATACTACTCAGAAGGTGGATAAACACTCGGGGCAGCCCGCGACTGGTTTTGCCCTTCCTGGGAAAAACTCATTTGAAAATGAACCCGGTATTAGAGTGTGACTAGGCTACACTTTCTCCAAAGCTCTTTTTTACTGTAGTCTTCTCTTACTTTTGAAACTGTGAAGAAAGGATAGGAGAAAATGGCGCTCCTTTTGGTTATGTAGAACCATTTTGTTACCTTGTCACGCATCTCCAAGACGTTTAACTTCAAGTGACAGCTAAACTATTTTAGTCTATTTTCCCTTCCAAATAGCTCTTGGACGAATACGGTACGGATGGACGAATGACCTTGGAACAGTTTAGGAAATTCTTCGAACTTTAATCGCTCCACTCCGCTTGCGATACCCAGAACACACAGAGCGAACCCGACGGCCAACAGACAGATTTTTTCTTTTTAGCTTTTCAGAGTAACTGACCATCAATGATCTGAACATTGCTCATCTGCGAGTAAACTTGATCTGATGAGTACAGCGGACGTTTAGAAATTGCGCATCCTCTTATTCAGATTCCATCTGAATAGTGTGAAACAGCAAACAAGACAAATAAAGAGTGATTCCTCTCTGAAAATTCTTTCGAATTTGGTGTTTCACGCCAGGCTGCACCTGACGGATGATACGGCCGAGCAATTGGCCGTGAATCGAAGCTGATCGCGATAACAAGACATTCTTTAAGCCATCTGTGATCACCATCCACTCCTGTGTCCAGAGTACTCGAACGTATCGAATACCATCCTCCTGGATGTTCAGCCTTAGGCACATACGGTAGATCTCCATTGAGTGACCCGCAAAATTACCCTATTCCTTCTTGAAACGAGCTTCGACAGGTCGTTCGGGAATAATTTCTTAGATGTGGATTATCCATAGGAGGTGAATGTGCGCAAAGCGACGGACAACAAACTCGTATAACTTGTCACGTGACGTAGTCGGCAAGCCGCTTGTTCGTGAAATGGATGAAGCATAAGCAGGTGAGTGTCAGGCAGCACACGAAACGAAATGAACTTAAGTCATGGAACGTCTACTCGAAATTCGATGGTTTTCTGACTTGGTGTGGTGTCGTCACCGCAGTAAAAGTGGGGTAATCATTTGTATGCTANAATAATTTCTTAGATGTGGATTATCCATAGGAGGTGAATGTGCGTAAAACGACGGACAACAGACTCGTATAACTTGTCACGTGACGTAGTCGGCAAGCCGCTTGTTCGTGAAATGGATGAAGCATAAGCAGGTGAGTGTCAGGCAGCACACGAAACGAAATGAACTTAAGTCATGGAACGTCTACTCGAAATTCGATGGTTTTCTGACTTGGTGTGGTGTCGTCACCGCAGTAAAAGTGTGGTAATCATGTTGTATGCTATTTCTAATTTTTATCGTCTGTTTCATAGTGACAAAGTATGTTTTTTCTAGGATCTGCAGGTGTTCCAGGTATTCACTCATTCACCCACGTGTGAGGTCTTACCTGACAGAGCATAGCAACCTTTGCACTTGTCACTGTGGATTCTGTGGGACAAACAAATTACGTAGATAGCATGTGAACCTTGTTTTTGGGTGTCTTAAGCTGAGTTGTTTAAGTGTTGATCCAACTGGTGAATCAATACCTTTCTGGTTCTCTGTGCGACAAACTTTCAACTTCCTTGATCCTCCAGCAAATACTTTCATCTGCGTAGAAAGTAGGCTCAATTGAATCCAGTCAGATCTCCTGTTTATTATGGTCTGGTGTCGAAGAAGTTTCAGCAACCTCATGAGTAGTATGTTACGCCTAGACAAAAATATCATTTCATATCCAAAACCCCCACAGACTAGTTCAGCCGCCTCAGTCTGATCAGGTGGAGTACCGTGTTGAAACTCATTACAGAAGAGATTTAAATTTGCAGAATCTCTGTTGAGTTCCCTATTTAGAATTCTGAATCAAACTAGCCAGAATATCTCAAGAAAGAACTGGGTTTGGAAGTCTATCGTACTATTTACAGACAAATGGGAAAAAGTCCACTTCAACAGGTGCGTAACTGTCACTGACCGACACAAAGTTGCGTCCAATTCACACACTGGGTTGCGGTGGGCTGAATGGTGACTCAAGTTGTTACCTGCCGTCGTTTTATCCGATTAGGATTGGCAGTGCCTTTACGGGGTTACCTTGGCATGAGAGGTCAGATGGAATACGGATAGACAGGTGGGAGTATCTACACACACACACACACACATTCGAACACCCACGTCGGACGCATTGGTCTGCTTGGTCAGACGACAGGCGGGTGCAAGGTCGGGGATAAACAGGCGGAAATCAATGAACAGAGACGGAATAGCCAAATAGATGGGAGAACTATCAAGTTGTCAAGATAGGCCCAACGTACGACAAGTAGGTGGTTATTACAGCTGACAATGATGATGATGATGATGATGATGATGATGATGATGATGATGATGATGATGATGATGATGATGAT
>NW_008751730.1:840378-842897 GCF_000715545.1 Opisthorchis viverrini | reverse complement strand
TAATAATAATAATAATAATAATAATAATAATAATGGCACCAGTATCACAAGATTCCAGTCCTACCATAGCACATGCGGTCAACTGTTGTGCGGTGAAACGAATGGAATACTGGCGAACGCGGCCAGTAGAATGAACGACAGCTGGGTCCTCGTTTTCGAAAAAGTTTGGTGACACTCAGTAGATTTATTGCTGGGCAACGTTTCGCTTTTGACACAAAAGCGAAACGTTGCCCAGCAATAAATCTACTGAGTGTCACCAAACTTTTTCGAAAACGAGGACCCAGCTGTCGTTCATTCTACTGGCCGCGTTCGCCAGTATTCCATTCGTTTCACCGCACAACAGTTGACCGCATGTGCTATGGTAGGACTGGAATCTTGTGATACTGGTGCCATTATTATTATTATTATTATTATTATTATTATTATTAGCAGTAACAACAATGAAATGCCTACACCTCCTAGAGCTTAGTCGGACAGTATGGGAAGGAGCTAAAAGAACAAACGTCACTGACATTAATTGACCGCCATTTCTTGCAGTGTCTCCCACCAAGCAAGCGGGTAGGGGGTCAAGGTGGATCGCATCAACAACATCTAGACTCCGCATCATCTCTTCCACACCGCTCTGCCAAGTCATACATTGTCCACCACGTAGTTTCCTCCATTCTGAAGGAGGCCTGGGAGAACAACAATTTTCTCAGTAGACGATGTTTCGGCAGCTACACGGCGATTTCCTCTATTGAAGAAGCACTCGCCATGTAAGAAGAGGACAGACCTCTTTCCGGGTTTCATGTATCTGTAGTCTCTTGTGTGTGTGGAGGGAGGGGTCAGCTGGCTTCATAAAGACCATGATCGGTGTCCCTTCCGACGATTGCTTTCCCAGCATCTTGCTTGGCCTTGTTGCAGAAACCCAAACCCAAAGGCGTCTAAAGCTCAGAAGGACAGTGAGTAGCTTAGATTCCAGGTAGCCACTTCGAGAAAAACCTGAGACGAAACTCGGCAACTGAGTTCCTACCTACACCCGCAAACACGGATATGAGAGTTCTGTTCAGCTGTAGCAACAAGCCCTGATGCAGCATTCCGAACATACTGTTTTGATCGGTATCGGTATCCGTGTCTCTGTTGAAGGAGTCCAGAGTCTCAGAATAAAGCTGCAACATGCTTTTGAAGTTTATGTCGACCTTTCTGGACTCTACACCAGGTGAGTAGTTGGCCGAGATGTCATTCATCACCGCGGAAATCTCGTCATATTGGAAGCCCTCATGGGTCTATGAAAGTTGAAAAGTGGTTGAGAAAGTGAACAACCCGGGAGCCATATAAATCCTATAGACGACGTTATAAGTTCGCATGATATCTTCCTGAAAAGTGGTTTTGTAGTTGGCCGACAGACTTTTCTCCCTACAGTAAGGAATAAAGCATAAATGATCAGAGTAAATTGAAAAGGCACACCATGAACACTTTTATGGGAGATACAATTCTTCCAGAGGATGCCGCTCCTCCGTTTCCTGTTGGTTTGAGTTCTTCCATCTTGTGTAGACCACAGGAGGTTTCTCAGGAAGCACCGCTGTCTTTGTTGATTCGTTCACCTGCGATTCATTCGAGCTTATTGAATAGCAATCTGAAATGAAGTTCTGTTCAAGTATTAGTTGTGCGTTGAAAACTTGTAAGAGACGCGCTGGTGGTTGGCGCTTGTTAGGGGGGCGGAACATCTTCAGAAATCGTCGTGATTATCACAGTAATCAAATATCTTCATTCATTAGGTCTTCCAGTACCGATTGCGATCCTTTCCAGCCACTTGATCAAGGAAGTCAGCAGTTCTCTTGCCTATGACTTCCTAACTTCCTTCCGGATCATAGTAACCGTTTCTTTAGGTGGAGATCGCCGCACTGACATTTCTAGGTGCACGAATTCTAGTTCCACGCGCCTTGAGTTCGGGTCGGCTACATTCAAGGCAGTGGATTCTGTGAGCAATTGACATTGTTGTGGAAGCGTGAGTGAAACGAGGCTCATTTTCAACCCAGTTTTTACAAAAGTGTGATCAGCGCAACAGATGTTTCCAGAACGAAGGTTCCAATGAAACCGACCAATGTGACCCGGAAAGCGGTGGCCTAGAGACCAATAGCCCAAGTTACCAAATGCTTCCGCAAGCCTTTGTGAGCGTTCTATTTGCTTGCAACGATCAGAAGGTCGTATCTGGGTAGTTCCTCAACTGGACGCTGTGCTAGGTGTTAAGTTGTGCTAGGTTTTCATTAGTCGTAGGTGGGTGCGGGATTTGTAAAATTCTCATCCACTTCATTTCCCTCCTGCCGTGGATCAATCATTCTGGTGAGTTCATACCAAGAGGGAGGAAGCACTGGACTCGAGTTTCGCACTAATTAGAGCTCATAGGCAGCACATATCCTTGGTCGTACTGGAGCTCGAACTCTAGAGGAGCAAGTGTTTTCATCATCATCATCATCATCATCATCATCATCATCATCATCATCATCATCATCATCATCATCATCATCATCATCATCATC
>NW_008751730.1:835820-840272 GCF_000715545.1 Opisthorchis viverrini | reverse complement strand
TTCGCCAAATGTCCTAGCCATTGATGTGGCCCGTCTCGGGGTCCCCATCCAGGAAGACGGCAATTACTAGCGCAGCTGAGTTTGCTGGTAGTGGCTTTCATACTTCGCTGCCAAGTCATTGTTTGACCGCCTCTGGCTCTCTTCCACCCTTCACATGGTTGGGCGAAAAGAGCCCTTCGAGGAAGTCGGTCGACTGACATACGCAGCACGTGGCCAAGCCAACGCAACCTGTGCAGTGTGATCAGTTCATCTATCGAGGGTGAATTATTTCTCCCGAATACCATTCGACGTACCTCAGAATTACTGATCCGGTGTTCCCACCAGATTTGGGCAATGCTCCGAAGACACCGATGGTCAAACACTGAAAGTCTTTTGATGTCCTCGGCGCGCAGCAGCCACGTTTCTGATCCATATAGTAATATGGAGCGCACCGCAGCATTGTAAACTCGACCCTTGACAGAGAAGCTGATGTAACGCTTACGTCACAGGTGACGTAGGTTCGCAAAAGCTGCTCTGGCCTTCCCAATCCGGATGGTATCACGTCCTGAAAGTATCATGTCCTGAAGTATCACGTCTGAAAAGATGAACTTGTTCATGTTTGAGTGATCGGATTGGTTTAACTGACGGCTCGAACCCACTAATTGTCCTGGTTGCGTCGATCGACTGACCCACCTGTGAGGTCTTCTCAGTGATGGAAACACGCTTGCCTCGCATGTTGGATGTCCAGAGTTCAAGCCCTGGTATGGTATACACTGCTGACAAGAGCGAAACTCGAGTCCAGTGCTTCCCTCCCGGTGTAAACTCACTGCCACAATCGCTCCAGCACAAGTGCAGGACCGTTCACATGACAGTGACATCAATCACTTTTCTAAAATCCATTCCCCCCACCCCAAACGCTTTGGACTTACTCATAGTGTGGGGGGAGTCTGTTTCTATTCAGGGGGACAGTCTTGAAGGCTACATGTGGAGCACACTCTCCAGGCTCTCTCCACGATACTCTCCATCGCATTATTGTCCGGAAATCCGTTTGTTCAGCTATCCTGGAACAATGAAATGTTAAACGCGAACAAACAGGTTCGTGTTCCCCTAAAATTGATCGGAAACCATACGGAAAACAACTTGATCTCGTTTTGCTACTCTTGTTGTTTCATATGTGCTGAATCTAGTCAGCCTGTTCGGACGCGTTGCGAAGCCGAGAAGTAAAACCACAGAATCATGACCGCGAAGGGGGGGGGTTAATTTCCGTTCCAAACCACTTGGTAGTTTGTGATCCAAGCTAGCAAAGTCAGCATACAATTCTGGGTCCCATTTGTTGGAGCGGAAGGTCTCCAAGTTGATGTGGGCGCTCCTTCATTTAGTGCTCGTTGCGGGCTACGTCAATGTGTACTTTTCTGAGATGCATGAGTGGGCTTAGTATTGCCTCAACTGTGTACCCCCAAACGATTTGTGGACGGGTGAAAACCATCAATTGTAAGTGCTGATACACTGTTGAGCTGTTTTCACCTGACTCCCTCAAAGTGAAACACTAATCAGTAGACGTCACATGACAAGTTGCCCCATCCATTGAGACAGAAAACAGGTACTTCATGAATCATCTGAGTGACCGCATCACTATCTGCCAGATGAAGCGTACTCTTCAGTTTCAACAGGTCGATTGGTCAAGGGATACTGCCTTTCCACTACATAAGTCCCGTGCAACCGGGCAAAAACAGGTCTTTCAGAAAATAGGCCTCATCAACCTGGTCATGCCTAATCAGAATATCATAGGTGGACTCAAAAGACAGCTTCTACACAACAATTACCAAACCAGGCCGGCTTCTTTTCAGATTTTTTGGAAAAGTGAGTCTGTGAACTGTTGGATCAGGGGTAAACTCGAGGAGGATTTGCTGATTGATAGGATTTGAGCTCCTAAAAGCCTATAAATTGGTAGTAAACGGTCATTGATTTACTTGAAAGTGATGGTAGTGCTGTGTTTTTGCCACGAATACCTGTGTGTGATATCACGTTGGAGCTCAAACACAGGCAGTGGTTTCTGGCTAGCCCTCATCCAGCCAAGGGGCAGTAAACACCAGTGACAGTCGACCATTCGTTCTCCCCACGGGATGTTGCCGCATCAACACCGCTCTTAGGCTATCCGACGGCAGCGTGAAGACTGACTTTGCGCCAGTAGCTCCGGATAGATTATTTGTTACCTTCTGTCAATAGTCAGTAATATCATCAGTAGTATTGTCAGTATCCGTGTGAAAAATTCACAAAAATCCAGCTGTACACTTTCAGATTCACGAAGTAAACATCCCAAGTTGTAAAGTGAGTAGCAAGACTCGTGAAGAAGAACGTCAGTCACTGCGTGATCACGCATACCAGGCGGTCTTTGACTGGAAAAGTAGTATCATTCACATTTGTGCATTTGAATACCCCCCCCCCCTTGAACGAACGAATCATCTCTACATGATTCTAAAGTTCTATTTTCTTTATCCTCAGTGTGCTGTTGGTTTGTCCTGAAAAGGCCGAGGACTTTCTTTTTTGAATTTCAAATTTTTTCCCGTGGTTTACCTCCCACTCAGAAGTGCCCTTTCTGCACCAGCAATCAAAGTGACGAATAGGCAGCAGGAGTTTCCTAAATAAGTAGTTGAAAAGAAGTTATAGAAGCCCACCATATTACCAAGGTCTAATTGCAAGGGTCTGTTACCAGCAGTGTAGGCAGGAATTATCATAAACGACATTCAGCAAAAACTGCTACCTGGACTTGTTCTGGCTCGTTATTGTCCAAACCTAACACACGCCCATACTAAACGGTGCTGGATACAGTTGAGTCTCTTGTCAGAACCAAGTTCGCAAGCAAATGAGAGAATTTGTCAAAGCCTAGTTCGTGATGTTTGTCACATAACCACCTCTCGGCTCTTCCGAAAAGAATTTCTGACCACGTCCAAAAGATGTCCAACGCAATCATTGACCACTCGCTGGAANAAACTCTACTCATGAGGTTTCTGAAACCTCTTCGACAGCCTATATCAAACGAGAGCTAGGTTTATTTGAGCTTCTTGTCAGAACCAATTTCACAAGCAGATGAGAGTATCTCTCAAAGTCTAGTTCGTGATGTTTTTCCACAGAACGATCCCCCGGCTCCTCCGACAAGGATTTCTGAGCACGTCCAAAAGATGTCCAACGCAATCATTGACCACTCGCTGGAATGCTGCAGATGTAAAGAACCAAGACCGTCGTTTAAAGTCACAAACTGACCTATTACGCTTTGATGAAGCGGTAACGGTGTGATGCTACACACCCAACTTGTTTAAACCGGCCTTAACTTGGTAAGGTCGCAGTGACACCTCTAGACACCTGGTTGTATGTACAGTATGTACACCTTGGAGGCATCTCCGATTGCAAATGAACGTAGGAAAAATATCTAGTTGTCATTTTATCAGCTTAGTTCTCTGTCGTAGCCTCCCAAGCTACTGTTCACGTCAAAACAACCACCAAAGGTACACAAGGTATGTTAACGCCCAAAACGAAGTCAGGAATTCCTGTACAGCGCTTCATATATATAGCATAGGCGGTAACAACTTTCTGGAAATTCTGACGCGTTCTGGATGCGCAATTGGCAACCTGAATTCTGCCAATACTGGGTCGTGATTGGCTGTTGGGTCCAGACTTTTGACCAATCAGACCTCGGTCTGATGCCGGACCAGCATGCATCTTGAATTTTTGACGAATCTTGCATGTGATAGGCTTCTTGGCCGTAGTAGCACCTGGCTGCGAGCGGTAAAACGGGCTCTGTGTGAAATTCCGCCTAACAGAATATATTGTATTTACCGAAACACAGCTTATAAAAGGTAAAGCTTCGCGAAAGAATGGATTCAGTGCACAGTACTCCTCCTCAGGGAAACCCCGAAGTGGAGACAGTTCCACAGAGGACAGGAGTGTGAGTATACAGAATGTCACCCCTTGCGATCCCCATTCAGGGCAAAATCACCTTCTAGTTGGAGAGAGGAGACCAGTTACGGCTGCTGAAATGTTTGCTTTACTGTTTGAGAGGAGACGATCTTAAAGGTCATGTGTACCGGGCTACAGTAAGGGCTGTATTATTGTGTGCGTGCGAGACATGGCTTCTGCGGACAGATGATGTGAGGTGTCTTCAGGTTTTCGACCACCGACCCCTCAGAAGCGTGGCTGGTTTCGGATGGCGTCAGCGTATCAGTAACGAGGCGANAAACTGTTATTGGGTTGGGCTGCAGGCACCTCAATCCGGGAAAACGCCCAGCACCACCGACTGCGATAGCTCGATCATGAGCTACGGATGCCGGAATACCGTCTACCGAGACGAGTGTTGTTCTCCGTGCCTCCTTCGGGATGGCGCAAACCGCGAGGTGGACAACGCATGACTCGACACTAGGGCGTGAAAGAGATGACAAAGAGTTTGGGTGTTGCTGGTGCCGTACACCTTCCACGATA
>NW_008751730.1:824015-835689 GCF_000715545.1 Opisthorchis viverrini | reverse complement strand
AATTATATATATATATATATATATAGTTATATATAGACGAACCTTATGGTTGTAAGGTATTGAAGCATCAGTGCCAACACTGGTGTTGCTGCCTTTGATGATGATGATGATGAGCACAATGGAAATACCCTATATAACCGAGTGTAGTTTCGAAAGAAGTGATGACAAACGCAGCTGATGTAACAATCTATCGTACTACGTAACCGAGGATCGATAATTGAATCAATCAGTAATTTACTTTACGTAAGCAAACATCATCACTCGGCAAAAGATTTTGCAGGTAAATGACCGATCGATGGGCGACTCAGCTGAAGAATGTAGACCAGTGCACGCGAACTGACCAGTTTCCCATACTCATCACTGGCACTGGGACTACATAAGATAGGCAATCATGAGAACCCCTCGCAATATATAGCTCCTCTTTGATTTTAGCTGGAGGAGAAAAGCGCAAGTATTCTTTTTTTGGAATAAATTCTCTCCAATCTCAGAAAAAAAACGAATACACAGTAAATCCTACCACATAGTAGTAAGCGTGAAACACGGTTATTCTGGTCATCCCCCGCCACTATCGGAAAAAATCCCAGTGGAGGAGCGGTTCCTGAATCCCTCCTTAAAGTGTCCCCTCTTCCGTCTTTTTTTTAAGAAGAGAAGGGTGCTATTGTAACGTGAGCGAACTGTACTCACTCTCAAACCTAGTTCGTCTATACGCACTACGCCCGGAAGTGGCGATATGCAGTGTGATTAAAACATCGATTTTCAAGGGTTCCGTATGCACACCACGCAATGGATGATATTCACTCAGCCGACAGCGAAACATTTAGAGACACGAATGATATACATGAGTGATGTTCATGACATAGGCTCAGCCTTTTTCACGTTCATGTTATTCGGATTCAAGCGATGGAAAACTAACAAGAAACTGCAAATCTGTCAAACTGTCAATAAGCGTTATTCCCAGTTTTTTATGCCAACGCTAATAGTGTGTTTTATGGAGAGATGGCAGACGGAAAGACAAATGCATCCATGTCAAAACGGGCATTGTGTGTGGTGGTTTCGCAATCGATTAGATATCTGTTGATCTGTTTGCCGAGCTTGGAAGTTGACTTGCAGACGTTTCCTCACGATTCGAGGAAACATCAGTTACCAGTCAATGCACCGGAGCTACCAATATCCCAACACAGTGTCAACAATTCTGGGCGCTTCACGCTCATAACAGCTCGCCTTCCGACAAGCCCCCGCGTGACAACAATTACGTTTCCTACAGAAGTGTTTGCGAGACCGCATCTACTCGCCCAACAGAGCACTGATGCTATCCCATCGAATGGTGATGAGACGCCCACAAGTTAACTGCCAATCTCGAGGGACAGATCAATAGTCACCTGATCAACTACCAATGATGATAGCTCCACTCGTTGGTGGAAAGTAAACAATCTGTGTTGCATACCTGGCCTTGATTGCATACCGGAAATGGCTTTTCCTTCGGCCGAAGTGGATAACTCCCAGGAATCATGAAGACATCTGACGACGGTTAGATGCGACTGGGCTGCACAATATTGATAGACAGTATCAGGTTGGCAGAATGCATCACTTCAACTATGCTGAGTGCGGATTCATGGTTTATGAAACCAATCAACACAGTAGTGGGCTTGCAAGCCCCTTCAGTGAGTCTTATAGCAACAACAGAGACTTAGCTAGTACTCTATTGCCAGACCAATATACATTGGCATTGTGAATGCAAGACAGTGAACTAAGAACGATCGTGGCTTCGTGTTGAATCGTGGGTGGCCGTCTATTGGTTACACCTGCACTGAGACTGCCAGATTACGTGATAAAGAGAAGACAGAGGACCCCGGACACGGCTGTATTGTCAAGACAAAACATTCAGAGCATCTGCGTAGATATATAGGATGACTAAACGGCCAAATATAGTCGTTCGTTCTGTATAGTCAATGGCGACGTTCCGGTCGTAAATACTGGTCTTATGTTGCTGAGCCGTGTTTGGTGAGCTCCGCCAACGCACCTGCTATCCGAAACCTGTCGTACCGATGCTGACCTTGGGGATACGTCACTCTCCACAGATGTGCTTTCTTTCATGTCTGGGCGCGTCCTGACACTTGGTCGCTTTGACTTGGGGGGGGGGGTACTGTTCAAGAAAGTTGGGCTTAAACTTTCGGGCCACTAACTGCATTCACTTGTAAGCTGACAGTCGATAAAACTGTGGTCCAGTCTAAAGGTAGGGGAGTGTATTTTGGCAAAAACTGCTACTAATCTGGCGCTTTTTGCCGAGCAGTGTCCAAACAGTGTCCAAAGTGCTAGTTGGAAGTTCATAAGTTCGAAAATCCTTCGATTTTCCTGGGATCATCATAATCATTGTCAGTTGTAATAACCACGTACTCGTCGTAGAGTGGTTGTAACTACCACAGTTTTGTTCACCGATGATTTGCGGGGGGAGGGGGCCGCGCATTGGAGGCGGGAGCTGATAAATTGGTGCTTAAGCCCAGCACTGTCAGTGGGCTGTCAAGTGGGAGGATTGGGAACGAAGCTATGAATTGAAGGCAATAACGTGGATGCACGAGCGCCATTGAGAGCGCGACTGAGCCATGTCTGATAAGGTCTCTAACCATTGATGTGGACCGTCTCAGGGTCTCCATCCAGGAAGACGGCAATGACCAACGCAGCTGAGTTTTCTGGCAATGGCTTTCTTTGTTTGACCGGCTCTGACTCTCTTTCACCCTTCACGTGGTTGTGCGAAAAGAGCCCTTCGAGGAAGTCGGTCGACTGGCATACGCAGTACATGGCCCAGCCGGCGCAACCTATGCAGTGTGATCAGTTCATCTATCGAGGGTGAATTATTTCTCCCGAATACCATTCGACGTACTTCAGCATTGCTGATCCGGTGTTCCTACCAGATTCGAGCAATGCTCCGAAGACATCGATGGTCAAACACTGAAAGTCAGTTGACGTCCTCAGTGCACAGAGGCCAGGTTTCTGATCCATATAGTAATATGGAGCGCACCGCAGCACTGTAAACTCGACCCTTGACAGAGAAGCTGATGTAACGCCTACGCCACAGGTGACGTAGGTTCGCAAAAGCTGCTCTTGCCTTCCCAATCCGGATGGAAATATCATCTTTCGTGAGACCACCGGGACTGATACAGCTGCCCAGGTAAACAAAAAAAACCTCAATCGGTTCATCTGCAAGCACGAGGCTAGGGTTCGAGCCCACCCAGTCTCACAGTAGCACTTTACACTTTGCAGGTGTGAAGCGCATGCCGAACCGCGCATTGTTGATGATTCCTGGTAAGGATGATACATCTGTACAGTGCCTGTGTGTGTGTGTGTGAGTATTGTGTAATACTATCTCACAATGCTGGATTTAGATGAAAACTGAAGCTTCCACCTTTCGAGTTTCAATGTGTTGGGGTAACCAATCCCTTAAGCCTGTAAACGCTTCGAGAAGAACTCTCTCGAAACAATAAGGAAGGTTGGATGTAATGAAGAAGACAAACATGATCTACAAACTTCAGTGTAACAACTACGACAAATACTACGTCAGCGGGAGTGGAAGAAATCTTTTCGCCATACTACACAAACACAAGCTTGCCAGCAAAAGACATGACTCAATGTCCTTGTTTTAATCGACAAGGACAGTGAAGGATATTAGTCCACTTGGAATAATGTTCAAATACTTGCTTACGCAAGAACAAAGCGGAGCGAGAGTTTGCCAACGCGAGGCAGTACACAGAAAAGTCGATCGATAACCACATCCAAAACAACTCAGTCTATCAGCCGTTACGAACAAAAGAACTACACAGTCACGGAACTCTGAACAACAGGGGAAATCAGACAAACTGACGACAAACAAAGGACTAATCAGATCAAGGGAAGAGGGCTACAAAAACAGAAGACTATCGAATCAACCGATCATGTAGAACAAATTCGGAGCACAAAGCAGGAAATTAACGACGCAATACCAACGGGAGAAGGGAACTGTCAAGTTGAAGGCGCGCAAAGAACCGACCTAATGCAAGGAACCGAGACCACGAAGCAACTCAAATTCCCAGGTGACCAATCAAACCACGTGAAGACCACCTCGGGACGAACCAATCGCTTTGAAGTTATCAGATACCATTTTGAAACTACATGAGCAGAAGCAGAAGAGTATGAGTTTACCTACACAATCCCACAATGAGGATGTCACCTCGATTGGTGACTAAGCGTTTGCAATCCGACTGCGAAGCTCAGTGAAAAGGTTAACAACGAAATTAGGCAGATAATTAGTTGATCACACATGTTTCGGAAGACTCTAGGTCATGAAGGGTATCATGAGAGGTGGTAACTTGTGTGACACATTCAGTTAGAGTACTCTCGTTTCGTCGGTTGAATGTCGCGGGTTACTCAACACATGACCGTGTGAAGTTAGTTCCATGACCGATGCTGAGTGCTGTTATATCCTTTCTAAGAACCAGCTGATCGTACTTCAGGTCACCCGCTCGTGGCCGACAGGTTGCGCATGAATCTTTAGCGGTAGTTTATGGTTTTGTATCTCCTTGGAGTTGAGTTGAATGCGCTCTGCTATTGGTTTTCAGCTGTACAGTTGTCCTGGGCCTTGTGGCTTGCATTAACCTGACTTACAGGGCGAAATCTCCATTGAAAACAGAAAAAGGTAGTTGGACAGCCTGATGAAGAAGGATTGACAGCTAGAGGTGGAAGGATGGGTTGAAGTAACTGCTGGTATGTCCTAGAAACCGATGACTACAACGACTATATCATTTCAGATGCTTGGCATATATTTAAAGTGGTGTACGCTTTCAGCTATTCGGCAGACCAGTTTTAGAGTTCGCATCTGTGCCTGCAATCCGAGCTGCTAACCCCCCACAAAAGTACTAGAAGTGACTTTTTTGTGATAATCGCCGAACGGGCCAAGCTGACTGCTGATTAGCGCCGAATACCCGTACGTGATGCATTTCGTTTGCCTTCTCTGAACAATTCAGACACGAAGCCACTCTTCTCAGTTTCAAGTGCCCCATCATCCCACAAGAATCAACCATGGTGGGTCACCGGTTGGGCATGCTGATGGCTTTAGGACCGCCCCCTCCTGTCTACTCACCGACGTTACCCCGACATGCCGTGTTCCGTTGTTCATCGGCCTAGTTCGGTGTGACAAGCAAATCCGGAAAGGAATATCAGCCCACAGATTGAACAGCCTAGTCGTATTGCCTTGCTGATACCGTACAGTGTGTTTTTCCCAAATCTAAGACAGATGAGCTGTGAAGAGGAGCAATACATTGGGTCTTGATTCTCATGGTTGATTATCGTTCAGGGCAATTCAGCATAAGTTCAAGAAAGGGTTTCTTGCACTGGCTTGTCAGGGAAGGAAGTTTTCAGTTTACATTGACGTCAAGCATAACTACACACCAGATATATACAACCTCGACCGTGGCAAATCAATTTTCATGGTTCGTACAAGCGGATGCATTGCCCTATTGCCATGGTGACCACTTACATGTCTGCTCAAAGACGCACTGAATGACTGTCTAGTGTGATGAAAGCTCACCACAATCCATAGACTGGATGTGAGGACAACCAATTCTGATCTCGTGATTTCACGTGACCACATGAAAGTTGTCCAGGCGAATGCGGATCCCACACGGACAAAAAGGGAATGTAAGCACACAGTACACTGTTGAGCTGCCATCTTGATGAAACAGGTCACCTATATGGTTTGTGATCCTGTTCAGTGATACGCGTTTTCTTTTAAAGTGAGTCTACTCAAGACCAAAAAACAATCGGACGGATGCGAATTTTAATGAAAACATTGGTAGGAACAACGCGGTGCATATGCCGTCAGGGTGCGAAACGCTTTTAAAGCCAAAAACAACTCAATTGAGCAACAGTCAATTGCTTAAGAACATCGTAGAAGGTGGATTTTAGTTTTCATAAAGGAGACTACTCACAAGGTTACTGAAAACTCTTCGACAGCCCACGACCGGTTTCGCCCTTCCAGTTCGGGCTCATCAGGAAGGCGCAGTCCCCGAGTTTCCGTCAACATTATGATCTACTTGAACCCAAATTGGGCTGTTTTCGGAAAGCAGACTCATTTTCAAATCAATTTGGTTTTCACGACAGACTCAACTGAGTCTCTCGTTTATGAGTTCCAGGTGAGTCTCTCGTCAAAAACTAAATTCGCATGCATTTGAGTGTATCAGGCGACATAAATTTGACTAAAACTTGGGATCTGCTCCTACCCGATGAGCCCCAAGAAGGAGTAAAACGGTTGTGGGCCGTCTAACAGCTTTCAGCAACCATATGAGTAGTGTATTACGTCTATACAGCCTAGTAGGCTACGAGACGAAGCGTTCTTTGTTCCCCGAAATATATAAACTTTCTGTTTCTTGAGCTTGATAAGTTTCATTTCTGCTGCGACGCGTTCTGTTCTCAGGAGTCTTACAGAGCCTGAGGCAAAGGGAAAAGTAACCTTACAGTGATTAGAATGGACTGATAATGGTTGAGGAATTACGAGCGATCTTCGCCCGCGCATTAATCTAGCTACATATCAATCAGCCCACCCAGTCTCCTGGCTTCCAGTGTGACCGACGGCGGGAGGCTTCACTGACACAGACGCCACACTGTAATATGTGCTGGGCAAAGCATAAAAGAGACTTCTCGCTGATTCAAACGGGTGGCACGTTTTTCCGAAATGAACCTGGGAATTCAATCAATAGGACATAGGTTATCCACATATGAGGAAACAGGAAAACTCGAGCTTGACATGCCTTGTTTCAATGCGCATGCTTTCTTGGTGTGACCGCCAGTAAGTCCAAGAAACTTCCCTTATGAGAACACCGTATGTGAACTCCTGTGGGCGCGTACGAGTATATGGCAAGTAATGTGGATGTACCGACCCGAGTGTGGACTGACTATGTCACCTTGATCTCGGCCGGACATTCGCAAGGTAATTTTCAACCTCGGCGAAACGGTCACCCGGCAAACACCTTTTTCAAATCTGTGTGTCTCAAACAATGACAACATGGTAGGAGTGAGGCACCTTCCTTAAGGAAGCGATCAGATGAAACTCAAACAAACACAAGGAAAACGTCACGTAGAAGTGCCCAAAGCGTAGCGATCGGTAAATTGTGAAGATGTGAACACTGTTATTATACTATATGACTCAACAGGTCACCCTGTGTCTCTTACCGAAAAGACTACCCAGTGGTTTCCGGTCAACCAGCACTGTCAGAGTTTAAGGAAGCCATATTTTTCAGTTGCATTCCGCCCCGCTCCCGGTATTTTTACACACACACACACACAACGTTACTCATCCTCTTATTCGAATGAAAGAAGCCGCACTCCGTGAGCAACTGTCACATTTCCCGCTTCCGAACCGCATTCCAGTTTTCCGTCGTTGTCCGTACCAGAGAGGAGATCTTTCTGGCGAGATGTATTAAGAGAGTAGTTTGAATTTATTGATTTCACCTTGGTGCAAGGATATTTGCATCTCCACAACTTCCTCCGACACTCCGGTTCATTACTACCTGTGATCTAAGATTATGAGCTGAGAAGAGGCAACCAGTTCAGACTGAATCCTTAAATCTTTCGTGGGTCCGCAACCCGCTTGTTGATGAGACCTGTTTACAATGCCAACTGGATGTGTAGTGTGATCTAGCTAGATCGTATTCGGGATTTGGCAAAGGTCAGATTTTAACTTTGACCGAATCGAAGCCATATGACCGAGCAGTCACGTCAGCTGAACGCTGAGGGGCTGGAAAGGTGGTGTGATGTGTAAGACCACTCGCTACTATGTTACTTGGTTAGATATACTGTAGTATATGGTCACAGTATCTACCCATCGTAGCTGTCGTATGTGGCAAAAGAGCACGGAGAAAGAGGTCCCAAAGACCAAGCGACCGATAACGAACTGGCGAATCAGCGAACGCTCGTACGCACGATTGATTGGTTCACCAAGTTACGCATCTGTCCTGAATTTGCACGCGACACTGTGTGGGTGCGTGCGTGCGTGCGCGCGCGCGCTTACCGAGCGTTGAAGAGCATCCAGCATTCGAGAAATACACTCATTTGACAATCGATTTGGTTTTCACGAGAGGCTCAACCCAATCTCTCCTTTATGATATTCTACAACTGAATGTACTGTACACAGGCCGCCTCATGTTTCAGTCGCTACGATAATCGAGATATCGCAGTATGTCTTCATAAAGAAGACCACTCATAAGGTTGCTGAAAACTCTTCGACAGCCAACGACCGGTTTCGCCCTTCTTGGGGCTCATCCGGAAAGGCGCAGTCCCCGAGTTTCCGTCAACCTTATGTTCTACTTGAACCCAGATTGCACTGTTTTCAAGAAAAACCCTCATTTGCCCCAAGAAGGGCGAAACCGGTCGTGGCCTATCAAATAGTTTTCAGTAACCTTGTGAGTAGTTTCCTTTATGAAATCACTCAACATTGCTTGTCCTTTCCTCGGCTATTGGCCTTTACAAGCGTGTTTCCATACCAAACATCTTGTCTGACTGGAGCCGTTAATGGCATACCTTGAATTCGGACGCTTCTCTCCTTTCATCTAATATTCTCCTCTGACCCTTTTGCACTCATCGCTTACACTCACTTTTTATGTCTGTGACCATGCTCTTCAGAAATAAATTTCAGTGTGATGTAAGCGTACTAGTAAGCTGAAGACAATCGGTAAAAGACCGCTTGTCCAGGTTCCCGATACGGAATTTTGAGTGCTGCGTAGGTTCGACAATCCCGAATATCAAAAGGAAGAATTGGGTTCGGAATTCTGCGGTGCTATTTACAAAAGGGTAAGCAGATGTAGACAACACACCTCAAATATCCATGTTTGTAACGTCAACAAGTACACGAGTCTGTCACTGAACGGCACAGGGCAGTGTCAACGTCCGCACACAAAACAGCGGCTAGCGGAATGTTGGCTCGGTAAGGTGGGTTGCGATCGTCCCTTTCGAGGACAGTCTCGTGATTTTCATTGGCGGTGCGATCGCAGGGAACTCATGAGAAAACAAGTCAAGGCAGGCTCACCAAGCGGGCCACGAACGGGCTTGGGTAAGTAGGTCAGCTGCGCACATTCACACACAGGCGCATGCTAATACGCAATTGTCAAACGGGGCAGCTTTTGCGTCAAGGTGAGTGGATGGTCAAAAAAAAAGTACTAGGCGGAGCGAGCAAGTGAATGGGGGGAATTACAATAAGGTCAAGTTCGATTCAATACCTCTTCTGAACTGCGTGTATATTCTCTGACACAAGGCAGTCATTCTGCCTTAACCGATTTCCAATATCAAACGCACCACCCCCCACTCCCACTTTATCTGGAGTCAGGCAAATGAGAAAGCGGTTCAAGTTTGAGTGATGACGGCTATGCAGACCACACCCACAAGTTTGTCTCGTCCCTGAATAAGTGAAACCCCAGCGAAATCGCGAGAAGTGTGCACCAAACGTACTGAGCTGGAGTGATTTTGGTCCCTGACTCTTTCACTCGGTTGCCAGAAAGTAGATAAACTGAGAAAACAACGAAGGTCAAAGACTTCACCTTGGGTAGACAGGGACTGTGATTTCTAGCGTGGAAGTTTCATCTCGACAGAAATTGGACTTTTTGGGTTAACACAACTACTCAGCAACAGGCCTAAATTCTCCACAGCTACTGCCGATTAAACATTCAAATTCGATTATCGTTGGTTCATTCGCTGAACTTGACGATTTGATTGCAAACGTTTCCTCACCTGCAGATGTGACAGTGGGTCGTTGGGGAGCGTAGTGATGGGTGAGCGGTTGTGCCTTGAGTAGCAATGCGTGTGTATTAATATACGTGCTGCTACCCGGGAGACTGACTTTGATCGTGATTGGCTGATCGATCGGTCGGTTCTATTGGTTGGTCTGTTGCCCCGATTGGTTGATCGATCGGTCGGTTCTATTGATTGGTCTGTTGTCCCGCACCATGATTGGTTGGTGACCCCGTGACCTTTGAGCTTGGTCTCCTCAGTTTTCGCCTTCTGGTCGGGGTTGGAGCTACCTTCGTCCTTGAGCCGTCTGGCTTCCACTTCATGTTATTTTTGGCTCCAAACTTGCTTTTTGGTGTGTTAATAGTACAGTCGTCTCTCTGAGTACTCCAGTTGGTATATTGACCCTTTGTACGTGGTGGTGCGTGAAACGGATCTAGTTCAGTGCTCGAATCCGTCGTCCACGGCTTCACATAGTGCTGTTAGAACCCCAATCACCATCAATGTCACTAAAATTGCACCATCTAAAACGGACATAGAGCCTTCCAAAATCGGTGTTAGCGTACGCGATACAAATAATTATCACCATTAATTTTGATAAACTTGGCTGCCTCAGCCAGTAAATCTTCGAGAGCTAGTTAGGCATTGAAAATGGGAGGGGTTCGCTGGCTCAGGTGGGTCATTTCGGTGACTTTGGAGGTAACAGGTGATGTTCGATCTGTGCTTGTTGGGCTAAGTGTATAATCGTATGCAATCAACAGTGTTGGCCAACAACTCGGAGCAGAATAGTGGAGATTTCAGATTCGATCGAAACGCTGGTGTTCCAAAAAGTTTCTTCAGGATTCGTGGGTGAAGATTGTGATGACGATGATGGTGATGATCATGATGTCGACGACGATGAAGGCAAATTCCAGTAAGGGTAGATCACCTATAAAGTACTTTTGGCAAACACAGAACCCCAAGCTCTAACTGCATGATATCCTCACCACTCAGACGGAGAAAAAATTTCCCCTGGAGCACTCAGAGAAAAAATCAGAGCATGCACTGAGTAGTCATTCAAGGCTTAGGGCAAACTGCATCCTGTGTCCCGAGGCCAGCCGTCCCTAATCGCCGAACATCACGTCATTTGGACGGATGTGTCACGTGCAGGACACGGACCAAACCTTGATTGGTCAGAATTTCAGCCAATCCGGATCGAGCATCTTCGACTCGACGCTTGTCGCTCCCTCACGGAGATCTTAGCACGACTTTGTGGAACACCCTGTGATTACCCCATAAATACAGTTGTAATACCATTTCTTTTCTTCGTCTTCAAAAGGGGCTGTGTAGAGCTGCCGTGCCTTTTGATATACCACAGTGGACGGAGCAGGAAGCCAAGAGACCGATAAAGATATGCACCACGGTTAAGCAAGACACAACAGTGTTTAGTGTAGCTGCTTCAGTGGGAACCAAACCAGTTGGTCACGAGCACCGCTCAAATGAGAATGTCGTGACAGCACTACGGAGCTAGCCGACAGAAAGGGTTTTCCTGATTGTATCAAACGAAATTGATGCTAGATAATCGTGGCGGGCATTGCAGTGTTCCTGAAGAACAATGATCTCCACAGCATCCATCTGCTGAAAACAAAAGTTCATTGTGACAGCTTTGGAGGTATGGCTGTCTGTGGATACGGGTCAAACCTCACCCATGAGGGAAGCACTGGGAGCCGATGAGTACATTAACCTGGGAACAAATGCATTGATATGCTTTAGCGCACGCTGGTCAAAGCTGGGACAGTAGTCTTGAGAAAGTACAAAGGTCACCGTCCAGAGTAAATCCCCCCAGAACCGACCTAGCTTCTATGAAGCATTCAATTATCAGAAGTACATAAATTTCCCCTTTTCGCACCTCCCTTCCCTGAAACAGTGCATAAATATCCACTCTGCATAT
>NW_008751730.1:815049-822624 GCF_000715545.1 Opisthorchis viverrini | reverse complement strand
AAACTTGGATGTGAAGGTGATCCGAATTGAGAGGAAATCACCCAACGAGGACTCTGTCACCCAATTTTCCGCTATTGAATGAAAATGCAGGAAGAGAGCCATCATCCAATGAAATGCCTGGCGTCTACAAGCAATCAGTGCATTTCGATTCGCAGACCATGAATTTCAGTTCACCCAACGAGGACTCTGTCACCCAATTTTCCGCTTGTTATTGAAAATGCAGGAAGAGAGCCATCATCCAATGAAATGCCTGGCGTCTACAAGCAATCAGTGCATTTCGATTCGCAGACCACCGATGAATTTCAGCCTTCATTTGTGTGGCAGAGTTTCGACGCCAGTTACTAGCACTGGTAACTTCAGGGCAGTCTGGAGCACTGCAGCGGCAAACTGTCTCAGCAACGAATTCCTTTCGTGTAACAGTTCAATGACTCGAGCTTCACTGAAACGACCGTTTTTGCGGCTCAGTGGCGTTGAGTCCTCTAACAGCTATATCGTACACATATGTTCAACAATCGTGAGCGCCACCTTCGAATCCCGCTAGGGAAATATGGGTCAATCCTACTGCGTAAGTACTGTGAAACCAAAGAAAAAGGGACTTGATTCTTGTCTACTGCAGGATTTCTCCGAATTCAACATCTTCAAACGTTCAATCACACAATTGGAAATGGAACTGACAGCACGAACGCTGACTTCTTGCAATGTCCACAGAAAAGTGCAGGAGTGATCAAGAGGATCCCCTCCTGGAAGACGGTCTGTATCGACAACACAAACTTTTTGTCGTCGCCTTCACACCGTTTTGCCATTGTCTACGTCGCGTTTTCCGAAGTAGGCACGGTACTTGTCTCAGTAGACAGTGTTTTGCAGTGGGTAGTACACAGCCAAGGCACCGCATTCGATGGTGCTCGATGCTTTCCACGACTGACGTACCCACCGCACAACAAAATACACGTTCTCTATTTGCCTTGTCACGAACATACAACACTACAGTCCTTAGTGCAGTCTGGTACACGCGCTACAAGTGATGCAAACGCGGTTCGAGCCTTTTTGGATTCGTGTACTGACCCCCATTTCCGTCAGATTTAATGCAACAACCGATGTATTTTGCGTACGAAAAAAGCCCCATATAAATCGTGGCTCAAGACGACCTGAAATTAAAGCAGACAGAACAGTTCTTCAGAAAATATCCCCAGATTATCTCAAGTGAACTGTTAGTTCCCTCATTGGGACCCCTGCGAATGGACCACCTCATCATATGGCTTCTACTGCATCATCATCATCATCATCATCGACAGCATGACATCAGTGTTCAACACAGATGCTTCACTGCTGTACAACCATGATTTATTTGAAAGCATTATTGTAAGGAAATGAGTAAAGGTAGACGGGGAAGGGACNTAAAGGTGGCTGGGGGAGGGACTTAGTGCTAGCATACTACAAGCATTCCGAGGTGCCTATACCTCCAGACACTCACTCAGGCGATCTGGATAGAAACCGACAACAAGAACGCCACTCACTTCTACTTGAGAAGGTTAGACATAGCTGTCTGGACCGGTGCTGCCACCAAAAGAGTTCGGAAGGTCCTGGAGGATATGTTCCTGATGATTGCCAGAGTGGTCGTTTGGACTTCTCCCCCCCCCCGTTCAGTTCTTGTCCACTAAGCAGATCGATAATATGCACTCATCAACCTGACGGCGTCGACCAAAGAACACGAGCCTACTTTTCCCAAAAACAAGTAGGTGGAATCGATCTGATTTTCCGGTAAACCACACAAATCTCACCAACTCTGGATGAAAACTTCTGCCGACTGAGCTGTTCGTTCACTGACATCACTGACATCAAAACCAAACATCACTATTTCCAAATTTTACCTACATTGTTTCATCCGAATATATTTTCAGTCTGCGAACTGAACTGTTCTCACATGCGTAGCACGACTGACGTCAGGGTGATGTTGCGTAAAGTGAATAAATGGTTTGAAAATATCGATTTTTGTTGGTTGTTTTGATTGTTCCTCGTCAAGACGCTTTTTTAACGGCTATCAAACCATCCGGGTGATCAGGTAGGTTGTGGAGACCTGCCGGTGAGTCCGAAAGCTTCAGCAACCCACAGTTGCTTAAGAACAAGGGTTGGAAGTCATTTCACTACTCTCAGATTGAATAAAATAACTAAATTTCATGTGAAGTCTGAGTACAGCTCACCTTCGAATAGATGTTGTTTATGTAAGGATTTCGAATCTCGACAAACACACTCATGTGCATACCAGTTTGAGTTTTCAAGGGAGATTGAACTTAGTTCCAGTAGAACCGCTACCTCATGATGTTTTTATTCAAACGAATGTGCTGCACGGAAACTCGGAACTGTATCTACATGATGAGCCATTAGGAGGGCAAAACCGATCATGGGTTGTCTAAGATTTATGAGTAGTGTGGTAAGTCTATACAACTTCAAATTTGCTGGCAGCAATTCATCCGCTGAAACACACTTGCCTACTCAGAAAGAGACCGCCTCAAGTGACTGAGTCCTTGTGAAACCTGATGAAATACTTGCGGTTTGTTCTACGCTTGGTGTTCCACCAGCCCGGCTATCACATCTACACTGCTCTCGATCACTGTTTGAAAAATCCGGCCACCCAAGGATATCGATCATACTCGAGGTTTCTTCACGTAAGTGACGGCAATCTATGCTGAACTATTGCTTCATCCATGCTGGGAATCACCAGCGGTGTGCATTTTATAAATCTTTGGAGGGGGTCGGACAAACTAGCAGTCAAATGCCGTACAGTTAGATCACTGGCGACCGGTTGCAGCATAAGTGACATGTATTTGGACAGATTATGGCGTCACTCACTCATGCAGTTCCTACCACCGGCCCGTGTGTTGACATTCTCCTAGAGTAGTGACTTCTCAGGTGGAATGCAATCATCGCATGATCACGTGATGTGAATTTCGTGAATGAAGCACAGGTGACGCTGTATCCTGTGTGCATACTATTTACTCGCATTGCTGATCGGTCTCCCGCGGCAGACTGGCTAAGTCGCCATCTTCTGGCCGGATGGTTGCGAGTTCGATTCCTGGAAATTCCTGAGGTTCGTACAAGCGACGATTCCCAAGGAGAATTAAACAGCCAGGCGGTTTTCCTGGGTTTCTTACTTCACCTTCAGGATGAAACTTCGATTGGCATTTTGAAACCTCCTCATACTCTTCCGGATACATAGAAGTTAAGTGCCGGAAGGGCCCTACAACTGAACAGTTGTATCCGATAGATTGACCTTGGTGCTTAGAACAAGTGTAATGTGCGGTACAGGTAGCCAAGAGGCCTAGAGATACTGCTCAGCTGTTCTACACTTAATCGGATCTGTGGGATGAATCGAGCGTGCTTCATGTAGTGTGAAGAAGGTAGTCTTTCGGTTACGAGTGGATAATCAGCTATGTGTTTGATCTGCACTTAGACAGGATATAGCGTCACTCATTTTCCAATCACGGAAGTCACTTCACATGTTCACATGTTGACTGGCTCCCCTTGAGTGATGATTTCTCATTTGGAAGATTCACGCGTTGTGTGAATTGGTTTTCCTTCTGGGAGCCAATCAGTGTGTGATCACGTGAGTGAATCACGTGGATGGATGTGTGGTATTGGTGCTGCCTGAGCGCGAACTGATCACACAGCTGAGCGGCTGTTCGTGATTGGAAGGTTCAAACTCTAAATACCAGTCAGGAAGTCGTGGGTTTGAATCCGTCCGGAGATCGATGAGGTTCGCCGCATCGTTAATTCCAAGATGGGCTCTTCGGTATGGACTGAGTTCAATTCGATGGGGAAAGCTAGACCGAAACTTCCAAATGTCATATTGCCATAAGCATTCTTTTCTTGATGGAAGGCAACCTGAGCAGGCGAGCTCTCTATACACTACCCTGAACTGCGTGTCATCTGAAAAAGGAGCTTCTATAATCCTATTCAATGTCCAGTTTTCGGACCTCATAGGGTTCGCGGTGTTTGCCCGTGAGAAGACGATTGGATCAAAGAATGCTGGGGCTGCCGCCGAAGGTGCAACTTGTGATGACCCGTGACACAACACAGGTGTGGTTCTCCAATCGAAATAAAGAAAGGCTTAATCCAATCACGTGATTTCTGAATGACCAAAAACAGATCAGACACTCAAATTGAGTCTGTTCTCAAGTGTCCTAGATGAGCTTTACCTGTGCTTCTCCTATAAGAACTATGACTTCCGTGACGGATGCTTGAACTCCAGACCACTGGCACGTGACTTCTCGCACCAAGTCCAACTGACCGATGTCAGACAAGCCTAGGATTTCTTGAACTTATCCCATAACGAGGTCTACAATGGTTTGGTACATTCTCCTCAAGTCCGATGTTGGTTCACGAATCTATCGCTCAGCTGAAGTTTGGAACCAGTGGAAGGGAGCGTAATCAGAGCAGATTTTGGTCACCCAGGTTATCGTACTCTCTGAAGTGTTCATATGTTAGCTGATAGGAGTTTCTGTGATGTTCTTGCAATGCGTCGTTGTGCATAAGAAGTAATCATTAAAGTGGAGCACCTTTCGGTACCCACCAAAAGGAAGCACGAGGGCTGCGATACTGCCAGGTAGCGCGAGCCTAGACGGAGGAAGTCGAGAGGTAAAGGACGGGTTCGAACCGCGGATTTTCCGATCAAGAAATTCGTGCTCTAACTAAGCCATATCGCCCCCGTCGTTGCGATCCAGGTGACCTGTTCCTCCGCCGTATATTGATGTTTACCACCCGATATTCGCTTTCAGTGGAATCAAAGAATTCATCGTCATTCACTCTACCTCATCCACATATGCAAATGATTTGATACGCGTGTTTTTACCGGTGGAACCAGACATGGCCGACCAAATCACAAGCGGTGTGCTCTTCTTTCGAAACCAATAAATCACAGGAAGCAATTGACGATTAACGTATAAGCACATCACTCTCGCTCGCCACGTTTTGATTCAATGATAGTAGTGAGTTGAAAAGGAAGCCAAATAGCCTTGAGTTACACAGACACAACGTAAAAAGCAGGTCGAGCGCCTGCAGTGTAGTTTGTGTACAATAATACAACAAATGCACATAGTTGGTTGTTCGCCTTCCTGCCTGACTGTGTCGGCGAGGTCAATAGTGTCAGTTCAGGACACAAACAAGACTGAGGTCATCTAGAGGCAGGACGTAGACAAGGTGGGGGGGTCACGCGCGACAGACATGTATGTAGCTGTGTGCAGGCCACCAGAAGTAGTCACCCTGACAGCTGATCCAAGACCAACCGGGTCGTATGTTATTCTGACTATCCGCTATCAACTACTTATGCAGTGAACTGCCAGGACAAGACTGACCAAATCCACTTTGTACTTGAAAATGTACAGGAAACTTTCCGTCATAGTAAAATCCTCAGGTCCAACAAACACCTATCAAGGTGAGGGGCGAAACGAGTTTAGAAACATCTATATGAGTACTTGTTGTTGGTCAATTTCATGACAGGTTCCGGTACGTGCGCTAACTCAGGTAAACCAAATGGATTCATCGCTGTATTCATTTGAACAGTCATGTTCTTGTCCTGACATGATTATTTTGTTGACCTTAAGCGGGACTTCCCGGGTTCCGTCCATCGTGTCGTGGGACAACATGAGGAGGGTTCCGACAATCCAGCAACGTTCCACACTGAATACCTAATTTCTCTGCGTCTAGATAAGGGCAGTAACTGCGTGGCGCGTTCAATTTGAAGTGGAGCACTTGGTGGTCAAATGATAGCATGATAACATCTTCGTGATGAATCCAGATCAGGATGAAACTCACAGTGAGTTAGTTCTCTTCTGATTTCCATTTAGACGGTCTCGAAATTGTCGCGTATTAATGCAAGGTGTACGCACCGTCGTTTTCTATGGACACAGTGGGAGCACTTGCGGTTAGCTGCGTTCTACTTCTCTCTGCTTATGGTCGTTTCAGGTGTAGGTTGACAAGACGTTTTTCTTTAGCACTGTCTTCGTATGTAAATTAACTTAGGGACAGTTATGAATAACGACTGTTGGTGGACGAAAGTGTGACCTATTACCTCAAGGCTCACACGACCGCTGTTTGACCTGAAACTGACGTTCGTTATTCAGGTTGGAGCGTCTTGCATTACCAGGTAAGATTTCCAATCATCAAGAGCAGAATATCTTCGTCCTGCTTTGTACTCACTTTCATGATCTTGGCTGACTTTAATCTGTCTATGTACACAGGTTGTCTTGCAACACTTCCGTGATCGCGCAGATTTGATCACACCTAATTCAGGCAAACAAAAAACTTGGGTAGGTAAATATACACCTCGTGATGTTTGGGTACCTGGTGAACGATGGTGGCTGAACAAAGGTCGATATCTTCATCGCACATACCTGGAGCAGTCCATCAGATAAAATTTGCACGCATGAAAATGTTATATTCCAATAATGACTCTTGGTATTCCTACGTATCAGAAGCGGGGGTGGTGGAAATACCGCCCGGTGATCTAACAACCTATTCAGGAGCGATCGATGAGCCAAACGTCGACGCTCAGCTTAACCGAACGATCCTATACAGCAAGTTTGTTCTGTAGGCCAAACCCCAGTACTGATGATAGTCTGAGTTTCTCGAATACATATCACTGTTTGTTCGAAAAGTTTTGAGAACTCTTCATTTGAGGCTTCCGTTCATACTAAGAAGCCGAGAAGCACTGTACAGCTGTTTCAGCAGCAGTGAGCATCTCACGAAACTCGACGGTGTCTCGAACCTCCCGATTGGTAGCTGATAGGCCGTGTGAGTAACTCGCACTTAGATAGGGAATCGCGCCATCCATCCTTCAATCACGGAATTCGCATTACGGGGAAAAGAGTGAAACCAAACAAATGTTCACTAATTTTAACAGCTAATAGCCAAACTTTCCTAGCTGTCGCGATGTCATCAAGAACTTCTATGACCACACTCACTTCTCGGAACCTGCTGGCAAATGTTCCACTACCTGAGTGGAGGTGTAATTCTCGGGTGGACATTTTGGAACCCTAATCCAAGCCCGGAATTACACAGTGGCTTTCATTTGACCGATAACTACAACAAATATCCAAGGTCACATGCTTCCACCCGAAACGAGGCCACATGAGCGGTGAGCTTCGACAGGATGGCTGTAATGATTAGGAATACAACCGGTAAATTAGTTAGACCAGTTAGGTAAGCCGGTCATTTAGTAGCGCATTATCATCCTCGACAGCATGACATCAGTGTTCCACACCGTACAACCGTGATTTGTTTGGAAGCCTAATTGTAAAGAAAAGAGTGAAGGTGGAGGGGGAAGGGGACATAGTGCTAACCTACCACAATCATTCCGAGGTGCCTACACCTCCAAACATTCACTCAGGCAATCTGGATAGGAACTAACAACAAGAACGCCACTAACATCGATTGGCAGCCATATCCTGTAGTGTCTCCAAACAGGCACAGTGAGGATCACACAGGCTATTTGAACACCAGGGTTTTGGAGACCCTCCAGCGTTCGTCTCATTATTTCATCGATCACAAAGTTAAAAAGGAATGGAGAGAGTGGGCATCCCT
>NW_008751730.1:784076-814119 GCF_000715545.1 Opisthorchis viverrini | reverse complement strand
GGTACATCTTTGATTGAGCCAGGCATATTCCAGTGTTTACACCATCCTGGAGCACGCAGTACTTAATTGACGTCAGCAAGTCGTAGGTGTTCTTGTGCAGAGCAAATGTAAATACATCTGCTTGACAGGATTTCCAATGACTGGTACATTGAATTTATGATCTTAGAAAGAACATGGTAAGCGAACCCTGGGGGTAACAAATCTGTACCCTATCCATAGAAGTATAGATTCATTTTGCTGTTTTTGCGAAAAATAACACGCCCTTTACCGTCTGGTGCCTACCTGTAAATTAAATAAATAAATAAATAAATAAATAAATAAAAGGATTGAGACCTAACGGTTGAATAACTGAAAGGAATCTAGTTGGAAAAAACAAACTGTCTTGCGTGGTTATAATCTGTTTGTTCGCAGTTTGTGACGCCATCTTTGGCAGCGGACCTTTTCTTACTATTTATAGTAATTCCTGAACAAAGATATGCTCATAGGGATACCACAGCAACATTCCCTATTGTCTACAATTGCGTGAACTGTCTCACCACCCCCTCGGTGGGAGGCCACCTTCTCCCCGTGGTATACGACGAAGAATGACCTCTCTGTACGAGATCGTACACGAGGTTGAGGCTGACGGGGAACGCTGCTGTCGACCCTCCATAAGGAGTGATTTCTTCAGATGAGGTCTAAATTAACAAGTGTACTGAAAACAGTGAGTTTCGTTGTAACCAGGTATCACTACATGATTTTTGCAAAACAAGTCCATCTTGCTCATCTGCGCTAAATATATCGCAGTAGCATGTAGCTATCAATCATCTTTGGCGGAACTTATTCTTGGGCAACTAATGATTATCAATAAACGGCATCGAAGACTCTGGCCGGTTTATCGAATTTTGTGTAAATTTAGCTCTGTATTTGAACTGAAAAGTTACAGTGTCACCGGATCATTAGCAGATATGAATCGTATGGTATCCACATGCATCCAGTGATGGCAATTTTTTTGCTTTCATATACATACTACTCATAAGGTTGCTGAAAATCCTTCGACAGTTCACGACCGGTTTCGGGATTCATGAGATAGCAAAGTTCCCGACAACCTTATGTTCTACTTGAACCTTATGAGTAGTGTGTTACGTCTAAACAAAAAGTATTGCGATACCTTGAGTATCATACCATCTGAAACATGAGGCGATCGGGTGCAGCATATTCAGCAGAAGCGGATCATCAGGAACGAGAAATTGAGTCTCCCGTCAAAACTGAATTCTTGTGGAAATGGGAACTATTTTAAAAAAAAGTGCTCTTTCGACAGGTTTCAGAACGTTGGTTAGTTTTGTGATTAGGCCGCGTCCTGGGAGTAGCGCTGCGAAAACAAGACTAGTAAGTTTGGAGACTTGCAAAGGTTCTGGAAGAGAAAATCATGCATCGCGAGTGAACTGAAGAAGGTAGGCAGATTGCTCTGGTCAGCCCACGTACTTTGAACGCCGGACTGTGCCCGGCAGAGCACCTTTCACTGAAGCTGAAACAGGCAAAGGGAAGTCGTATAGTCAACTGGCCAGTAAATTTGATGTCTTTCATTATAAAACGTGATCACGCTGGCACGTAGACCCTGAAAAAGGTTACATCACTGAATCAGTCAACGACGAATCTAGTGGGATTTCTGCTACACCCAGTGAACACTTCAACATTCCCATCGAGCCCCACACTAGCAGGAGGTGCCTCAGCCCACACCCCATCGGGACGGTTTCCCAACCTCTGTTACGTTTAACGTACAATCCTCTCTCCCCAAGCCACCAGTAATCAATAATTTTGGTAGTCATGCTAACGAGGCTTATGGCGATGGTCAGGAACCCTGGAAGACCCCAACAACATGGTTTGTTTTCACGCGCAGCGCAAAGCTGAGCCATTTCCCCACTAAACTCTAATGCTGAACTTCCTTGTTCCAGTTTTGAATTCCAAGCAGTCCGACTTCACTTTGGTCACGGAAGCGCAAGAGACGAATGCCGGAATTTCGAGAAAACATGCGCGATCGATTTTGTGTGGTTGCGCGACCCAGCAACACGAGTGTTTTGAGTATCTTGGTGTCGAAACTTGCACGCAAAGCCCGACCTATTACAAGCCGGAAGTAGGTACGATTTGTGTGCGCACGCTGAACGAGATTTAAGAGATCAGTGTGCAGAACGGTCAAATAATTTTGCCGAGCAGAATGGCATCACACGGATGACAGTTCGTGGAGACGAAAGATGAAACAACATTGCATAAAATAATACAGTTAGCCCGATAGTCGAGATCTCGGGTCACTCTGCAAATCACCAGGAAAGGCCAGAGGACTAGAAAACACCAAGCGATAGTGCAACCGCCTTGTGAATGCGACCAAGCACTTGGAGGAGTTAGACAGGGGATATTTTCACTCTGTTGGAACGACCGTGAAATTACTGAACTCTCAGAACATCATTCTGAGAGTAGTCCACCTGAGCAGAATCAGTCACCCGGATCTGATCCATGTTGAGAGGACGGGGCGGTCACACTCGGGACATCTTCCGTCTAACACATGAGAAAGTAATACTGTACGCAGCAGAATCTACTCAATGCATCAATCGAATGCAATGAATGCATACTACAACGCAACACAAATTGAAACGAACCACTGGGATTCTTAGAAGAATGTGCTCCAGTCAGCCAACCACAACAATATACATCAGTTAGTCTTTAACAACTATATGAATTCAAGTAGGTAAGGAGGAACTAACCCCCCGACTAGGCCCTGCTGATGTCACCTCCGTCGGCTACGGAACGCTTGTGAGCTAATTGCCAAGCTCGGCGAACAGATTAACCAACATGTGACTCCAGCTTTGATAGCCAAAATGTACGGCGGCGAAGCACCAGTGTTGAACACTGTTCATGATGGTGATCTGCCATGACACATTGAATCTGCCACCCTACTCTACAATACCTAAAGTATGATGAACGTCGTCACCGTTGTGAAGCTGGGACAGCTTTGTTAGGAGTTCACCAGAGTTACAAAGTTGTGGGATGAGGAAAGAAACATTCATTTGAATGAAAAGTTGTGCGAGATCCCAGTGTAGACCCTTTTACTCACTCAAGCGTTGAAGTTCATAAAATACACCACAGACGCCGTCCACCGTGCTGATATAGCGCAGCAACTATGATGTTCTGATGTGATACAAGCAATTACCTGCGGAAGTCACCAGAACAAACACCGTAGCGAACAAGACCTAGTTTCCGCGACTGTTATCGAGCTTAATCAATTGACAGGATGATAACCAGTAGTCACAGGTGGATAGGGTAACTGACGCCAGTTGGTCATTCACTAGTGGGTTGTTACTGCCAAACTTGAGAGTGGAGCTGGGCAGATTGGAGGCCTAAACCATCTCAAAGTGTGTATCAGCAGTTTGTGAACACGGGATTCTGGTCGCATATTTCCACGGCCTATGTAACCGGTATTAGTCTGAATTCAGACCTAGTTCGATTGCTGACACGAAATCCAACGGCCTCCGTACCACGCTCAAGATACGGCTTAGGCCCTGTGGAAGGAGTACATATGGGGGAGAGTGACCATAGGGGACAACACTTAACTGACCCTTCAAAAGGGAATGACTTCCAGCCGGTCTCCTTGAAGTGGGTTACTCTAGAGAGAGGAAAATAAACTTTGAAGGAGAGATCGCTTTTGAATGGTTTTTAGAAATCGTCCTCCCGCAGCAGGTCTATAAATTTCTCCTGTATCTGGGGGCCGCGTGTAGAGACCCACCAAACATGACCCAAAGTAGAACCAACAAGGAGCATCTCCCAAGGAACGTCCTCCACAGACATAAATCGAAGCAGTTACGCCTTGCACAAGCAAATCGCGTTATGGGGCTCCAAAAAATCGGAGGAAAACCCTTGCGCTGGTGCCTTCGCTGGACACCCAATTGAAAGTCCTGTTCATGAACTTCGCGCCTTGAGCGGTACTGCTAGGGGATTTCGTTGAGAGATCGCCTCTCAAAATACGTCGATTTCAAGCCGAGTGAGGCTACCATTGAAAGGAAGAAGGCCTTCGCTGCGGAGTTATTTATTCGGAAACGCCAACTGACCGGTTACAAACCATTGAACAGGGCAGCAAAACTCTAATCTGCATCTTAGTTACAAAAACTGGACACAGATCTTCTCCCGAACGAGTCTTCCTAGAGATTCATTGCCACCACTCATTCGTCGGTCAAATCCAAGCAAATGTTACGAAGTGGCCCCACGAATTCCACAACAGAATCCCATTTTTCAATCGACGCAAAGCGAAATTCTACGAACAACACATACTACTCACGTGCCTCCCTAATCAGTAGTATCACCGTTACACACCTCCACCCCTTAAAGCTCGTTCGCATGCCATCGATTTTCATTTACCTCCGTCAGGTCGGCTTCGGCAGCGGGTCTGCTCGGCCGCTCTTCAGGTGTATCATGCCACTTGCGAAGCTGCGTCCCATTCACTACTTTCGATCCCCGACCATCTTGAATGGTATAGACGTTCCCCCGGCGGTCGGTGACGACAAACGGCCCTTGCCATCGACTGCCCAGCTTCCGCGACCCCAGTCCACTCCTTCCAGGATTCTGGTGATCCTTCCACTTGACCTTCGTGCCTACGGGGAACGTTCGGACCTTTCTACTTGCCGTTTTCTGCCTAGCCCTTTCCTGAACGGCGGTCAAATTTTCTCGAGCTCTCTTTCTTTCTTCCTCTAGCTCCTCCGGAGACAAGCGTGTTGCCGGCCACAACCCAATTTCCTGATCAACCGGAAGGCGCGGATGTCGACCGTACATTAACATAAACGGGGACTTGCCTGTGGTTGACTGCGTGGAAGCACGATGAGCTAACAACACCATTGGCAAGTTCATTTCCCAGTCACCTCCTTTGGCCGCAAGCCACTCCTTGATCGTTCGGTTGTTACGTTCGGTCAGGCCATTTGTTTGCGGGTGGTATGGTGCCGTCCTTAGCCGTCTGATACCCAGCTTCTGCAAGCAATTACGAAACTCTTCGCTCTCGAAGCAAGGCCCCTGATCGGTTAGGATCATTTTTGGCACCCCATGGTTGGCCACAATGTGATGCATTACCACTCCGCTGATCGTCGTCGCCCGCTGATTCGGCACGGCTGCCGCCTCAATCCATCGCGACAGGTGTTCTGTCATCATCACGATGTATTGGTTCCCACTGGTTGTCACCGGGAAGGGGCCCATGACGTCAACTGACCATAACTCGCCTATTTCTGAGACAGGAATGGGTTCCATGGGATGGGTTGCCCCTGTCGTATCCGCTTTCATTAGTTGGCAACGCTTACAAGACAGCACATAATCCATCACCTCACTTCTCATCCCGGGCCAATAGGCCCTCTGCCGAAGTAGGTCGTATGTTTTGGTGCACCCTGTATGTGCCATCTCATGGCATTCAACGATGAGCTTCCGTCTCAAGACGCGAGGTATCACGGGCAGCACCACATCTGAATCAGTGGCGTTCCAGGAAATTATGCCAGCTTCATTCAGCCTCAGCCGATCAAAGTGACTCTGGAACGCTTCTAATTCCTTGTCTCCTTCTCCGTTCTCAATGTTCCTTCCATCCAACAAGGCGGCTGCAACCTTTTGTAACACCGGATCCTGCCGTTGGAGTTGCACCAACTTTCCGGGATCCAGTTCGACGACGAGGCCATTGGCTCCAATCATGATCTTGGGGACCTCATCTTCAGCCTCTGGCCTTGACAGCCAATCAGCCAAGTGGTTCTCCTTCCCGGGCACGTGCTGGATTGTGAAGTCGTACTCTTGCAACCGGAGTGCCCAGCGTGCGAGCTTCCCGCGAGGATCTCTGGTGGTCCTGATCCACTCCAGGGGTTTGTGATCGGTTTCGACATGAAACCTTTGCCCAAGCAGATATGGTCTCCACTTATCCAGGGCCCAGACGATCGCTAAACATTCCTTCTCAATGGTGGAGTACTTCTGTTCAGCGTTAGTCAGGACGCGACTGGCATATTCGATAACTCCATTCCTCTGCTTTAGGACTGCGCCGATACCGCGATCACTGGCGTCCGTTGCAACAATGAACATCTCTCCGACCCTGGGAAGTTTGAGGGTCAGTTGCTGATCCGACATCCGCGCTTTGACACGCTCAAAAGCTTCATGTGCTTCTCCGGTCCATTCGAATTTCCGATTTTGACCGAGCAAATCGTACAGTGGCGCAGCGATCTTGTTGAAATCCTTAACGAACCGGCTGTAGTATGCTGCTCGTCCAAGAAACTGCCGTAGAGACCGCTTTGAATTGGGAACAGCACAATCCTTGATCTTTGCTAATTTTTCGGGCAGTGGGCTAACTTCTCCCTCACCCACTTTATGCCCCAGCAGTGTCACCGAACTCCGAGCGAGCTGTGTCTTGGCTTCATTTATCCGCAGGCCAGCTTCCCGGATCCGCTCCAACACAGCCTTCAAGTGAACTACGTGCTCTGGTTCCGAATTGCTGTACACAACGATATCGTCTCCGTACACGGCAACATTCTGGAGTCCCTTGGTTACACGAAGCATCAAGCGCCGGAATGTGAATGGTGCCCCGGACAAACCAAACGGCATTCGTCTAAATTGATATTGGATGTCCCCAACCGTAAACGCCGTTTTCTCCCGGTCCTCCTCCTTGATAGGTAGTTGCCAATATCCGGAACGCAAGTCGAACACAGTAAAGTATCGGGAGTGCTGGAGGGAATCGAAAATCTCTGCAACCGAAGGCACAGCCACAACCCGATTTACGGTCAGTTCATTCAAGCGCCGGAAATCCACGCAAAACCTGTATTTTCCGTTCGTCTTCCTTACAAGCACAACTGGGGAATTGTACGCACTGTTGGCTTCTTCGATTATACCATTCTTCAACATCTCCTGAATCTGTCTATGGACCTCCTCCCGTAGATGGAGCGGCAACGGACGGGGGCCATAAGGTCGAAAGCGTTCTGATGACAGAGGAATTTCGTGTTCAATCCACGGGCAGAAGCCAAACGGATCCTCATCGCCCGTAAACAGTTCGGAATATTCCTCAACCACGGCCCGTATTGACGATACATTACAAGACGGAAGTTTTCGGACACACAGCTCCCTCACGACAGTGCCTGGATAACCTTCAAGCTTGATTGCGCCATACTTTGTCACCAGCCTTCCCTGCTTTAGGTCAATCACGGCATCTGTGCCCTTGAGAAAATCAGCTCCCAATATTGTCTGCTCTACGTCTGGGCTGATCAGGAACGCGTGCTGCACGGACTTGTCGCCTAGGCGTATCGAGTGCGTTGACAGTCCGTCAATCTTCAATCGATATCCGCCAACAGCTCTCACGGCTAGCGCGCACGGTCTGTGTTCAGCTTGGTTCCCTCTTTGCCTCAGCGATACGCCTGCTCCGGTATCAATCAAACATAACTCCTTTTTCCCGTCTACCTCGACAATGGCTTGTACGGTAGCTTGTGTCAGTGCGCTAATCGCGACCCACCCAGGAAAAGAGGAGTACTCTAAAGTTTTATTGTGTACAAGCGATCGGTTACGGGGACACTGATTCTTCCAGTGGCCAGGCCTGCCACACATGTAGCACCGGCTGGTTCGAGTGTGCCTCCGCGATTCCGTCTTCACGGCCGCCAGCTGTTCGGTGAGTTGGTCCACCCTGGTCTGCAGTTCCTCCACTGATGCAGCATCCCTGTTCTCCTGCGACTGCAACGTGGCCAGTGGTTCCTCGGGCAGCTCCCGGGCCAGACGCACCAGCTCCTCCACACTCAACTGGCCAGTTGCTCGTGCCAACCGCAACTGGGCACCGAGCGCGGGCTGCACACCTTCGACGAACTGATCCGACAGCAACTGGTGTCGCGACACTCCGTCCAGCGTCGGCAAAGCGCGATCCAACAACTGCTGCAGGCCGGCGAAGAACACGGTCGGGTTCGATCCGGGTGCCATCCTGGCCGTCTTGAACCGCCTCATAGCCTCCTGGCGGTCGGCCGGCGTGTCGAACTCCGCTGAAAGGACTTTCTTCGCGGCGGCCCAGTCCATCTTCTGAGGGCCTCTTCTGGACGCATCCAGGGCCGCCTTCGCCCGGCCCCTAGGAGGGTCTACGTGCCTCCCTAATCAGTAGTATCATCCTTAGACTATGACCGAGAGCTAATCGATATTCCGTAGAATTTTGGTAATGTCCAGTGGTGGAACCATAAAAGTCAGCGGGAGTCTCGTGATACCAATGACTTGAATCATTGATCGACCAACAGAGGTACGAGAGCGAACGATGATCTGTCCCTCAGAGACTGCTGTTGAGCAGGTGGGGAGGGGAGCCCACTCGTAGTAAGGTCTGACATTTTTGCTTAAAAGTAACATAATACTCATAAGATTGATGAAACCACTTCGACAGACGTTTCGTCGAGACATCAAAACATCGCATCAGAGAAGCCCCTTGCAACCTAAAATACCAGTACAACGGCCAACTGTGGCCCTTCAGGAGAGCAGCTCGACACAAATTTCTGGAGGACAAGGACAGATTTGGCATCCAAAAAGCAGAGTAGGAAACGAATCGTTTTTCAAGTTATTTTTGAACGATCTGGTGCTGCTGACTGACAAATTCAGTTCAGGCCAGATTTTCCTGCTTTTGTTCTTTTTTTGGATATATAATCCGTAACGTGGTTTCTAATACCGCAAAGTCTCACACTTGTCTCCAGCAAGGGAGGATACGCCGGGCTAGGACTTCGCTTTCATAAGGGCTCATCAGAGATAAATATGCTCAGGACTTTGGTTAGTCAAGACTAGTGGTGCGTTGTAACTACTCCAACAAGGCATCCGAATTACCACAGGCGAACACGACCAAGCTTGAGCAACGTGTCTGCTACGTTCAAGAACTCGATCGAAGACCAAGTAACCGTCTTGACGAGTCCCAGTAAGACCGAAACCTGAGGGCACTGCTTCCCATTCTGGTGTGCCTTATCCAGTGAGGAAAACGACCAATCAGCATCAGCCAGAGATTCTTGTGAATCACATAACTAGCTGATGATTCAGACATCCCAGTGTAATTTAGACCCTATTCAACTCATAAATTTGCCGTCCACGCAATACCCACCACCCTCACAAGAACACACAAGAATGACATTTCGTTCAGTTTGGGGACAAAACAACTGTAAGGATAGAAAAAAGAACGAGGTTCAAAATGCAGCAGGAGCTGAGACGGCGCTAACTGTACACACACAAAAAAAGAGAATATTCGATTCACCACCAAGGATCGTAAACCGACCGATCGGCCCCAAGTAAATTGTGATGAGGATGGAGAGAAATCAGAAAAAAAAGGAAATGAAATAGCACAAGTTCAGTCAGACTCTTAGATGATTACTCTCACTAATAATGTTGCAAAGAAAATTGACTGTAGACGACTGCCAGAATAAGTTATCGAAAACGAAAGGGGGTGGACACAATGAGACCGGGGGTGGGATGAAGGTATAAACATTCTCCGGGTGAGATAGTTCCATATGATGATCGGTAATCCGTTATTTATAAGTGTGCGCTCGCACATCATAGAAAGAGAGAGACAGAAGAAAATCAGTAAAACGGACGAGCTCTGCCTGTCTGTACAGAATAAGAACAAAATATCGTCACCAGAAAGTAGTATCAATAAATGCATCTGGCACATATCGAAGTAAAACAAAGGCAGTGAGGGACAAAAAAAGCAGCGGGATAGAGAGCGAGAGAGTAAGGTACGTGGCATGGAAACGAGGACAACAATGAATAATCGTCGTAATAACAGTGAGTCCGTGGTAGAAGCAATGGTGGCGGTGGTCGTACTACTTAATAGTACCAGTAGTAGTAGTAATATGGGAAAGTAAAATTAGCGTAAATATCACGAAATCATATGGCTGAACGAATATCTCAGATGATATATTCATATATGTATATATATAGGCTCCGGTAATTAGGGATATTCGCAGCGATAGATATTAGTAGATGTGGGATAACAATGCTGAGGGATTGTCTAGAGACGTGAATGCAAGCTGGATAGAACCGGGGTGTTGAGGATTTGGTTTGTTTGTGAGGAAGCTAAACAACACATCAACACCGCAGCGTAGATGCACTTCAAACAGACGACCAACAAGAGATATTATTGTGTCCAGTTAGTCAACTGTGTGACTTCAGGTTGGCGACGACGGTGAGGATGCCGACGAGGAGAGCGATGCAGCGGCGAGAACCTTCTCGTGGAGCCGAAACCGATCGACAATCAGGGGACGAACGTCGTCCTACAACAACAGAATGTACGATGTCGGGAAATTACGGAAGTGAAAAATTCAACGGCTATCCTGGATCCGTTTTAAGAGTACCATGGTGTATTGGCACAATTGACTCACATTTCCTCTCTCGATGTATGGTGCGCGATTCCCTCGCCTTATACAACGCGAAGACGGAGGTAAGCCAAATACTGTGATTTTTATCGTCACAGATTGATTGAATTTCGTTCTCAAAAAGACCTCCCCTATGGAAAGACTATCCACTACCGCCAGACGGCTGTTTGTGCTGACTCCTGATCACCCTACCGCTTATATGGCACGAAAAGCCTGGTTGGTTCATGGGAACCGTAAGAAATGCTACTTGTGGCATTTGGGTGGCGTTGACCAAGTAGGTCGTATCACTTAGATCGGCTAAAGAGATATGTACACAGTCTAACCGAGATACTGCAATAGGAAAACGAAAACTGATCCGCAAACTGAGCTGATCCTCGCCATATTCTTTGAGGTGTTCCCCAAAGGACTGAATACCAGAATTAGAGATTAGGACAGATAGCTTGAAAAAATGTACAGTCTGTTACTAAGTCTAAATGGTCTAACAACCAGTGATTCAACACATCAAGGATAAGCTGACGAGAGCATTCTGGCTCCAACTGAGTCAGGTTCACAAAGCATTGTCGAGCTCTGCGTTGCGGAACATACGACCACGAAGAGTGTGCTAGAATAGTGGAGCCGTTGTCACTAGCCAGTGGTTAGAACACGAAGCTACTTATCGGAAGGTCCGTAGTTCGCACCCGATCTCTACCTCTCGGTCCAGTTAGTCAACTGTGTGACTTCAGGTTGGCGACGACGGTGAGGATGCCGACGAGGAGAGCGATGCAGCGGCGAGAACCTTCTCGTGGAGCCGAAACCGATCGACAATCAGGGGACGAACGTCGTCCTACAACAACAGAATGTACGATGTCGGGAAATTACGGAAGTGAAAAATTCAACGGCTATCCTGGATCCGTTTTAAGAGTACCATGGTGTATTGGCACAATTGACTCACATTTCCTCTCTCGATGTATGGTGCGCGATTCCCTCGCCTTATACAACGCGAAGACGGAGGTAAGCCAAATACTGTGATTTTTATCGTCACAGATTGATTGAATTTCGTTCTCAAAAAGACCTCCCCTATGGAAAGACTATCCACTACCGCCAGACGGCTGTTTGTGCTGACTCCTGATCACCCTACCGCTTATATGGCACGAAAAGCCTGGTTGGTTCATGGGAACCGTAAGAAATGCTACTTGTGGCATTTGGGTGGCGTTGACCAAGTAGGTCGTATCACTTAGATCGGCTAAAGAGATATGTACACAGTCTAACCGAGATACTGCAATAGGAAAACGAAAACTGATCCGCAAACTGAGCTGATCCTCGCCATATTCTTTGAGGTGTTCCCCAAAGGACTGAATACCAGAATTAGAGATTAGGACAGATAGCTTGAAAAAATGTACAGTCTGTTACTAAGTCTAAATGGTCTAACAACCAGTGATTCAACACATCAAGGATAAGCTGACGAGAGCATTCTGGCTCCAACTGAGTCAGGTTCACAAAGCATTGTCGAGCTCTGCGTTGCGGAACATACGACCACGAAGAGTGTGCTAGAATAGTGGAGCCGTTGTCACTAGCCAGTGGTTAGAACACGAAGCTACTTATCGGAAGGTCCGTAGTTCGCACCCGATCTCTACCTCTCGACTTTCCTTATCTAGTCTTGGGCAACCTGTCAGTATCACAGCTACCTTGTGCTACCTTCGGGTGGCATGGCAGTTAGGCGCCGAAAGGGTGCTACAGTTGAACGATATTTTGGCCTATGATGCATAGTGAAGGCCCCAGCTAGAAACATATTATTCCCACATGACAATTCATCCAAAACATTCGTCGGTATGACGCAATCAACGCGTGTTTAAGAACATACGGGTGTTAAGTTAGCCAATTAGTTCACAACACGATTCCCAAACCCATCGGAGTAGGAAGATAATATGCCACTGCCAACTTTGTGTTCCATACTTTTGAGGGGTTTCAAACCAACACACGACAACAATGTCGGAATTTTGAGGTGTATAACACTGACCAAAAGCATGCCAAAGATGTACTTGAACTATGAGGAATATATGACGGTGTGTTTGTTGGCAGACACCGTCTGTTACTAACGGGCATTCTGGATTCTCTAAGCTGTAGAATAAAACCTTTGCCCAAAATTGAAAATCCAAAATATACAGGATTCGAAGATATTTTCACAAAGGAAACTATTCACAAGGTTGCTAAAAACTCTTCGACGACCCACGACCGGTTTCACCCTTCTTGGGGTTGATCAGTTAGGTGCAGTCCCCGAGTTTCCGTCAACCTTGTGTTCTACTTGAGCCCAAAGATATTCCGCACACACACACGGTATTCCAAGGCCTTCGACGAAGTTGTAGGTAATCATAATCATGTTCAAGAGGTGTACATGTCAACGGCACGATAGCGCTGCCCACGATAATTGAGTACTCGAAACCAATGAGTTCAGAATCATGTGCACATTTAAACAAAGTAGGAAGAAATGTTCGAGAGATGTACAACTCAAAGGCCGAGTCATATGACTGGTTGTCACAATAATGGGCGGAGGGATTCCTGAAAAAAGGTCCAAACAAAACTTGAAGGAGTACTACTTGACAGACTCATGTTCGTGATATGAGACAAAATGTGACCCAACAACTAGGCTCTCCAGAAAGCAGTGAGCAGGGACTTACCGCCTTTGAAACTTCGAAAAGGAAGGGCAGAAGATTCAATAGTTCCCGATCGTTTGAATCGACGAACCAGCTTTCGATTGGTACCCCGTTATCAAGCTAGGAAACAAAAGTGACCATATGGTGAACGGTTATAGAAGGCATAGTGAATTATCATAGGGGCTGAATAACTCCATCTCGTGGTGATGACTGAATATTATAATTCGTAATAGTAGTAGTAGTATTAATAAGTACTAATAAGTACTAATAAGTATTAATACGGCAGTAATAAGGACTGATGCTATACAGCTTTGAGAAAAAGTCTCAAAAATTTCGTGGATAAGTAAGATGCGTGTGTATGTGCGTGTGTGCATGCATGGGAGAGCGCAGAATATCGACTCACCTGATAGCCGAATGCTTGGGGGGAGTTATCCACGATGACGGTCTTGCGCAAATCCCTTCCCAACACTCGAAGGTCCTTAACATAATTTCCGTTCACGCACACACAATGTTCACGGAAGAGCCTGTGTCTATGTTAGGGTGAGTGGAAAGAGCAACCAAACATTTTAGTTAATAAACCGAAGAAAAACCGTTAATGAAGACAGAAGGTAGCTGACACCCCCCTCAAATTATGCAGTATAGTGCGCGAAAAACAACAAATATTCTCACTGCGAAGAAACTAAATAAAATAGGAATTGCAAAAGTAGCGGAAAATTCACGGGAATTAAAATGTCAATGGAGTCTTGGCGAGTGAAGTTGGTCCAACCAGGTAGAGTGGGATGACAGGTTACTAGAAGGGACATCAAGCGTTCTTATCTAAAAACATCGTTTGACGAGAAACCAGGAAGCATTGTGATTTTCGGTAACCTCGCGAACAATAATGTGCCACCAGAGCAGCTGTTCTCGAAAGTACTAACCTATAAGGTCACTGTGAAAGCGGAAGGTGGTGCTTAGAATCGACTGTAGGGAACAGCGATTAGCGAGGCCATTTTCGGGTTATAGCAGTCGGTTACATGACCGTGTGGGTCGCGTTCGCGCTGGTGACTGTGCAACGCTCAAAGTCATCGCTGACTCGCTAGAACAGCGCATAGCAGAACACATGCATAAAGCGTCGACTTAAGACTAGCTAAAGTTTCTGACCCCGACAATTCGATATCCTGACCAACCAGCATGCGTTTGGATATAATTAGATTCACCTGATTTGAGGTCGTCCGGTAGATGTGAAGTCCAGCCATTTCAAGCGACTCACCTCCAGAGAGCCGAGAACGTAGTGACTGCAAAAGTCATCTGGAACATAAACCCAAGAACTTGATGCAAATGAGTTGATTCCGGTAACTTGTGACTACCAGAGGCTGCAAGGAAGCCCCAGGTGACACCATGGTTCAGGACCACTCGAACGACGATCGACGACTTAGTCCAGAATCTCTTGTAACACTACACCGAACTCGAAGGTTCGTAGTCGGGGTAGCCACACACTTAATCGATCATCATCATCATCATCATCGACGGCATGACATCAGTGTTCAACACTGATGCTATACAACCTTGATCGACCACGCTCGCAAGCAACTCACCTTCTACAAATTCAGGGAGACAACAAACAAAAGTACCTTCCCTCTATCTTTGTAATGTACTACTCATAAGATTGCTGAAAACTCCTGAACAGCCCACGACCGGCTTCGCCCTTCTTGGGGTTCATCACTACCTTCCCTCTAGTTCGAGCATTTTACTGAAAAACCATGGGACATAAAGCAGCAGTTTACGGCAGCTCACGTGATAGACCGCCCTTGTGGTCAAACGAGGAACTCTCACCCAGTAAGACCTAGCTTAGTCAAACAGAAACAGCGATATTTTCAATCGAGATTTTGTCCTTTAACTCAAGAAAATCTAGGTGGGAAACCGAGAAACATTGTACAGCTGCTTCATCCTCATTGGAAATCACCATCAACGCGCACCTCGCGAATCCCATGAAGATTCACACGCGCAACCTTCCGGTACACATTGACTTCACTCAAAGAACGAAATTTTGATTGAAAATACCCTAATCTCCTCCAATTATCAATAGAAAACAGTCAAGTGTGTAATCTACGTAACAGGACCGACAGCAATGAGAAGGGCGACAGCATAAAAACGTACTTTATCCACTTTTTCTTCGGATCGATCAAGTTGACCAGACGATCCGCGTAGACTTTGGTGCTTGCAGTGAATAGAACTACTTCAAAGCGTTCGGAAACGCGTGACAGAAACTCGTACAGATGAGGACGTATGCGTACATAGACCTGTGGGATAGCAATGTGAGGGGAACAAGTAAGCAAGTAAGAAGTGAGGTAAAAAAAACTACCTTGCGGTGAAATCCGAGTTTGTGCTTTTGGGAACCGAATTACAGCGGTTATTATAATGTTTGGGGAATACAAATACAGACAGAACAGCTGAGTCGTTCTCATCCAGCGGACACAAATAAGGAAGAGGCTAAAACGGGAGATAATCATTGGGCAGTATACAGGACCGAACGACAAAGGCCTGTTGCTCATTGGACAAAATATATAGGGATGTTGATTGGATACCACTCGAGTAGAGTGTAAAATAACAGCGAGTTGAAAGGCCTAGGAGTGGAGATAGTCGAAAGCGCGGAGTATAACCTCCCGGTTATCCAGTTAATATGCCCTGGTGATCGATTTACCGGTCAATTACCATGTCTGCATAAATTCACGTTCGTTTTTGTTTTTGTTCAAGTTAGTATATGGATGTGGCTTCAGTTAAATTTTTGAACTCCTAGATTTTCGTGTGCGAAGACAAGGGAAAATTGACTGTCTCCTAATGAGTTATTGTTGTCCATCCAGTGCCGTTTGTTCTACTTGTCGCGATCCTTGCACCAAATTTTGTGTATCATAATGTCGGTCTTCTTCGTGGTTCCCAGTGTTTGTTTGTTTTGATAATGCTTTCCGAAGTGTGCTCCTAAGCTTGTAGGCTGCCGTTGCATTATACTGCTAGAACGCTGTTGCAATCACTTTAGGAATGTTTTTGACACACGGTAGTAGATTCGTTCATTGAATTGCGTCTTTTTCCTCAGATAAAAATGGTCCAATCGTAGAGCCCTTTCAGTGCAGCGATACAGTCCGTTCAGCTGTAGCACCCTTTCGGTGCCTAACTGCCATGTCACCCGAAGGTTGCACGAGGGCTGGGATACTGCCAGGTTGCCCAAGCCAGAGAGGCAGAGGTGGGATTCGAACCTTCCGGTCAGTAGATTCGCGCTCTAACCACTTGGGCCATCTAGCCCAAAAGCAAGTTAGTATTTTGCATCTACACTCAGAAGACTTGAAATAAAAATCTTTTTCACTGACTTTGGCTTCCGTGGTGTTGTAATGTTTCGATGCACTTCAACAATGTTCGAATGCACTTTTGTATGTGGTATAGTAGTTTAAAAAGGGGTTTCTTGTAGACCTCAGTTTGTGGCTGTATATTCTACCATGAACGTCGTCATCGCCGAAAACATTGCGGCAGTTCTTGAGTGACAAAATTGCTACCCATGTGACGGACCTATGATTTTGAATGTTTCCTATGGCAAATATTTGTGGGCTGTTTGGCTTAGTAAAAAAGCCATCCATTCTGCTCATCGTAGTAAACTAGTGGAACGTGGTTCTTGATCGTCTGAGCCTGTTCACTACTAAGGGATCCACCCTGTGGTCGAACTGGTGCTGTATAGGAGAAGCAATCATGCCACCCCCCAAGTAGACAGTGTTGGCTCGTTGGGTAGGTCCGCTTGCCCAGAGCAGGTTTTTACCACGCATTTGTGACTACATTGTATCATTTGAAAGGAACTCAATCAATGACAATTAACCAAGTTTCTGGTATGTTGGAAATATACTGGTCTTAGAAATGACCTTGGGCTAACACCGGTTTCCCGGAACTCATCAGCATCATCATCATTATTGTTAGCTGTAATAACCGCGTACGTGCCGTACAATGGTTGTAGCTGCTACAGTTTCGTTCACCGATGGTTCGGGGAGTTTTCCGGAACTCACCATAAATGATGCCCCATCGAGAAAAGTTTTCAATACAATCAACATGATTCCGCTTAAGAATAGCAACGTTCTCTCAGCTACCACCATCCTGATATTATGAAGACGTGCGCATTCATCGAACTGACCCAGTGCATTGGTCATCAGTTCTTGTGTACAAGACAGGATATCACGAAAAGAGGTTACTCAGACTCGCCTGCTAGCAGTCCGTCATTGGAAATATCGCATTCTATTTTGTGACTGACGGGGGATCATTGAGTACGCTCCAGAGTGGGCAGGCCTCACGAAGGGAGACTTCACAGACTTTATCACAGCTCACACGCAATGCATAGTGTATATCTGAGAGCGGGGAGCCAAAGGGTCGATGAGCCGAAAAGTTTGAGAATGACTTATGTAAACTGAGCGGCTCCGATGGGGGATTATTAACAGAATGTGGCCCAAAGGCAATGGGCAGTTGCCACGTAGTAAGTGCAGTAAAAACTAAAGATGGAGGGCGAGACGGACAAAGTGGTTAGGGGGCGAATTTGCTGAACGGGAGGTCCGTGGTTCGAACCCGACCTCTGCCTCTAGACTTCCCCTGTCTAACCTTGGGCAACCTGGCAGTATCCCAGTCCTTGTGCTTTCTTTGGACGGCATGGCAGCTAGGCACTGAAAGAGTGCTACAGTTGAACGATTTATTTTTTTAAACACCTAAAAGCACGAAATACGGACTGGGGATGGTCCGTATACAAAAATAGGGATGTGAGTGTGTGTGTGCACAACTTACCATATAAACGACTCCTTGAAACACAACTTGAAATATGAACTGGGCATCCGGTAACGGTGTTAGGCTGCAATGAACAAGAGTTTCGTCCAAATCAAGAACCAGGCAAAACTCTGGCGCCGAACGGGTTCGCTTTGGTAATGCAGGGAGCTGATAACTCAATTCCGGCGAAACTGGCGGCAGACTGTGTATGAACGCGTAGCTGGAAAAAATAGGAATACGAGAAAAGGATTACACTAAGAAAACAGAAACAGTTAGAGATCCAGGATAATCCTCAATGGGGTACACTGGCAAGACGAATAACGCATTACACTGTCAGTTTAGTTCCCGTCGTTGAACGTCTCAGTGAAAAGAAAAATGCAGGCACGCAGTAATTTTGTTGTAAAAAAGACTAGTAATATCATATTGTTCGAGTAAGGTAGAGTACGCTGGCGAGCGGGCGATGAAACAACAGGAGATTGACAAAGCTATCAATGCGAAGTACTGATTCGACAAACAGTAGCAAGAATGAATGTATGTACAGACTGACCGGTTGCAGGTGAACAGATTTCAGCGTACTTAATGTGAACATACGCCGCCAAGCAATGAGACTGTCTAAAAACCTGTAGGGCAAAGTGGAAGCCACTGAAGGTCAGCAAGACTAGATAACGAGAACAGTGCTTCCCTCGAAAAGCACGTCATCTCGAAACCGAACGAAGCCATGTTCTTCTTGTTTGGTAAGAAACCAAGCTCTTCTGAAATCACGTTCTTCTTGTTTGGTAAGATTGCACAACTCTGACAGTTATCGTCAGCTGCTGTACCGCCAGCAAGCGTAACTCAAGACGCACATTACATCGGGCTGTATGGTGAGATACGATAACGGTGCTTACAATTCATATCACAAAACACTGTCATCGTTTGCGTTCACCACAGTTTTGTACAACGCGGCTGCAAAGAGGCCAACAGAAGTAAAATGTACCCAAACTGACCTCGGAGAGTGATCGGTACTAACCGAAAATCGTTCTACCAAGTCATAAACGTGGCCTCTGTACATATAGGGTGTAGGAAAACTTGCTGTTCGGCTAACGGTATCTCTGAAATATTGACCGGCTCTGATGGTAACATTGAATTAGCAGTGCTGGGGTGTGTCAGGTTTTACAAGGAAGGAATTCTCTCAAGACAGATGAGCTATTCATGCTTCATTCACTTTCATGACAGGGGACTGTTTGCTTCGAAGAGCCCTTCGTCGAGCCCTGTGCTGAATACGGGTGATCGAGAGGTGATCAGTCAATGGCCTAGCAAAAGAGCATGAAAGCATTAGCCCGTAAACTCAATCGGGTTGGCAACTGCTGCCTCCCTGGATAAGAACCCCGGGATTCAACTGACCGGTGATTAATGACACTAGCAGACAAGGTTAAGTCAAATAGTCGATGGTGCGCCAGTAGCAAAACCTTCAACTCGTAGCTGCCCAGTTTTTCGTTTGTTCGAACAAGTAACGCGTCAACAACAACAAACTGATTAAACCATCTCATCTTGTTCGGAGGCCAGCCGTCCCTTGGAACCGAACATCACATCATTTGGACGGATGTTTCACGTGCACGACCAAACGAAGGCATGCCCTGACTGGCAAGTATGCCAGCCAATCCGGATCGAGCATCTTTGACTCGACGATTATCGCCCCCTCACAGAGATTCTGGCACGACCTTGTGGAACACTGTGACTACCCTATAAATACAGTTGTAATAATTTCCATTTGTCTCCATAAAGGGTTGTGTAGAGCTACCGTGCCTTTTGGTATACCATAATAGGCGAAGCAGGAAGCCAAGGGATCGGTAGGGAGTTGCACTACCGTTCAGCACGATAGAAACCGATAGAGAGTTGCACTACCGTTCAGCACGATAGAGCACCTCTACGCAGACATTTTTCGGTAAGTGAAACTCTGGCAACTGGAACCAACGTATCCTTGGTACATGTTTTATACCTCAGATGCCAAACGGAACTGAAACAGGAAGGAAATTTGGTGTTTCTAACCACCGACGAGTGCCGTACCAGGGTTCCCATCTACAGAGGCGATAAGCACCAAAGCAACTGAAGTTGCTGTTGACGATCTTCACAAGCCTCATCATTATCAGGGTTCCCCAGGACATCATCAAATAGATCATCATTGTCAGCTGTAAGAACAGCGCACTTCTCGCCCAGTGGTTTTGGCTGCCGCAATTCCGTCCATCGATGATTTGGGCCGAAACAGCCCTAACAGGCTGACAGAGTACCAATCACGCACCCGGAATTCTCTGCAAAGCATTAGTCAGGATTTCATTTTCTGTCGATAAGCGGAGTTCTGCCTACTATATGACCACTCAGAATGCGCGTACACTTACGTCACTGCCGGATCAGATTAGGGTTGCTCACTCGACGTGAGTTGATCATACTGATCGACCCATCTTGATTTTTTTTCAGTTTATCAACCTTCAGTGGAGAAGATCATCTGGCGTACGAGTTGAAACATTGAACCTCAAGACGTCAGGGAAATGTACTAAAAGATTTAAAACTAGACTTCCAACGGGTGTGTATGACAACTTTTTTTTGGTGAAAACTGGCAGACGACGACGGCGAAAGGGAGAGAGAGCAGTAAATAATTTGCATCAGGATGCCTGGATTTAGAAAAAACAGTACGGAGTGACCACCTCAGTACGCTACCAGCTGGAATTCCATTCCTAGCTTCTGGATATCCACTGTCCAAGCCTAGAAGACTGCTGGATTCTATCTGCGCAGAAATAACCTCCAGGAGAAAACCTTGATTGAATCTCTTAGATAGTCACCCCCAACGGAGACAACCTAATCTGCCTTCGTGGTCTTTGCGGGATACATGCGCCTAAAATAAACCATTCAGCTGTAGCACCCTTTCGGTGCCTAGAAGGAAGCACGAAGACTGTAAAAGTACTAGGTTGTCGAAGACTAGACAGAGGGGGTCGAGAGGCAGAGGTCGGGTTCGAACCACGAACCTTCCGGTCGGTAAATTCGCGCTCTTACCATAGTTGCATGAAAGGATCTGAAATTAATTGGCAGTCTGAAACAGTTTACGGTCGTACGTACGTCGTGCATGTTAATTTTTCAAACCCCAGATTCCTATTAGGAATACTGCCTCCAGACGAACAAATCCATTTTTCTGACGATTTATCTTGCAGACCGAAGCCTCGTTTTTTCCATTTCAGCCTTTTATTGGTACCTTAGTGGACTGTCCGATTTTTTAACTTCTAGTTCATTTGAATCCACATCACGGAACGCTTCAGTTGTTTCCAGTACAATGACCTCAAGGCCTTCTCGATTGCGGTGTAACTGGCAAGGTTGATTGATACGTCAGTGGAGACCATAACAGTTCTATTAAGCAAGCCTCCCTGGTACACCTAGTCTCCAGTTGGACGAGCCATCTCGCCCCCCCCCCGCATATCTGAAAATGTTAGTATCGATGAGAGCGGTCGTGTGTCTCCAATCCAGTATACGACTCTTACCTCTACATCAAGGGCCTTCCGTCTACACTATCCCTCTCGATAGTCGTGGGCTTGGACAGCGTGAATCAAACAAAACAGATCAGCATGACCTCAACGGTGAGTACGGATCAGACTGAAATTCCGTCGAAAGTAAGGCAGCTGGTGGCTATGAAAACTGACCAACCGTACAGGAACCCGCCTGGATGTTTCAGCTAAAGCCTTACAGAACTTCCTGGTGTTTCCCCAAGGGTGCTCAAGTCAGGGGTTCTTGTTATCATTCAATGAAAAAAACGAAGCAAATGAAGTTATAAGGGAAACTCACGCATCTGACTCATCAAAGTCATCTGTTTCCTCCTCCTCGATCGCTGAAATCTCGGCAGCCAGTTCGTTGTGACTAGTTGAAGACGTTTCACTTAACTGATCTTGTTCATGCATTACACCCTCATCACCTCCATTCGTATGATGCTCGCAGCAGTCACGCGATGCAGACTTCGATGGAATTTCTAGGCAATCGAGTGCGGTCGGGTGGGAAGATGCTTGAAAATTCTCGTCTACTACCACCGGATCAGAGTTATTCGATACAGGAATATGGTTCATATAAGGATGGAGATGAGTTGGAACAGGATTAGAAGGGGGAAACGAGTCGGAGATGGTGAGTGAATCTGACCCGAGGGCTGCCTCTGTTGGGATCGGAATGGAAGGGATGTTAGTTACTGTTGTACAGTGAGTCGTTCTGAGGTTGTGATGTGATGGATCACAGTGTACCGGGAGACATTTGGGATGAGGACTGGATGAAACTGGGGCACATGGAACACGAAGATCCGACCTATGACCAACTGTCTTGGCTCGCAACCGTGGAGGCGGGTGGGAAGCACGGACATAGCCCGGGTCGTCATGAGGCTAGAAAAGTAAAAGACAGAAATGAGGAAAATGATGAGCTGATAACTACAAAGTGTATTAGAACTTACAGCTGTGAAGGTCATCGACACATGTCCAAAAAGTACATGCATGATGGGCTGTCCTATTTGGATAATTGGGGAAGATATAGATCCACTGATACATGCCCTTAAGAAATAGAATTCACCCAGCTGTTTTGTATCCGTGCTTCTCTCCCCTAGGACGCCCCCAACCCATTGAAGAGCGAGACTACTGTAAGCCTTCTGTACAAGCGAACACTTCTGTTTGCAACATGCGGCCGTCTGAACAACTCTCAAATGAAGAGAAAAACGTCAAATGACTAACTAATGGGAACAAATCCAGCTGATTAGGTGTAACAATTAGAAAAGTTCCAACAGGAAAGTCACGGTTTCTTGCAAGTAAGCAATCAGCACCCTATAAAAGATATACGAATTAACCATGGTGGCGTGGAAAACGGCTTATGAAATAGGTCGACGCAAATGATTGCGTCATTTTTTTCAGTTGAGATGTGCTGGAATTCATGAAAATTGTCAATATCTACATTCCATAATCGGCCCTGCAGTCCTGTAGGTGGTTTATCCATAAAATGATGGAAACGTCGGTCCGCATAGAGGAGTGCTGTGTTGGATACTTGTATATACTCAAATAAAACGTCCTGTTACAACATCAAAGAGGTAACATTCATGAGGGAGTCAGTCAAGGTCTCCGAGACTTGGCAATAAAAAACATGCGTTCCAGAAAAAGCGATATGTAAACGATAAGCCACTACTCATCTTACCTCGGAGTTGCCTTGAGTTTGTGGTTTCAGTATTGGGCATCCCGATAGACGTCGATTCTTTCTCACGGCGGCTAAGAGGAAAAAGAGAATAAGAGAGATGGCTTCGAAATGTCTACATTTAAGTCACATGACGGGAGGTAAAGTTATATACATGGATGTTCATGCAACCATAATAATAAGAAAAGGATGCGGTTTACAAGTTTACTTTTCGTACCCTAGACGATCGTTACAAAAATAATGATATTGGCGAACCGGCTCACTCATATTTGAGATAGCTCAGTGGTTAGAGCGCAAAGTTACTGACTAGAAGGTCCGTGGTTCGAATCCGACCTCTGCCTCTCGACTTCCTCTGTCTAGGCTTGGGCAACCTGGAAGTATCCCGGCCATCGTGCTTCCTGCAGGTGGCGCGCTGCATAAGAATAGGATGCAGTCCATTCGGTCCTGAGGCGTAGTGAGCAGATGTCCTAAAAGGTCGTAATGATCAGCTAGGTTTAGTGAATTTCTCCGGTGAATTTCCGGTCAGTCTGAACGGGCGGAACCTTTGGGACCCGCTTCACCCAGCCATAATCTGTGCTGCTGAAACAGAGAGATTGAACCATAGTGTGGTGACCGTCCTTGAGCCTCCACGACAGGTCAGGAGCAGCAGCAGCAGCATCAGTGTTGACACTGATGCTTCACTGCCTTACGACCATAAGGTTCCTCTAGAGTGAAAAGAGAAAAATTGAGCGAAGGGGGGGACCTAGTGCTGGCCTGTGTCAACCATTCTGAGGTGCCTACACCTCAGGTTGGGCTGTTTAAATGCTTGTGCATCAAACACTATCGTTGCGAGGCAAGGCCTCCGAATCTAAGCACATTTGTGAAGACCCTAGCTGCCACCCTGTTCGGGTTTCGGTGCACTTGCAGTAGCTAAGCCCACCAACAACCAAGAACCCCGAAAGCATGTAAGTTTCTCACATCAAGCCGGACGAGTAAGAATTAGGCTTTCATTGATGCTTCGCATCATCCTTTATCACCTAACACCCAATAGGTGATCACAGAGCCCAAATATGCACACGTCAGTCTTGATGGCCACCCATCAAACGGACCCGTCGTTGCATCCAGTTTCAGTGCATAATAAAAAACATCGTTCAGCCGTAACACTCATTCAGTGTCTAGCTGCCATGCTACCCCAAGGAAGCGTGAGGGCTGACCGGCCTAAACAAAGCCTCTTCAATGTAAGCCCCCGTTGCAAAGTCGACAACTCGCTCTCTAACTGTCCTGTTACGGATTCACCCACACTAGCCCATACGAGCTACGGTCCTGAGATAACAGCTGTCGAAGATCTGAGGATAAATCAGCTCCACTGCTCGAATAAGTCAAGCCTCAAAGCCATACAACAAAACAGCCCACACACGTTCCTTGAGATTCAGAGACACACCGTTTTGACGCCATATATGTCTCAAATTAGAAAACGCGACCCGGGCCTTGCAGATTCGTGCACTACAATCAGAACTAACACAACAAGGCATTTAAAACGCTCCACAACTTCGAGTGCCTCTCTATGGATTGTAAGCGGCGTGTTTGGTGACTGCATGCCCAGGAACATGACCTCACACTTTGTGGGTGCAAAGTGCACGCTAAACGACGGAATGACTGGTTAGCTAAAAACACCACCTTCAACCGCTGTTCAAAGACGAGAAATATGTCTGTATATTCCAGATCGCCAAGGTTTTCGTCATAGGCTGTTTGAACCCTGGGGTTTTGAAGCTCTTCCACCGTTCGTCACACTATCACGCCGATCAAGAAATTACACAAGAATGGAGCGAGTGGACACCTTTGACGGACACCGCTTTGTTTACTGAAGCTTTTGGAGAGCTCGCCGTGGAGTGGCGGGGCTCAATGATTCGTCTCAAGGTGAAGATATGGTCGATACATCCTCGACCAGGGCGCAATCCATCTTGATTCTCATAAACCTGTCTCTCCCGATTATCCATCAACGTTGGCTAAATACTGCCAGAAAGCACCTTAGATGCAATGCAAACCAATCTGATACTACGATGGTTTTCACATGACGTTCTTGCTTATTTTTGAAAAATGGGATGACGGTAAAGGAGCTCCATTCGGTTGCTATTCTGTTTTCGTTCCGAATTTTCTACAGTATGGTCGCCATACTGTTCACCAGGACCTCACCACCTTCTCTGAAAAGTACGAGGTGTAGAGCATTCGGACCAGGTGCCTTATCGAGCTTCAGGATTGAAATCTCACACTGGATTTCGGTTGTTGTTGGTGGGTTGGTAACTGATAGCCATGTGGTCCAATTTAGTCCACGGCTGTCTTGCGGTAGGTGGCCTCCAAGTAACTCGGTGAGGGTTTGTGTTGGAATTTCGTACTCTCCAGGAACAGACGATGATCTGCACACAACTGAAGAAGAAGCTCCCCATTATCCGTACGCTCAGCAACGAATCCAGATCTACCACCCAATTGAGCTTCCTCCAGACTTAGTCGCCCAACTTGGGGATTCATATTACCGGCCAGGACAACTATATCTGCCCTTCTTGTCGACCGTAGCAGTCCTGACAGATATTGATAAAACTCGTCCTACTCAGTCTCAGACTGCTATCTGTTGGGGCATATGCTGATGGGACAAACAAATACCGTTTACCGCATCGACCTGCGTTATTCTTAATTGAGCCAGAAAACCGCATAGCGCATGGGCGAATGTTCACTGGGGTCCAGTCTAGTAACTCTTACAGCCTTGGGGCTAAGTGCAAATTTCACATCATACATAACACGAGCCATTACGTCAGGATCACCAGATGCCCGAAGAGTGAAACGTAGAACATCTGGGCTCGCTCTAAGCGGCTTGAAAAGTAGGAGCGAAGTGGGGTCTTGTATGCGTGTTTTGGAGACTTAACATATATTGATAGAGAGGAAAAGTAAAGTTTCAGCAAGGGTTGCCTGTTGACCAATTTGACATAGAGGACGGACAGTAAAGGCTGTAAGTTGGACCAGATCTTTTGAGGTTGGTAAATAAATATTTTGGTTTATTTTTCTGGGTGAGAGTTGAGACACGGAACAGTGGCTAGATAATTGGCAGATGGATAGATTGCACTACATTGTACAATGGGTGGGGAGTGAGGGAGGCCAGTGGGCGAAGAGCTGCAAGGGCCGGTTGCCAATGCCGAAGAAGGGGGTTGAGTTCAGGTACCCCACCATGAGCGTTTGACTCAAGTCTGACCCACAAAGCAGTGGGGGACTTGGATTCTGCTCGGAGACCTTGACCCTAGCCTCTAACTGAAGAGTCTGAACCGCGAGACAGCGGTTATTAAGGTTCTCTCGGAGGACCCTTCACAGAGCCACTGATTCAGCAATCTGGCCCACTTGGCTGTGGTGGGTCGGTTTGGCCCGAGGGCGCAGGGAGTTGGGTATTACTGTCTCACTCCCAGTGCAGCTGCACACAGCAGGTGCCTTTTGAGCAGCACCGGATTCTTGGTTCTTTGCCGGTTTGGCCCGAGGGCGCAGGGAGTTGGGTATTACTGTCTCACTCCCAGTGCCACACCACACAGCAGGTGCCTTTTGAGCAGCACCGGATTCTTTGGTTCTTTGCTTCACTGCCGTACACCGATGCTTCACTGCCGTTGGGTTGGGTTCGAACCACAAGCCTTGCGGTCAGAGGTTCACACCTCGTTGCGCTCAGCTACAGAAATCAGCTCCTGACGGAGGTTCTAATAGTGATTACCCAATTTTCCGGAACTAGCTTTACTCAGGTCATGCTTTAGTCTAGCGGCAACTTTCAAGGAATTTTCGCGCAAAACCTGAGAAACAAGCCGCTTGCTTGGCCACCGGAAAACACCGGGGCAAATGTCCAACGAATAATCAGATCAACCTACGTGAGACCTTAAGGTTTGCACCTGCGGATTTCAAATGCCTTCTTGGACCCGATAACTACCACCACACTTAATGTAAGAGACTCCAAAAAGCATCATAGATTAAAATGGCTACTATTGCTTGTACATACAATGTGTCTATTCTAGTGCCGAACCATGTCCGTTGGATGTCAGCCCAAGTGCAACCTCCTGTCGATAGAGAAACCTAGTTCACCTGTAACACCCTTCCGGTGCGTAGCTGCCCTGCAACCCGGAGGAAGCTGAGATACTACCAGGTTGCCCAAGCCCAGACAGGGGAAGTCAAAAGGCAGAGATCGGGTTTTAACCGCGGACCTTCGAGCATAATCGAACACTTCCGGAAATAGTGGGCAGTCCGGAAACTGCTATACCTCATCGTTGGTCATAATCTTGACCAATGGGCGACATGCCAGCTAGGACGTTACAGCTGAACGACTGGGCGGAGTGTTCCTGAAAACTTGGTTGCTTGCATGTCCTTGTATCTGTTGCTTTCATTCGATTCCAACAAATCGGGTGGTGTTCTGTGACTTCAGCCTTTAAGATTGTGAAGTAGTACCATGCCCTTTCACCATGAAACGCCGGCGGGACAGATGACCCTCCAAAAGTTTTAAGCGTGAAACTTTAGTTCCTCTTAATTGGACAGCTTTTTAGTGGTGGATAGTCAGAATGCTTTGTTTGACAACCATTAGCATTTTGGTCTGACAGGTACAGACCAATGAACTGAGTGGATTGCCCATATCTATATAGTCTCGTGTTTACAACCATTTAGTCTGAGTACCTGGGCAAGCATGCTTCCTTTGGGTGACATGGCAACTATGCACCGGAATGGTGTCACAGACGAGCGCCGATTCTCAGTATATATCAGGAGTGGGCCCATGTTTCAAGATGCGTTTTTCGACTCCGAAATTAAGGAAGTTCTTCATTATTGCCAGTTTCCAGGGAGTCCCTTGAAATATTAGAATTAGGATTCTTCTCAACCATTACGTATCTCGGAGGCCTCACGCGCCCAAGTGTACCGTGACAGATGAAGCCGATCCACGCATTAGCACAGCTTTGTACTATGCATCAAATTGGACGGTTTTGGTACTCGAAACGCAAATGGCTGAAAACAACTGAAGAATGAGAAGGGCTATCTTGCATTAATAATCGTTCAGCTGTAGCATCTCTTAGGTGTCTAGCTGCCAAGCTCCCCGAAGGAAGCACGAGGGGATACTGCCAGGTTGCCCAGATGTTGGCCTCGAACCACGGAACTTTCGGTCGTAAAATCCCACCGTAACAACTGAGCCATCTCGCTTCAAACAATACTGCTCCGAAGACTTTAAGCGACTTCAAAGTGATTTCTTACAGCACCATAAATCACGCACAGGAATCAGGGTCATTACGTGGACTCGCACCTATCCGACTTTAAAGGTCTACTTCCTGCATTTGTTCATCAAGCGTTAGTGAAAGACGTCTTGAATACAAGCGTTTCGTCGATTTATTCTGCCGGAGAGCTTAAATGATACCACACGCAAGAAATTTCTTGACACCAGTTGCGCCTATCATTAAGTCAACTCGAGCTTTTCATGCATATTCATCATTGCATGTAGACTATACATCCTATTCAAATTAGACAAATACAGTAAGCTGCGTCCAGCCTTCGTCTGATTCGGTAAACCAAATACTTAAGCACTGGGACGCTTAGACATTTGGAACGAAGAAGAAGAATTGAACAATGCAAATAAGTAGTACGCCACCACCACATACAGGGAACAACAGGCATCCGATTGACAGGGAACTTACTCGAACGTTTCCTGCGATGTCTGACCTTTGATGACTTCGGACATATGCGAGGGTAGCCAGGATAATCCGGATAGCTGCCTGACTTCGCATTTTTTCCCATTTGAGATGCGCAGGTCTGCGAAGAATAAAGTTTTTTGGAACGGCTGCTTTTCGGTGAAGTACACAATCTCTGCAACATACTCACAAATTCGATTAACCCACGGGAACTGCACACTGAACGATTGTACTGAGCTCGGTCATTTAGAAAGTTGGAGTGCAGATAATATGTTAGGTCTCGTTAAAGTTTGAAAGAGCAGTTAATTTGGAGAGTGCCCTTAGTTTATATTCCCAAAGGGTACCCTGCATGACACATCTAATGGTTGCATCGTGACAATAAATCCGAATCCACACCAAATGGATGAACCCTCACAGCTGACATCACCAAAAACAGCCAAAAACTAGCGACAGCAGAAATGCAGACGCCTATTCGAAAAGTCACCTAGAAATGACCTAGAGCTCATTTAAACACAAAAGATCAAAGACATTCAGTTCAACATCCGTTAGGTATGGTAAAATATGTATACCGCTGGCAGAAAGTCGATGCCTGGTAACAGATCTTCGTCATGACGCACATTATTATGTTACCTAAAAGGTAAGTGAGATTGTGGTTCCATGCCGTATCTTTCGTTGTCTCATTAGCATACGACTGCACCAAACACATTTCGATGCTCCATGACCTACTGCGTTTGAGGACCGACAGGGAAATTCTACATTACAGCAGAACATTTCCAACGAAAGCCTGTTCAACCATCACTCTACGACGGTCTCGTCAGTGTTTTTAGGCTTCCTTCATGTCACCACTCCTTGCTTTTGTGTACGTCTGTTTTTTAGACAACTTTGGAATTCCAACACCAGCGCCTCCAAAGGGTCAACGCCGTAAATCGCTGCTCACTTGGCTAGCTTTTTTCGCTGCCTATTGCTCAGCTGAATTCACTAAACGACGTTTTGTTCAAGGTGTGAATTATCCCCAAGTCATCACGGAGTTAGGTACCAGAATGTATGCAGGCATCTGGATGCATCCGCCATAAAAATAGGTTCGAAAAGCTATCGTCGTTCTTCAGAGAAATCGGCATACACGGATTCACGGATTGATACACAGGATCGAGGCTTTTGCCCAAGTTTCCCGGGTCGGTTTTGTTCTTGTCGGTCAGTGGCTGTCGTTCACCTGAAAGGCACAAGTGAAAAAAGGGTGTAGCACTGCTCAGTCGAGAGGTTATAGGAAGCACTTCACGGATTCACGGATTCACGGATTCACGGATTCACGGATTCACGGATTCACGGATTCACGGATTCACGGATTCACGGATTCACGGATTCACGGATTCACGGATTCACGGATTCACGGATTCACGGATTCACGGATTCACGGATTCACGGATTCACGGATTCACGGATTGATACACAGGATCGAGGC